>NC_053392.1:448792721-449113896 GCF_905171765.1 Bufo bufo
ATTGATAGGATAGCATCTTGCAGTTGATGGAGATTTGAGGGATGCACATCCAGGGCACGAAGCTCCCGTTCCACCACATCCCAAAGATGCTCTATTGGGTTGAGATCTGGTGACTGTGGGGGCCATTTTAGTACAGTGAACTCATTGTCATGTTCAAGAAACCAATTTGAAATGATTCGAGCTTTGTGACATGGTGCATTATCCTGCTGGAAGTAGCCATCAGAGGATGGATACATGTTCTCATTCTGTTTACGCCAAATTCGGACTCTACCATTTGAATGGGTACATGGTGGTCATGAAGGGATGGACATGGTCAGAAACAATGCTCAGGTAGCCCGTGGCATTTAAACGATGCCCAATTGGCACTAAGGGGCCTAAAGTGTGCCCAGAAAACATCCCCCACACCATTACACCACCACCACCAGCCTGCACAGTGGTAACAAGGCATGATGGATACATGTTCTCATTCTGTTTATGCCAAATTCGGACTCTACCATTTGAATGTCTCAACAGAAATCGAGACTCATCAGACCAGGCAACATTTTTCCAGTCTTCAACAGTCCAATTTTGGTGAGCTCGTGCAAATTGTAGCCTCTTTTTCCTATTTGTAGTGGAGATGAGTGGTACCCGGTGGGGTCTTCTGCTGTTGTAGCCCATCCGCCTCAAGGTTGTGCGTGTTGTGGCTTCACAAATGCTTTTCTGCATACCTCGGTTGTAACGAGTGGTTAGTTCAGTCAACGTTGCTCTTCTATCAGCTTGAATCAGTCGGCCCATTCTCCTCTGACCTCTAGCATCCACAAGGCATTTTCGCCCACAGGACTGCCGCATACTGGATGTTTTTCCCTTTTCACACCATTCTTTGTAAACCCTAGAAATGGTTGTGCGTGAAAATCCCAGTAACTGAGCAGATTGTGAAATACTCAGACCGGCCCGTCTGGCACCAACAACCATGCCACGCTCAAAATTGCTTAAATCACCTTTCTTTCCCATTCTGACATTCAGTTTGGAGTTCAGGAGATTGTCTTGACCAGGACCACCCCCCTAAATACATTGAAGCAACTGCCATGTGATTGGTTGACTAGATCATTGCATTAATGAGAAATCGAACAGGTGTTCCTAATAATTCTTTAGGTGAGTGTATATAGCATATTAGTAGAATGTAAACTTGATGTTGTGTTAATAAATTCCTTTTATTGTTCATAATACAGCGTATAATAGTCTTTAAAGGGGTTCTGCACTTTGTTTTAACTGATGATCTATCCTCTGGATAGATCATCAGCATCTGATAGGCGGGGGTCCGACACCCGGGACCCCCGCCGATCAGCTGTTTGAGAAGGCAGCAGCGCTCTAGTTTCGCCGCGGCCTTCTCACGGTTTACCGCCGGCCCACTGACGTCACGAGTAGTATCAACTAGCGTGGACGGGGCTAAGCTCTGTTCACTTGAATGGAGCTTAGCCCCGCCCACGCTAGTTGATACTAGTCGTGACGTCACTGGGCCGGCGGTAAACAGTGAGAAGGCCACGGCGCTGCTGGAGCGCCGGTGCCGTCTCAAACAGCTGATCGATGGGGGTCCCGGGTGTCGGACCCCCGCCGATCAGAAGCTGATGATCTATCCAGAGGATAGATCATCAGTTAAAACAAAGTGCAGAACCCCTTTAATAGTCGCCGCCATAGTAGCAGTAACAAAACGCAAGTAGTTCAGTGTAGTGTGAGGCAATAGAGTTAGCTCCTTTTATAGTATAAATAGGCGGAGTCTTCACTAGACGACTCACGCCTATTTATGAATATTAATTATTGATATTACCCAAAATATCAATAATTAATATCCCCTTTTACAACACATATAAAACATATCTAAATGAATATTGAACATATGGCATGGTCAGAGTATGAAAGTGGGTTTGGAGAGTCCAATGACTGAGAAAATCTGGAAGGATGAGATTTACTGAAGCAAGCATATTCAAGTAATAGTCCATGTGTGGTACACAGATAAGCGGCAGCTGTTTGTAGTGTGAGGCAGAGGAGTTGTCATGTAGCAATCCAAGTTTAGCATACAGATATGTAACAACAGTTTGCGTACAAAGTAGCAGCAGAGGAGAAACAAGCTAGATTTTGGGGTGAAAGCACAAGCCTGTTTTATATAGAAAGTCCAAGGGTAGAGCTAATTTGACAATTGAAATTCCAGGAAAATCACATCAATGGATCTAACAATAGGTTTAGGAACGGAGCTGCTATCCAACATTTTCAGAAGCTCAGTGAGAAGATCAACCGCTTCAGACACTGGAGTTTGTAGGTTAGAATTCTGACCATTTGTTAGAGAACATGTATTCAACTCCTTTGCTATGAAACCTCAAAATAAAGCCTGGTCCTACTAATAAACTTACAATGTGACAATTACTTAAATAAGGGCTCCTGTTTGCAAAATGTTACATGATGTGTGTATGAATAGACCTTTTCTGAAAGGTCTCTGAGTCTACAAAACTACTAAGTAAGCAACAAGACCAAGGTGTTCTCCAAGCAGTATACATGAATGTTGGTATATAATATATTAGATATTAAATATGAGCGAATCGATTCTACCCAAACAGAATGCGTGTCAAATGAGAGCGAACAAACCTAGTATGCAGTTCTGGGTATCTGGACAATATATATTTGCATTGTCTGGGGATAATCTCTCTCATTACGGAGAGCACCTAGTAAGCGTAGTATGTGTCTGGAGTACTGTAGGCTGGGCAATGCTTCTCTGGGTTTCTGGGAAAGATGTTCATATTAGTTTTTCTAAGCCTATCTGGTGCTGGCAGATAGAATGTGCTAATTTTATGTATTTTTCCCAGAAACCCAGGAGTGTTGACTAGCTTACAATACTCCTCATGCATACTGTGTGTCCTCCATAAAGTACCCCAACCAAGGCCTCTCAGGCAACCAACCATATTTTCTTTGCTCAGTTCTATTAAAGGGTAGTTGTCCAGAAAAGAGATGGGTCCCTGGTATGAGATACTCTGTTTTCCTTTCCTCATGCACTCGCTTGTATGTCTCTTTTCCAGAGAAGCATTATTTGGACACACAAGCACAGAAGTAGATAAAAAAAATCTTATTATGAAAAAAACACTGTTCCGTGAAGGGGCCCTCCCCAACCTATATCGAGACCCAATGGCCATACAGCTTCATAAATTTGCACTACACTGAAATGAATAATGAGGATGCTTATGTCGGTTCCACAAGCAGCTCCGGGCCCTTCACTGCAGTACCGCCAGTATTGCCGTGATGGTGTCACTGCTCCCCAACACACTTACGCCATAATATAGGCTAGGAGAAACCTTAATATTACTGTTCTCATATTCTGCAAAACAAATAACAGCTCTAAAAGTTAAAAATATCCATTTATTAAACACCACACATTAAAGATCTTACCTTAGCTCAGGATAAACATTTTCCAAATACCACTTGAAAGGCTTACAGCCCAGCTTTTTCTTCAGCTCTGTACGACTTTGAATACTATAGACCAAAACAAAAATGTGTTCAGCTGACAGATGGCTAAACTTAGCTAATTTTATTAAAGGGGCTTTCCCATCTAAGATTTTTAATGCATATCCATAGGATATGCCACAAATATCTGAGAGGAGTAGATACCAGACGTAGGACCTCCACCTATCTCAAGGGACCCCATTGCACCTGGCCGGAAACGGAAAGGTGGTTGTGCATGTTTGGTCTCTCCATTCACTTCAACTGTACTTCTGAAAATAGCTGACCATGGAGACTCAACTTGTTTTGTAAGTGCTACTAACATGAATGGAGATTACCGCACATGCATGGCCACCTCTCTATTCTCAGCCGGGTGCGATGGGGCCCTGTACTTGGGAAAAGAATTAGGTCCCAGAAGTGAACATTTATGGCATATCCTGTGTTCCAGATGGTAATACCCCTTTGAAAAAAAAAACAACAGACTTTTTTGCAACAGGATGTATACTTTAAAGGTGTTGTCCCACGAAAAATATTCTACAGTTTTCAAATTAGCACTTGGATCTGAATACTTTTGTAACTGCATGTAATCAAAAATTGACCACAGCGACTGAGTTATTCAATAAAAAGTATCTGTATAGCGGCACCTGCTGTTTTTTTTATCTCATTTCTTTGTCCTGCTCACTGAGATGGCCGCACATGCTCAGTTTCATCCTTTAACTGGCTCCTGAGCTGTGATAGGGAGAGCATGCACATGCCCCCTTAGCTGCAGCACATAAGACACTCCCCTTGAGCTGCCAGCTTGATATAAATCTAGCAGAGCAATTAATGGGGAGAACTCTGGATCCATGTAAGGTACAGAGCTCGTTCTAGCTTTGTTAGAAATAGATTGTCGAGTATTATATAATGTCAGTTTTTTTTTTACAGTAGTCATGGGATAACCCCTTTAAGGAATTTCCATGTCCCCAATTCTCCCAGGAACTCTACAGTATTTGCTCTCCTCGTCTGCTCCACACACAATCATTTCCAAGATTTCTCCCGTACATCCCTCATACCCTAGAACTTGCTGCCACAGCACATCAGACTCTCCTCAACCACCCAAGCTTTCAAAAGCAAACTAAAAACTCACATCTTCAGGAAAGCCTACATTAAGGGTTTTCTGAGACTTATATACTGATGACCTCTCCTTTATCTGATCGGTGGGGGGCCGACATCTGGGAGCCCCATTGATCAGTTGTTTGAGGAGGTACTGGCGCTCCTGTGAGCATCGCGGCCTTCTCCCTGCTCACCAAGAATACCTCCTTCCAATTGACTGAGCTGTGACTAGGCTATGTGACCAATGAATGTAACGTCACATGGCCTAAGGAAAGCTGAGAGAACGCTGTGGCGCTACTGCAAGCGCCTGTGCCTTCTCAAACAGCTGATCGGCGGGGGTTCCGGGTGTCAGACCCCAACCTATCAGATACTGATGACCTATCCTGCTTCCAATATACTAGCATATGAAAGAGTCTACCTTCACCTACTGTCTCCATTCCCTTCCTTCATAGATTGCAATTCCTCGTGGGCAGGATCTTCTCGCCCTTTGAACCTGTCACTAAGTTAGTTCAATTTTACTTTACATGTTTTTAATTTTATATTATGTATATAAACCCCTTATGATGTGTACAGTACCCTGGATTTCATGACACTTTAAATGCAAAGAGGTATCATCCAGGAAAAGAGAACCATCTCGCTAGTGCCACCTTTTGGAAGTGGCTCTGCATATTATTCTTCCATGGAGCATTGTCAATAGGTCTCCATACACAGATCACTATTAGATCGGTGAGGGTCACACCGCTTTACTCTGCAATCTCTGGAACTCCCACAGAAATTAATGTAGTGGCCACACGAATGTGCGACTGGCCTGTACGTTTATTTCAGAGGGGATGCAAGGGGCACGGGGCCCCATTCTCATGATAGGTGGGGGTACCAGCTGTAGGCCCCCCACCGACCTAATAGCCATCCTGTGGACAGGTGATAACAATCTAACTGTAATCCTCCTTTAAGGGGAGACAATACTCTACCTTAAGGGCACTTTAAATTAATAATAATAATCTAGGCAATTCTTGCTAGATTAGCACAAGCTCAAAGTGAAAGTTTACATACTGCAAGCAGAGTAATTAATCACAAGCCACACAAGTGCAGACAGCTATTACTGATGCAATTTTCAAATACTTACTTTCCAAATGGTACATTTCTGGCTGATGGTACAGCAGCATAGTAGAAATTCTTGTATTCATCCATCCACACCTCAGCAGCTCGTCTGGTGTTCCTTTTTCAGAAGAACATTGATATTAGCACTTTAAAAAGACTAAACAAATTTCAGCTTATGTGGATGGATAGGGAAATCTATAATGGGGAGGAACTACAATGCTTGATAATAAATTTTCTTGAAAATCTTCACAACAGCACATCTGAGAAATGCTCTGCCTTAAAGGGATAGAAAAAAAATATACTCAGAGAAGTTAAAAAGCCCATGCCCACCATCCACCTCCAAATGTAGAAGATAGGGACTTCCAAGAATACCAATTACTGATAAATGTAATTGTTCATTTCTCCAGTTGTCTCCATGACAGCACACCTATAATAAAGATTAATACTGGGGAGGGAACATAACTATATGGCGTAAAGAGTTAATGCAAAGAGTAGACTGGCTGAGATAGCAAATCTCTAGTACTTCAATGTCATCACACTGCATCTCTGTTTTACAGTAGCTGACTTTCATTCCAGGAGGTCATAGCTAGGGTAGAGTGTGCTTTTAATGCTAATAACTTTCCCCAGATCGGCAAGTCAAATTCAGAGGCAGCGGGCCGAGCCAGAAGCAGAGGGTCAGGCAGCGGGCCGAGCCAGAAGCAGAGGGTCAGGCAGCGGGCCGAGCCAGAAGCAGAGGGTCAGGCAGCGGGCCGAGCCAGAAGCAGAGGGTCAGGCAGCGGGCCGAGCCAGAAGCAGAGGGTCAGGCAGCGGGCCGAGCCAGAAGCAGAGGGTCAGGCAGCGGGCCGAGCCAGAAGCAGAGGGTCAGGCAGCGGGCCGAGCCAGAAGCAGAGGGGCAGGCAGCGGGCCGAGCCAGAAGCAGAGGGGCAGGCAGCGAGCCGAGCCAGAAGCAGAGGGTCAGGCAGCGGGCCGAGCCAGAAGCAGAGGGTCAGGCAGCGGGCCGAGCCAGAAGCAGAGGGTCAGGCAGCGGGCCGAGCCAGAAGCAGAGGGTCAGGCAGCGGGCCGAGCCAGAAGCAGAGGGTCAGGCAGCGAGCTAAGCCAGAAGAATGGGCAATATGCCACAGTTCGTGGTCAAAATGAAATTTAAAATAAACCATAAAAACAACAAATGGGACAAATTCTATAACCATTAAAATAAAAAATTGAAAATGTAACCGTGAGTCTTCCATAATCACCAAGCACAGAGACCAACATTATACTGTAATAACATATACTGAGCTCCTAAACAAATTTTCTCGCTCGTATCATTGGGGGACACAGGACCGTGGGGGTATAGCTGCTTGCTCCCACTAGGAGGCGACACTAGGCTAAGAAGTGTTAGCTCCTCCTCTGCCGGCTATACCCCCTCCAGCCTGGAGAGAGCATATCAGTTTTTAGCTTAGTGTTGTAGGAGGCAGACCTCCCTGCTTGCAGGGCGGCATCCTTTTGTTATTTTTTCTGTTTTTGTTTTATCTCTTTCCCTTTCCCGTATGGGAAACAGAGGCGCCTAGCCCCTCTGTCTACCCAAGGAGCTTGGCCGGTGTCGGATTCCCTCACCGCTTAACATCCCCAAGAAGCAAAAGAGGACCGGGGCAGCCCAGCTCCCCTGCTTCACGCCAGCCAAAGGGTCACCTGGATCCGGCGAGACCCCCCGCCATTCCAGTCTCCGGCCACTTCGGGTGCCAGCTGCTGAAGAGGTCACCCTGCTGGTAGTCTAAGGAGGGGTGAAGAGAAAAGGATGAAGATTGGGTGAGTAGTCAAGATGAGGTGAGCATTCCCCCACCCCTCCCGGCTACCTTGTGTGTGTGAGGTGACTTTTAACATTAGCATGTTATGGGTTTAAGTCTCTCTCTTTATTTCGGGGATAGGGCATTGGTCATATTAGGTGGCTATCACTTTCCTCCGGCTGGTTTCGTGGGTATGTTAGTCCTGGCTTCCCTTTGGGCTTCCCGGTTTTTCGGGCTCCGGACCGCGATTATTTATTCCCGACCTGCGGGGTGGGCTCCCGCGGCCGGTATAAACAATCGGGCGCCTCTGATCTCCGCTTCAGGATCGATCCGTTCTCCGGCCGACCGGAAGTGACTCCCGGTCGGCCGTGCGCCGCATTTGGCGCATCCCACTGTGACACAAGGGGGCGGGGCCAAGTTTCCAGCCGCAGCTCGGAGGATTCAGAGGACCACAGCCACACTAGTGGACTCGGACTTCAGCCAGAAGCACGCGTCTTTAGGGACCACAGGGCCTGGGTCCCCTGCATACTGGTAGGACTGTTTCTTCTCCCTCCAGCTTCGAGTAAATCAGTGGGCAGCCATGTCCGAACCCACTGGTGACCCCCGCATTCCAACAGCTACCACTTATTATGCATGTGTGAAATGCAAAATTAAGTTTCCTCATGGCCAGCTGTACTCTGTCTGCTCCATATGCTGTGAGCCCATGCAGGTTCTGCTCCCCCAGCCCACACAGCCGCATGCCTGCCCTGACCAGGTGGAACCAGACTGGGTTCGTGCCTTATCCCGGGCAATGGAGGACCTCTCTAAGATATCCCAATTTACCCTTGCTCTCATGGGTCGTTTGGGTGATAAATTTCCACCTGAGAAGTCAGTGCCATCCTCTGGAGATCGCCTTAAGGGCAGACCTTCGCACAAGCGGCTCAGAGCAGGACGTAATTCCTCCTCTGACACTTCAGCATCTCCCCCCCCCCCCCCCCCCCCCCATGGGTCACCCCCGGACACATCCTCCCTCCCAGGGAAAGTTCTGTCAAATGGGGAAATTGGTGTTTCTGACTCTGATTTGGGTCCAAAACAATCTTCCAAGATTGCTTCCATGGTGGAAAGCTTTCAGGTGCAGGACGACTCCCCCTCCATGAGTCACCAGGGAGTGTCATTCCTCCGAGCCAGGCAAACTCCTAATGCCTTCCCCTTACATGATGACATTTCTGTCACCATTTTCAAGGCGTGGGACCATCCAGATCGTCGATTTAACACGCCAAAGTGACTTGATCTGCTGTAGCCCTTTCCGGCGGACTGGGTGGCTAAGTGGTCCTCCCCTCCCAAGGTGGACCCTCCGGTAGCACGCCTCGCCAAAAACACCAGCATTCCGGTAGCCGATGGCTCAGCCCTGCAGGACCCGGTGGATCGCCGCATGGTGTCTTGGGCGAAGTCCATTTTTGCGGCAAGTGGCTCAGCGCTTCGGCTCATTTTCGCCTCCGCTTGGGTGGTTAAAGCGGTCTCGGAGTGGGCACTCTGGTTAAACCAGGACTTGGCAGCAGACATTATGCTCACCGAGCTCCAGTCCTTGGTTCTGAAAATTTCACAGGCGGGGAAGTACCTCTGTGAGGCATCCTTGGATGCGGGTGCACTTGTTACCTGCTCATCAGCTCTCGCGCGAACTCCGGCTTAAAGGTTTGGGCAGCGGACTCTTCGTCAAAGCGTTCCCTTACTAGTCTTCCGTTTGCCGGCTCCAGTTTGATCGGGACCCGGCTTGATGAAATCATCTCCGAGGCTACGGGGGGGGTAAAAGTACCCACCTTCCGCAAGGAAAGTCCAGGCATATGTTTCGCGCGAAGCAGACAAGTGCCCGGGTTCAGTCCTTTTGTCGCTTCTCCGGCACGCGTCCGGCAGCAACAGCAGCCCCTTCCAGATGCTCTACGCAGGACCAGTGGAGGAAGCCATT
This sequence comes from Bufo bufo, assembly GCF_905171765.1. Classification (NCBI taxonomy): domain Eukaryota; kingdom Metazoa; phylum Chordata; class Amphibia; order Anura; family Bufonidae; genus Bufo; species Bufo bufo. The sequence continues at coordinate 448,802,079 of NC_053392.1, forward strand.
CTTCAGACCTCAACCAGCCTGGCGCCCAAACGCACAGCCTGCCCGTCCCGCGTCCGGCATGCAGTCCTCCGCATAAGGATGCGCCCCCCACCCTCGCAGGTGGGGTGGGGGTCGCCTACTCCTTTTTCAGGAAGTGTGGCAGGCCCACATCTCAGATGTGTGGGCACTCGAAATCGTAACTTCGGGTTCCAAAATCGAGTTTGCGTCCCCACCTCCGCAACGTTTCTTTCCCTCCAACCAGCCAGGGATCCGGATCGAGCAGTCACTTTTTTCCAGGTAATTCAATCTCTCCTTGCACGGGGGCGATATCCTCGGTCCCTTGGACGGAGCAATTCTCGGGGTTTTATTCAAATCTATTTGTCGTCCCCGAGAAAGAAGGATCAGTTCGCCCGGTTCTGGACCTCAAGTTGTTGAACGGGTTCCTCCGGATTCAGCACTTCAGCATGGAATCCCTTCGCTCCGTGATTGCTTCACTGGACTGAGGCGAATTTCTGTCATCCATAGATATTCAGGACGCGTACTTACACGTCCCCATTGCCCCAGTGCATCAGCATTTCCTCCGCTTCGCAGTGGGGCTCCATCACTACCAGTTCGTCGCCCTTCCCTTTGGCCTGGCGCCGCAAGTTTTTACAAAGGTACTCGCTCTTCTCATGGCGCTTCTTCGAACCAGGGGCATCACCCTGATTCCATATTTGGATGACATCCTAGTCAAAGCGGCGACCTTTGGACAGAACGAGTACAGCCTGCGTATCACTCTGGATACCATGGCGCGGTTCCGGTGGTTGGTGAACTTCGAAAAAAGTCTTCATTGCGTCCTGCCAGACGGATCACTTTTTTAGGTATGATCCTCGACACGGCGGTGGCGCGCCTCCTTCTGGACAAGTGGCTGGCCCTTTGTCAGTCAATCCGTCTTCTCCTCCAGCGCAGGGACCCTTCCATTCGGTTCTGCATGAAAATCTTGGGGGCAATGGTCGCTTCTTTTGAAGCGATTACGTTTGCGCAAATTCACACCCGTTCACTTCAGCGGACAATCTTGTCTTGGGACAGGTCGCCGGATTCCCTGGACCGTCACATTGTCCTACCCCCAAAGGTGCGGACGGCACTCAGGTGGTGACTTTCAACCCCAACCCTGGAGTCGGGGATCTCATGGACGGTCATCACCACCGACGCAAGTCTCCAAGGTTGGGGCGGAGTCTTCCCGCCCAGGACCATCCAAGGTGTATGGTCTCAGTCAGAGTCCAAGCTACCCATAAACATACTGGAGCTCCGGGCCATTCACCTATCCCTTCTAAATTGGACCCCTCTCCTCCAGGGCCGGCCGATCAGGGTACAGTCAGACAACGCCACGGCTGTGGCCTATATCAACCATCAGGGAGGAACTCGCAGTCAAGTAGCGATGGCGGAGTCAGCCAAGATCCTGCGGTGGGAGAAGACCGATGTGCCAGCGGTCTACATTCCGGGAGTGGAAAACTGGATGGTGGATTTCCTCAGTCGGACAACGGTGGACCCGGGGGAATGGTCTCTACACCCGCAGGTGTTTCAAGCGATCTGTCTCCGATGGGGTCAACCAGAGGTGAACCTGATGGCTTCCAGACTCAATCACAAGCTCCGCGTCTTCTTCTATCGAAGAGATCCAAGGGCACACTCGGTAGATGCACTGGTGGCAGCATGAGACGGGTTCTCACTAGTGTATATGTTTCTGCCTCTCCCTCTCCTGCCCCTGTGTCTTACGCAGGATCAAGATGGAGGGCATCCAGACGATCCTCGTGGCTCCAGATTGGCCTTGTTGTGCTTGGTACACAGACGTCGTTCGTCTCCTAGGAGACACTCCTTGGCGTCTTCCGCTCAGGCCCGATCTTCTTTCTCAGGGTCCTGTCTTCCACCAGTATTTAGAGTCGCTACGTTTGACGGCGTGGCTGTTGAAACCGCCATTCTGAAGCAACGAGGTTTCTCTTACAGGGTCATCCGCACCATGATTAAGGCCAGGAAGCCGGTGTTGTCCAGGATTTATTACAGGACCTGAAGTCTTTTTTGCGTTTCTGTGAGGAACGTAGCCTCCCCCCTCTACGCTTCTCTCTCCCAGTCCTCCTTTCCTTTCTGCAATCGGGGCTGGATTTGGGCCTTACCCTAAGTTCCTTTAAGGGGCAGGTATCAGCGCTTTAAATTTTTTTCCAGCGCCCTCTGGCTCTACAGGCTCCGGTTAAGACATTCCTGCAAGGGATGGCCCACACCGTCCCTCCTTATCGTCCTCCCTTGCCTTCTTGAGACTTGAACCTGGTGCTGGGTTCCCTCTAGTCGGCTGCATTTGAGCCTTTAGACACAGTTCCCCTCCGTATTCTCTCCTGAAAGGTGGCCTTCCTGGTAGCTATCACTTCCATTAGGTGTGTCTCGGAGTTGGCAGCACTGTCCTCTAAGGAGCCCTTCCTTATTCTGCACCAAGACAAGGCAGTACTCCGCCCCATACCTTCTTTTCAGCTGAAGGTAGTCTTGGCCTTCCATGTCAAAGAAGACATCGTTCTTCCGTCGTTCTGCCCCTTTCCTTTGCATCCTAAGGAGCGGGCTCTCCACCAGCTGGAGGTGGTTAGAGCTTTAAGGATCTACTTATCTATCTCGAGAACATTCCGCCGTACAGACTCTCTGTTCATCATTCCGGAAGGTCCTCGCCAAGGTTTGCCGGCCTCCAAGGTGACGATTGCCAGGTGAATCTGTTGGCAATTGCCAAGACATACCGCTCCCGGGGCAAGGCACCGCCCCTCGGTATCACGGCCCACTTAACCAGGGCGGTGGGCGCGTCTTGGGCTCGCTTCCACCAAGCTTCAGCTTCTCAGCTGTGCACGGCAGCGACGTGGTCATCCTTGCACAAGTTTATCAAGTTCTACCAGGTGCATACTTTGGCATAGGCAGACGCTGCGCTGGGTCGCAAAGTCTTGCAGGCAGCAGTGTCTTCAACTTCCGCGAGGCAGTTCCAAGGGGGTGTTTTTTGTTTTTTTTCGCCCCATGGACTGATTTGGAACGTCCCACGATCCTGTGTACCCAATGATGCGAGCGAGAAAACAAGATTTTTGTGAACTCACCTGTAAAATCTCTTTCTCGCTTAGTTCATTGGGGGACACAGCTCCCACCCATTGTGTTTCATTATAACTGCAGGTGCGGGCGGTTTGTTTGCCAGTGGGGTCCTCAGTTTGGTTCGGCCCTTCTGACATTACTTGTGGTCTGATTGCTTTATATATGTTTTTTCTCCTACTCCTACTGCTCGAGCACAAACGGATATGCTCTCTCCAGGCTGGAGGGGGTAAAGCCGGCAGAGGAGGAGCTAACACTTTTTAGCCTAGTGTCGCCTCCTAGTGGCAGCAAGCAGCTATAACCACGGCCCTGTGTCCCCCAATGAACTAAGCGAGAAAGATTTTACAAATTAGTTCACAAAAATCTCGTTATTCAGGGGAAGAGAGATTACAACTTCTCAAGGAAAAAAAAATTCCTTTAACAAACATGCAAGGCTAACGCCAGGTAATGATTTGCTCCGGCTGGGATTATATCCGTCAGTCAATGAAGCAACTTCATGATGACTGCTCAAAAGCCTCAGATCAACACTTCTTGACCTTTCCTATGGGAGTCCCATCACTGAGCTGTAGTCTCTTAATATTTACAATAGAGGCAAGCTGTCGGGTTTGTAACTCTGATCTTTCACATACTGTTTTACCTGTCCCTTCAGGGTGAAGAATCTGTCAAATGTGCTGTTGTCGAGACAACTGGGGGAAAATAAATCCTTGCATATACATAACATATCACATCCTACTGCCAAGTAATATTAGACCGTATATTCAATAAAGGGAGACTGTCACCAGGGAATTCACTGTTAAAGCAGGCAAAATGAGCTGAATGTAATGACACCTTTCACTTAGCAATTTCTTTCTTTATTCTGGAGAAAAAATACTTTTAAAATTTGATGAGATCCATGTCTCAGCCCCCCCGCCGCGACCTCTTAACTCCCAAGTGGCAAACATGGTGCAAAAACACCCTGTGCAGCAAAATATTGTTTCGTGGGAGTTTTAAAAAAATAAATAAAATAAAAAAATCACAAAAAGGGGTTTGCGACAATTTTTTTTTTTTACAACTAAAACAAGTGTAGGACGCTTTGTAAATGAACCTCATAGTTAATTTCCTGCTGATAGACTCCCTTCAAGGTTCCATAACCTTTAGTAAAAAGTACAGTTCTGCTTCTGGAAGTTACATTAAGAACTGAGCGAGCATGTCAAGTTCTCCCAGTAGTTGTGCCCCAATACTTACAAGTTTAATATAACATATAAGTAAAATAATACTGTATTTTGCAATGGCCGCAAGCAAGACAACATACATGGTAAACATAGCTATGCAAAAATATATGATTTTAATCATTATAAATGCTACATATCGACATTTTGGTTATCACAGAGCAGTAGCACCAGAGCAAAGTACAATATAATTTTTTTGTCACTGGCATTCACCTTCATTTTCAATGTGTGACCACACATGTAGCAAAATTGCTGCAGAAGTTCTGCAGAAAATCTGCAGTAGCAATCCGACATGAAATTGTGATTGCTTGTACTGCTATATGCTTCTCTATTGTAATTTACTATTTTACAGTTATCCTATTACACTCTATCACAAGGTGTAATGGGAGTACCAAGATGTACTCTGCCTAACCACTCAGATGCTAATGACTAGGACTGAGAGGTGGGATTCGATGTCTGAACACTGCCATCTATATAGTACAGTAATAACTCGCTGTTTACGGAGCAAATTCTGTTCCTCAGTCAACTCCATAAGCTCCCCTCAAACTTTCGCCGAACATGTACATGACTCTTAATACACTCCTCAACAATGAAATTACAACACCAAGAAGGACATGCGTAAAGTTATGCAAGGAAATAGCAGGTGTCACCAAGATCTGCAAATGATAGGATTTTCTAGCTCCAATCTGTGATATGAGGCATAAAGGCCAGAATGAAGGCAAACTTTTTGTCACATGACACCTCAAAAATCAATCCACACTGAGAGGGACAGAGACCTGGGTTTATCACTCTGGCAGATCGCTGCGGGTCTAGCCTGAGATGCCAGCCCTGTTATATGTTTTGTGTCCCGGTGGTTGGGAGAACAATGATGAACTGGAATGACAAAAAGAGGCACACCGATCACCTGATTTAAAGAATAGCGTGTAGTGATCCACTCGGTACTCTAAGTATAATTGGATTTCATATCCCATGCCTAGGATTTTATACAGTGTCTACACAAACTATCAGAAGGAATTTTCAGGACAATGATCTATGAGCTACAGGTGTTCTAATGACCTCACACCACCGGTCTCAAAGGCTATTATGGTGGACAGCAACACGATAATGGAGATCTATTCTCTTCAGTGAGGAGTCCCCCTTTTGTCTCAGACACAATCATAGTAGGATATTGGTCTGGAAAAAACATGGGCAGCACCATGAAGAGGTCTTCAAAAGGCAAAGTCACACTGGTCTTACTCCCAGGATTATGGTGTGGGGTGGCATAATGTACAGTCGTGGCCAAAAGTTTTGAGAATGACACAAATATTGGTTTTCACAAAGTTTGCTGCTAAACTGCTTTCAGATCTTTATTTCAGCTGTTTCTGTTATGTAGTGAAATATAATTACACGCACTTCATACGTTTCAAAGGCTTTTATCGACAATTACATGACATTTATGCAAAGAGTCAGTATTTGCAGTGTTGGCCCTTCTTTTTCAGTACCTCTGCAATTCGACTGGGCATGCTCTCAATCAACTTCTGGGCCAATTCCTGACTGATAGCAACCCATTCTTTCATAATCACTTCTTGGAGTTTGTCAGAATTAGTGGGTTTTTATTTGTCCACCCGCCTCTTGAGGATTGACCACAAGTTCTCAATGGGATTAAGATCTGGGGAGTTTCCAGGCCATGGACCCAAAATGTCAACGTTTTGGTCCCCGAGCCACTTAGTTATCACTTTTGCCTTATGGCACGGTGCTCCATCGTGCTGGAAAATGCATTGTTCTTCACCAAACTGTTGTTGGATCTTTGGAAGAAGTTGCTGTTGGAGGGTGTTTTGGTACCATTCTTTATTCATGGCTGTGTTTTTGGGCAAAATTGTGAGTGAGCCCACTCCCTTGGATGAGAAGCAACCCCACACATGAATGGTCTCAGGATGCTTTACTGTTGGCATGACACAGGACTGATGGTAGCGCTCACCTTTTCTTCTCCGGACAAGCCTTTTTCCAGATCTCCCAAACAATCGGAAAGAGGCTTCATCGGAGAATATGACTTTGCCCCAGTCCTCAGCAGTCCATTCACCATACTTTCTGCAGAAGATCAATCTGTCCCTGATGTTTTTTTTGGAGAGAAGTGGCTTCTTTGCTGGCCTTCTTAACACCAGGCCATCTTCCAAAAGTCTTCGCCTCACTGTACGTGCAGATGCGCTCACACCTGCCTGCTGCCATTCCTGAGCAAGCTCTGCACTGGTGGGACTCCGATCCCGCAGCTGAATCCTCTTTAGGAGACGATCCTGGCGCTTGCTGGACTTTCTTGGACGCCCTGAAGCCTTCTTAACAAGAATTGAACCTCTTTCCTTGAAGTTCTTCATGATCCTATAAATTGTTGATTGAGGTGCAATCTTAGTAGCCACAATATCCTTGCCATTTTTATGCAACGCAATGATGGCTGCACGCGTTTCTTTGCAGGTCACCATGGTTAACAATGGAAGAACAATGATTTCAAGCATCACCCTCCTTTTAACATGTCAAGTCTGCCATTTTAACCCAAATCAGCCTGACATAATGATCTTTAGCCTTGTGCTCGTCAACATTCTCACCTGAATTAACAAGACGATTACTGAAATGATCTCAGCAGGTCCTTTAATGACAGCAATGAAATGCAGTGGAAAGTTTTTTTTGGGTTTAAGTTAATTTTCATGGCAAAGAAGGACTATGCAATTCATCTGATCACTCTTCATAACATTCTGGAGTATATGCAAATTGCTATTATAAAAATTTAAGCAGCAACTTTTCCAATTTCCAATATTTATCTAATTCTCAAAACTTTTGGCCACGACTGTATAGTAGCCAGATCCAGCTAGTCTTCATTTCAGGTACACTAACAGCTCTGCCTTACACTGATTTGGTGGTGGTGATATAGCTGCACCTCCGGTCCCAAAGTGTCCCAGGAGCTGTTTTTTCAGCAGGACACCACCAGGCGACATGTTGCTTGTGCTACTGTGAACAGCCTGTGTGGCCGAAACATGCTACCATGTCCTGCAGCTTCTCGGGACTTGTCTCCCATTAAACACATCTGGGATGACAATGGACTGCAATTGCAAAGCGAGCTGCTAGCAGTGAATATTGCCGATTTGCGTTCCCAAGTGCATACAACGTGGCAGAACAGTCCTCAACCATTAATAATAGCACGCCAAGGTGTCTAAGGCTACTTTCACACTGGCGTTTATGTTTTCTGCCAGCCTGCCAGATCCGTACCACAGTAAGCACACGTGTGCTACCGGAAGGCCGCCCGGCCCCATTTACTATAATGGGGAGCGTCCGGTTTTGAATTTTTTGTTGCCAATTTTGTTTTATTATTTACATATCATTAAAAAGTTTAACGATCCTGCAATTTCCATAATTCCAAGAATTTTCCTTCTTAGCCTTGCAATTTCACTGTTTAGGAGTGTAAAAAAAAAAAGACATTTTACAATTTGAACGATCTCTTCAATACTTAGCTGGCAGATGGATGAGGCAGTGGGTCTTAGGCTACTTTCACACTAGCGTTTTTATTTTCCGGTATTGAGATCCGTCATGTACTTTCAATGGAGTTCATGACGGATCCGTCCTTGCTATGTTAAAGATAATACAATCAGATCCGTTCACAACAGATGCAGACGGTTGTATAGTAGCAGAAGCGTTTTGGCTGATCCATGACGGATCCAGCAAAAACGCTATTGTGAAAGAAGCCTTAGCCAGTCTAATATAGTAGAGGTGCTTCTGCAGCCAGTTGTCTTACAGCAGGAGGGTGCAATTGGCTTATCACCTCAGAAAGATATAGAAGATTTTTGCATCATCCTTCATCTCATGTGGCAGTGTATGAAATAATATGGGAGGAATCGCTGCTTTTACCGATTTCTACAAGAGTTTCTGAAATTAAAGGGGTATGCCCATGAATAAAATATATCACCTATCCAAAAGATACAAGATTATTGGGGTTCCAACTGCTGGGAACACAACTGATCACGCTAACAGGGGTCGCCTAGTGGTAGTGTGCCTGCATGGCAAGCACTAGGGGGAAGATTTATCAAACTGGTGTAAAAGTAGAACTGGCTTAGTTGCCCATACCAACCAATAAGATTCCACCTTTCAATTTCCAAAGGAGCTGTGAAAAATGAAAGGTGGAATCTGATTGGTTGATATGGGCAACTGAGCCAGTTCTACTTTACACTGGTTTGATAAATACCCCCCTATGTTCACAGCCTATGAGACAGTGCTCGGCTACCTTTGGTAGTCCCAGCATGTTATGTATGCACACTACTGCTCCATTCTCATACAGGGTGTGGAACCCAATGGTTGGACATGCAGTATTCATACATTTATCCTGTGGATAGGTGATACATGTTGTTCATAGACCAACACTTTTAATTATTGACTGGTATTTTTACCTGGCAAACACAGTTCCACTTCCACCAGGAAATGTGTATGGATGTTGCTTACGAAACACATGGCCTACCCTACTGCAGGGGATTATTTCCAGACTTCCACCACACTGCCACACACGGAATGAAATCTCTAAGATTGAGATGAAAAACAGATGAATTCAAATAAATCTCAATTAGCCTTGCTAACATAGAAATTTTTGAGGTTTTAATAAAACATACACTGAGAGAAATCTGCCATGTAACTTTAGCCCTTATTAATGTACTCGGTTCAGAAGAAAAAAGTGGTGACCCTGGGGAACCCTCAAATTAGAGAAAGCCACATTTGTTTTCCCTACAGAACAGTAACAATTTTAGTTCATGGGTTAAGAGTCTGGTCTTTTATCTAACATTGAACATAATTACATGTGATGTTCATAGGTACACCAACCATTTTAGGCTGGGTGTTTATGTTCAGGTTTTCTGGTGCAGATTTTGCAGCCAAAACCAGATCATAAAGGGAAAGTAAATATAAAGGACACAGAGCTCCTGCCTTTGCCCCACCAACTTCTAGGAAAATGCCAGCTGCTGGCTAGAGTAGACTTCATTTCTGGGGGATGGACAGCGGGATATGTAACAAATTTATTAAGAGGCTTATGCCGCTTATTAAATTTGTCGCATCCTTTGCTAACACAGGCAAATTAAGACAAATTACAGAACATCGGTCTGAATAAAAATAAATCTCCCCCAATGTGTTCCTATATAGACAACAACTGTAGCTAGATAGTTAAAACTGGAAACATTTCACTCCAAAGTGTCTGTGTGTAGCCTCAGCCTTATAATGGTAAGACCAAACTACTGACAAGCTCTGAGCCCAAGACAGCAGGAGACAAACTTGGGAACACCGATTCCTTTATAAAAGGTATCGTCGCATAAAAATGACATTCACACGGCAGTGTTTCGGTCAGTGATTGTGAGCCAAAACCAGGATTGGAGCCTCCACAGACATAAGGTATAAGGGAAAGATCTGCACCTGTTCTGTGTTTAGAGCCGCACCTGGTTTTGGCTCAAAATCACTGATGGAAATCACTGACGTGTGAATGAGGCCTAACAGTTTCCTGATAGTTGACGAGGTGTACTTGCGGAAATAAAGCAATTTCTGCAGTCAACAAATTAGCTCATATCAGCAGAGAATCCTCCAAAAAGGACTTATGTCGACGAGTTTAGGGGTTCTTTTCCCACTGTCAGTACACAGCACAGCAGGGTCCTGTTTGGCTGGATAAGGGTACTTTCACAGTGGCGTTTTTCTTTTCCGGCATAGAGTTCCGTCCTAGGTGCTCAATACCGGAAAAGAACTGATCAGGCATATGTGTACCTGGACCAACATGTAGAGATTCTGTACATATACTGGATGTAAACTCTTCAGGGTGACAAGTGTCATAAATTAGAGGGATGTTATGAAGATATAGGACTATTTTTCAAAAATAATGCACAAGTTTTCCTTTTTGTAGCCATGTCAAAAATATGAAAATGCCTCAAAATGTGTAAAAAATTATCTGCAACTCTGGCAGAAAACACAAATCCATACTTCAAGAACACAACATTTTTAAAAAAAAAGAACATATGGAGGAGCACATTCAACTGCCTTTCCTGTTGAAAGTCTATACTTTGACTTAAAGGGATCCTACAGTAATGAATTATGGCAATGCACAAAAATACTTTTCGAACATGATTTAATTATGGGAATCCCTACATTTCGTAGTGCAGTTATTCTGATAAAGTAGAAACATGCAGCGAATTCAAATATTGAGTTGATCCTTTTACCTTGCTAGCATAAAGAGACCGGAAGTTCCTGTTCTCAATACATATGTAACTATAAAGTTGCTGTAGCTTGTAAACGTCAATCCAAGAATAAAAATATTTGTATATTATTTATATATATTTATGCTAATCCATAATATATTACACAGAAAATAAAAACAACTGCTATGGGAAGTCATGTATACATACCTAAATTTTCCCCACCCCAAACGTCCATCATCATATCATATTTCCCCAATTCTTCAAAGTAGGATTTGTCCATCACAAACAACCCTCCAGCAATCATTGGAGTTCTACAAGGGACAGAGGAACGTTTTTATAGAAGTCCAGAGTAGTTATATTACAGAAGATAGCAACAATATAAACCAATCAAAGCAGTTTGAATGTGACAATAATTGCAAACCAATCTATTTATTTGAACAGTAAGTGATTAGGTAGATAGAAATACTCAATAAGTAACTACTTTAAAAGTCAGTTTATCGGGAAGGAACGTTCATACAATGTTTATTCCTGATAATTGGACCTCGTAAAGGTGCTGCCGATCACCAAAATACTAGTTGATGGGGACACCAAAATCATAGTTTCGGGACAGCAGATCGTACTGTATAAACAGCGATCTGGTGCACCGAAACAAAATCTGTTAGGAGACAAGCGATTGCAGTAGCGATTCCTTGTCCCTAATACAGTGGAGGTGAGTGCTGCATGTAAAAGGAGATTTTTGTGAAACTCACCTGTAAAATCTTTTTCTCGTCTTTTCCATTGGGGGACACAGACCATGGGTATAGCTTAGGATATTACTAGGAGGGACACACTATTAAAAAAAAGAAGCTCCTCCTCCTCGGGCTATACCCCCAGGCACCTCCAGGAGAACTTCAGTCGTTGCAAAAGCAGTAGGAGAAGGAGAACGGAAATAAACACACAATGGAAACCATCACACAGCACACCATAAGGCGTAAACCAAAAAAGGGGCGGGTGCTATGTCCCCCAATGGAAAAGACGAGAAAAAGATTTTACAGGTGAGTTTCACAAAAATCTCCTTTTCTCGTTCATTCCATTGGGGGACACAGACCATGGAACGTCCAAAAGCAGTCCATGGGGTGGGAAAAAAGAAACAATCCAACACCGCCAGGAGCAAACGTCCAGCAGTCAAACAGGAACCACAGCCTGCAATACCCTGCGCCCAAGGACAGCATCAGCCGAGGCCAGCGAGTGCAACTGATAAAACTTTGTGAAAGTATGTAAGGACGACCAAGTGGCCGCCTTACACAACTGGGAGGCGGATGCGCGATTGCGTCTAGCCCAGGAAGCTCCCACTGCCCTTGTGGAGTGAGCGGTAATCCGCGACGGGGGAACCTGGCCACGAGCGCGATAGGCCGCAGCAATAGCGGAACGGATCCACCGCGCCACGGTGACCTTGGAAGCCGCCAGACCCTTACGAGACCCTTCAGGAATCACAAAGATGGTGGAAGAGCGGCCCCTGAGACAGGAGATCCTCTCTGTCGGGAAGAGGCCACGGAACGTCCGCCAACATACGAGCGACGCTGGAGAACCAGGCGCGGCGAGGCCAATCTGGGGCGATGAGAATGGTTGGTATCCCCTCCGCCTCGATCTTGCGCAGCACCTTCGGCAACAGAGGAATTGGAGGGAATACGTAAAAGGAGGCTGAACCGCTGCCATGGGGATACCAGCGCGTCCACCCCGCCCGCCCGCGGATCTCGAGCGCGGGCTAGATATACCGGCACCTTGTGGTTGAGCCGGGAAGCCATCAAATCTACGTCCGGACAGCCCCATCGGTGGCAGATGTCCTCGAACACCTCCGGATGGAGAGACCACTCTCCCGGATCCACCTTGGTGCGACTCAGAAAATCCGCCGTCCAATTGTCAACTCCCGGGATGTACACTGCCGACAATACTGGAACATGAGACTCCGCCCATAAGAGGATCCTCGCTACTTCCCGCATTACTGCCCGACTGCGGGTCCCGCCCTGATGATTGACATAAGCCACAGCCGTGGCATTGTCCGACTGAACACGCACCGGGCGAGTTGCAAGGAGAGGAGTCCAGTGGGAGAGGGAGTGGAAAATCGCCCTTAATTCCAAAACATTTATCGGTAGACGGGATTCCTCCGTCGACCAGACACCCTGAACCGTGAGGTTCCGGAGAACCCCTCCCCAACCGATGAGGCTGGCGTCGGTGGTGACTATCGTCCAGGAGAACGGAAGGAAGGACTTTCCTGACGATAGGTTCAGGGAAGACTGCCACCAAGGGAGAGACGCTCGAACTTGCCGGGACAGGCGAACAGGAGAGTCTAGACCCCGAGAGGTCTTGTTCCAGAGGGCAAGGATCATCTGTTGAAGCGGACGAGTGTGAAATTGGGCGTACGGGATCGCCTCGAAAGAGGAGACCATAAGGCCCAGAACCCGCATGCACTCCCGAATGGTGGGACGTGGAGAGCGTAGAAGGAGCACCACTGCCAGTCGAATCTGGGAAGACTTGGAATCCGGAAGAAACACCCGAGAAATCGAGGTGTCCAAGATCATCCCCAGGAACGAGAGTCTCCGGGAGGGGTGCAGAGAGGACTTGGGGAGATTGATCAGCCACCCGAACCGTTCCAGGGATTGAACAGTGATTCGGACGCTGTCCTCGGCCTGTGGCAGAGACGGAGCTTTTATTAAGATGTCGTCTTAACAAAGAGATGCCCCTGGTGCGAAGAAGCGCCATGAGAGGCGCCAGAATCTTTGTAAAAACTCGAGGGGCGGTCGCCAACCCAAAAGGTAGGGCGACGAACTGGTAATGACGCCCCCCCCTATGGCAAAGCGCAGAAAGCGATGGTGGGACTCTGCAATAGGGACGTGTAAGTAGGCGTCTCGAATGTCCACAGACGCGAGAAATTCTCCTGGAAGCAGAGAAGCAATAACGGAGCGAAGGGACTCCATGCGAAACTTCCGCACCCGTAGAAACTTGTTGAGAAGTTTCAGATCCAGGATCGGACGCACCGACCCCTCCTTCTTTGGAACAACGAACAGGTTTGAGTAGAAACCTGTCCCTTGCTCTTCCGGGAGAACGGGGGAAATGACACCACGGTCCAGAAGAGAGGAGACCGCAAAAAAGAGGTCCGAGGCCCTGGCCGGATCCCCCGGGACGCGAGAAGGGAAAAAACGTTCCGGCGGGCTGGACGCAAACTCCAACTTGTAATCGGACGTCACAATTTCCAGAGCCCAGGCGTCCTGAACGTGAGCCCTCCAAACCTGTTGAAAGGAGAGCAGACGGCCCCCCACCACGAGGGGTGGGGGCACCCCTTCACGCGGCGGGTTGCTTGTGAGCAGGAGGATGGGCTGACTGCGCCCGAGCTCGCCAAGAGGGCTGGGGCTTGAAGAAAGGTTTTTTTGCGGGAGTCCTGGGATCCCCCTGCTGACGAGGACGCCGGCGTCCTGGCAGTGGAGAAGCGACGAAAGGACTGGCCCCGGAAACCTGAAGGCCGAGACCGAAAGGGACGCTTGGTCCTGGGCTGAGGTAAATCAGTGCTCTTGCCCCCAGTTGCGGCAGAGATGAATTCATCTAGTTGAGCCCCAAAGAGCCTGGACCCTTCAAAGGGAAGGTTAGCGAGGGAACGCTTGGATGAGGCATCAGCATCCCACACTTTCAACCAGACCTCCCTGCGCTGAATGACCGAGAGGGCCGAAATAAGGGCAAAGAGGGAGCCGATGTCCATTGAAGCCTCACAGAGATATTTAGAAGCTTGAGACATCTGGATGATAAAATCCAGAGTATCTGCAGAAATGTCCTGCTCTGACAGATCCTGGTGGTGGCGCTGTAACCACGTCGTAAGGGCTCTGGCGACCCAAGCCGACGCAAAGGCCGGTCGCAGGGAAGCGCCCGCCAGGGAGAAGATGGACTTGGAAAGTGAATCCAGACGTCTGTCCACCGCATCCTGCAGAGAGGAACCGTCTAGGACGGGAAGGGCCGTGTTCTTGGCTAACCTGGCCACCGGAGGATCTACCTTAGGGGAAGAAGTCCACTTTTCCACTGTGTCAGCTGGAAAAGGGTAAAGCGTATCCATGCGCTTGGTGGCCGAAAATTTTTGATTAGGTCGATCCCAAGCTTTTGATATGACCGCAGTGAATTCCTCATGAACAGGGAACACAGCGGACTCCTGCTTTTTGGGTGGAAAAAGGGAGAACTCCCGACTAGTGGAGGGAGGAGAATCCCCTTGTATATTAAAAGTGTCACGGACAGCTGCCACCAATTCGGATACCATGGTGGAAAGCTTAGGCAGGGGTTCCCGCTCCGTGACTTCGTCCGATCCGGACAATTCCCCATCGGATTTGCGCTCCATGAGAGGGGGAGAGTCAACCGGGCATGCCTCAAGGCGGGGGGGAGAAGCGGAGTCATCCGAGGAGTCATCAAACGCCCTCTGTGAGAGTCACTGAGAGGAGATGGAGTGGTGGATGCCACTGGAGTAGTAGCTGCCATGCGCTCCATGAAGGACATGGCTGCCTTGGCAACTAAGGCCAGATCAGCAGCCGCATTAGACATGGCGGAAGCCCATGCGGGTACCGCAGGTTCCGCAGGGGCAGAGGGAGGACCGGGCTGAGCTAGAGAAGGAGACTGATCCTGTCCAGGAGCAGGGCATGAGTCACAGGAACCAGTGACAGAAAAAGGCATAAGGCACACCTTACATGACCCAGTGGAGCCTGAGAGGAAGCCTTGGAAGACTTAGGGGCCCCAGGTTTAGGCATGATGGCTTCCAAATGTAACAGATTTCCTACCAGGTTGCTGCAATTCCTACCACCCAGGAAACAGCAGAAGTCTCCGGTCACCAAGAACTGAGGAGCTGCACGGCCGCAATCCAGCAGTCTCCGGCGTAGGGAGAGACAGAGCGGGACGCCGAGGCTCCGCCCCCTTGAACACGTCATTGCGGCGCGAAATAAGCGCGCGCGCGAGAGAGTTTTAAAAAAACACCCCTTTGCCTGATATGGCGCAGCGGGGTTAATATATGGAGGAGCGGCCCGGCGGGAACTGCAGAGAGCGCAGCGGCCATACAGTACACTAGCTGCAGCGGCGTCCTGCCTCTGCCGATACCAGGTTGCCGCTAGCTGTAGGCAGGTAGGGAAAACATATATTGTCACCGGAGGGTCTACACAGCGGACTCCTCACCAGCCCTTCCCCGAAGGCACCCACCCAAAGCTGCCCTCAGCAGGTCCTTCTCTAGCTCACCCTAGGTCTCAGAGCGCCAGACAGACGACATGAAGAGGGGGGGGGGGGGGGGGGGGAGATTGAAGCAGGCAATACTTATCTGCTCAGCATGCTCCCTCGTTGTCCGGACCAGCAGGGATTCACCTCTTCAGACATCTGACTCCAACCAAGGAGAACAGTGCTCTGGTGGAGGGTAGGCAGCAGGTGTCCCAGCAGCTGGTGGGATGCCAGAGCTACATGTCGAGCCTGGATCCACTTTTCTTCTGTGGGGTAATGGGAGGTAGCCAGGAACCTTCAGAAGACCGTGGCAGACACTCCACAGGGCCCAGGAAAGCGCAATGCTGACCTGCGTCCCCATCTGAAAACAGAAAATAATAAAAACAGGAGAAGAATAAGCATCAACCTCCTTGAACGGACACTAAGCAAAGACTGAAGTTCTCCTGGAGGTGCCTGGGGGTATAGCCCGAGGAGGAGGAGCTTCTTTTTTTGCATAGTGTCCCTCCTAGTAATATCCTAAGCTATACCCATGGTCTGTGTCCCCCAATGGAATGAACGAGAAATGTAGCTTTCCCCCTCCTCTGACGAGCAGGCATTTATCAGGAAGGATTCCTTTCCAATCAATGCCTGCTTAGTCAGCATATGTAAATGCACCACAAAAGTAGGATCTCGCTTATGAGATTTTTTTTGTGCAGTTGATGATTGTAAGCATTTGGCTCCGAATCATTAATGGTTTTGGAAAGCTGGTATAACTTGGTGAAGAAAAATGCTAAATATGAAAAAATTTTCTCTTACTTATTAAAAAATGGACAAGATATTGGAAGGTTTTTATGCAAAAATAGGGGTGTTTTCTTTATTCTCTCGACCTAAGGGAGGGGGGAGTAGTATGATATTTATTGTGTTTATATTTGCTGTATGATATATTTTATATATATATATATATATATATATATATATATATATATATATATAAAAAAGGTCAATAGAAATACTCACTTGATTGATGCTACCGGGTTTCCTTGCCGTGCTCGTCTTTGCTCTGGAGTCATATAATCCCATTTAAAAACTAAGTTCCAATCAAAACCTAGAAATGATAAATAAAGTAAGGAAATAAAGACTCGTTAGAAACTTTGTTTTTTGTAATTGTATCATGTACTTGGTAAACTGACTTAAGTAGGTATGCCTAAATGCTTAAAGCAGCGTTGCAGTTATTTGAAGTTATTCCCTATCCACAGGTTAGAGGACTATTACATTGGTGGGGGTCTGACCACTAGGACTCTCCAGGAATCATGACAACAGCAACCCCCCACAATGAACAGAGCAGCAGGTAAAGCGTGTGCTGCATTCACCTTTATGGGACTGCCAGAGATATCAGAAAAAACAGGATATTGTGCTCGGCTATTTCCAGCAGTCCCGAAGAGATGAATAAAGCAGCTGTGGACATGTTTGTCCTGCCACTCCATTTCAAGGGGAGAGCTACACAATATTGAACATCAGTTCTCGGGATTGGTAGAGGTCCCAGCATTCAGAACCCCTTCAATCTAATGGTCATCCCCTTTCCTTTGGATAGGGGATAACTTGAAATAACTCAAACACCCAATTCAATTATAAGCTAATCAACATTGGTGTCAAATGCTACTCCTAGAATTGATATTACCTAGGCATATACAGTGGGATGCGAAAGTTTGGGCAACCTTGTTAATTGTCATGATTTTCCTGTATAAATCGTTGGTTGTTACGATAAAAAATGTGAGATAAATATATCATATAGGAGACACACACAGTGATATTTGAAAAGTGAAAGGAAGTTTATTGGATTTACAGAAAGTGTGCTATAATTGTTTAAACAAAATTCGGCAGGTGCATAAATTTGGGCACTGTTGTCATTTTATTGATTCCAAAACCTTTAGAACTAATTATTGGAACTCAAATTGGCTTGGTAAGCTCAGTGACCCCTGACCTACATACACAGGTGAATCCAATTATGAGAAAGAGTATTTAAGGGGGTCAATTGTAAGTTTCCCTCTATTAATTTTCTCTAAAGAGTAGCAACATGGGGGTCTCAAAACAACTCTCAAATGACCTGAAGACAAAGATTGTTCACCATCATGGTTTAGGGGAAGGATACAGAAAGCTGTTTCAGAGATTTCAGCTGTCTGTTTCCACAGTTAGGAACATATTAAGGAAATGGAAGACCACAGGCTCAGTTCAAGTTAAGGCTCGAAGTGGCAGACCAAGAAAAATCTCGGATAGACAGAAGCGACGAATGGTGAGAACAGTCAGAGTCAACCCACAGACCAGCACCAAAGACCTACAACATCATCTTGCTGCAGATGAAGTCACTGTGCATCGTTCAACCATTCGGCACACTTTACACAAGGAGATGCTGTATGCGAGAGTGATGCAGAGGAAGCCTTTTCTCCGCCCACAGCACAAAAAGTGCCGCTTGAGGTGGGCTAAAGCACATTTGGACAAGCCAGCTTCATTTTGGAATAAGGTGCTGTGGACTGATGAAACTAAAATTGAGTTATTTGGCCATAACAAGGGGCGTTATGCATGGAGGAAAAAGAACACAGCATTCCAAGAAAAACACCTGCTACCTACAGTAAAATATGGTGGTGGTTCCATCATGCTGTGGGGCTGTGTGGCCAGTGCAGGGACTGGGAATCTTGTCAAAGTTGAGGGACGCATGGATTCCACTCAGTATCAGCAGATTCTGGAGACCAATGTCCAGGAATCAGTGACAAAGCTGAAGCTGCGCCGGGGCTGGATCTTTCAACAAGACAACGACCCTAAACACTGCTCAAAATCCACTAAGGCATTTATGCAGAGGAACAAGTACAACGTTCTGGAATGGCCATCTCAGTCCCCAGACCTGAATATAATTGAAAATCTGTGGTGTGACTTAAAGAGAGCTGTCCATGCTCGGAAGCCATCAAACCTGAATGAACTAAAGATGTTTTGTAAAGAGGAATGGTCCAAAATACCTTCAACCAGAATCCAGACTCTTATTGGAACCTACAGGAAGCGTTTAGAGGCTGTAATTTCTGCAAAAGGAGGATCTACTAAATATTGACTTCATTTCTTTTTTGTGGTGTATCACTGTGTGTGTCTCCTATATGATATATTTAACTGACATTTTTTATCGTAACAACCAACGATTTATACAGGAAAATCATGACGATTAACAAGGTTGCCCAAACTTTCGCATCCCACTGTATATGCCTAGGTAATATCAATTCTAGTAGTACCATTTGAACACCAATGTTGATTAGCTTATAATTTAATTATAAAAGGGCTGTGAAGTGCATGAATATTGATGACCCATCCTCAAGACAGGCCATCGATATCAGATCGCCAAGGGTTAGACTATGGCACCCCCGCCGATCCGCTGTTTGAAGAGCTGAATTAGAGATTCACAGATGGCCTTGGAAGGCCTTTTGCCTAGTCAGTGTCTTACCATACGAAAAATATGGCATACCCCTAAGAAGCAATTTGTAATATAATATTGTACCTCCTTTTAAATCTGCTGATGCGCCAACATATTGGAAGTTGTCCATATTAATCACATCAATTATAGGAGACACAACTCTAGTTCTGTCCTAAAATGACAAAAATACATTCATGAATGCAAAACTTTTACAATTTTTACTACAGCAGTAATTTAACACCCTCAGAAAGTTAGAAGGAATTGTACAGGAAAATGGTGATGAAAATAAGTGGATGGTTTATTAACCCATCTAGCAGCAACGTTTCAGCTCTCTCAAAGGAGCCTTTGTCCAGCTGAATCAACATGTGCAGTGTCATATATAAATAGTGAAAACAATATACACACAATAAATTTACATGATTAATCAATAAAACAATGTATAAACATGAAAACGACATTTAAAAAAAACATACCGTAATTCATCTATAAAAATATCGTGATGTCATTATTATTCAGTGATGATAATGAATATAAAGTGCAAACGATTATTAAAGTAATGTTAGAGTTCCATATACATAATTGTCAATAAACCTACATAATTTTGTACAGTGAATACTGACAAAAAATTGATTAGAACCATAAAATCATATGGAGCAGTCACACATGGTCTCGATAGCATGTAGGAACCAACTTGGCGTCAGTAAAAACGGCTTGCGCATGCGCCACTCATCTGTGCTCTCGCGAGACATGGGAATATAGCTAGAAGTATAGAAACCACATTAAAGATGGCCGCTAGCTCGACAAAGCTCAGAGCGCATGCTCCTGCCCATCCTGGCAAGCACGCCCCTTGTATTACGTCCGAGCAATCCAAAAGTACGTTAACTAGCTGCACCGCAATTTACACTTCACACGGCTGGCGAGGCCACAGTAAACCCATGTGTTATCACGGGTCCCTGTGCCTCCAAGTCTTGTAGGGAGGCGCTTCAAGCGTTAGCCAGCAGCGTCCACCCTCTCTTGACCATCCAGCATTACTGCACCTATGTAACCACCCCAGGGGTATAGAGGGAGCACCCAAGGAACTCCTTGAAAGGGGATCACTGAAACCAATTAGGACAGGGAACTCAGGTGTCACCTTTGTGCGATCCAGAGTACCCGTCCAGGTCAAGAGGGGAGCATAGGTTATATCACATGATAAGAGCAAATTAAAAAATGGCTGCTTAACATCAAAGATACCGGACGGCAGCGCCACGAGTCAGCCACTCCCATGTCCCAAATGGGGCAGAATCAAGTGACAATGAGGTA
Source organism: Bufo bufo (assembly GCF_905171765.1). Taxonomy (NCBI): domain Eukaryota; kingdom Metazoa; phylum Chordata; class Amphibia; order Anura; family Bufonidae; genus Bufo; species Bufo bufo. The sequence goes on from NC_053392.1 coordinate 448,822,475, forward strand.
CGAGCAATGAAAGCGGTCACGATTTTTGTGGCTTCCTAACAATTATATATCCTTAATATATCACAAACAGAATAAGTAGTTCAATCATGAATCGCCTGTATGGTCCTTCTATTCAACCGCCAGTGTGACTGCTCCAAATATTCAACCAATCATTCATGTCCTACAAGAGAAACAGAAAAAAGAACAGAATTATAGAAATGGCACATGTTGTTTCCCACACATTGAAGTTTCAGAGCAAAAAAGTACAAAAGTAGTGGAGACTAAGGCTACTTTCACACTTGCAGCAGAGAGATCCGGCAAGCAGTTCCGTCGCCGGAACTGCCTGCCGGATCTGGCAAAACGTATGCCTGATGGCATAAGTAAGACTGATCAGGATCAGTCTTAAAAATGCCTGATCAGTCAAAAAAAATGCATTGAAATGCCGGATCTGTCTCTCCGGTGTCATCCGGCTAAAAAGATCCGGCATTTATTTTTTTCACCTTTTTTTCGGTCTGCGCATGCGCATACCAGAAGGACGGGTCCGGCATTCCAGTACTTTGAATGCCGGATCCGGCACTAATACATTCCTATAGGGAAAAATGCCGGATCCGGCATTCAGGCAAGTCTTCAGTTTTTTTTCGCCGGAGATAAAACCGCAGCATGCTACGTTTTTCTCTTTTGCCTGATCAGTCAAAATGACTGAACTGAAGACATCCTGATGCATCCTGAACGGATTACTCTCCATTCAGAATGCATGGGGCTATGCCTGATCAGTTCTTTTCCGGTATAGAGCCCCTGTGACGGAACTCTATGCCGGAAAAGAAAAACGCTAGTGTGAAAGTAGCCTAAATCACTTTAAATTCCACATTTAGACCCTTAGGTTTCAATGTCTCCAATGTATAGATCCAATAAAGCTCTCTCCTCTTTAACAATACAGTCTTAGCACCTCCACGTCTCAGAATGGGTATTTGCACCCGCCATTAATGTGTGCTGCTATATATATATATATATTATTTTTTTTAAATATATATATTTTATTATTTATTTACTTTTTACACCTGCCTATCATTCTAATTGGTTTAACATTTCTGAGGCTACTTTCACACCTGCGTTAGGTGCGGATCCGTCTGGTATCTGCACAGACGGATCCGCACCTATAATGCAAACGCTTAGATCCGTTCAGAACGGATCCGTTTGCATTACCATGAACAAAAAAATAAATAAATAATAATAATTATTTTTTTTATTTTTTTTGTTCATGATAATGCAAACGGATCCGTTTTGACTTTACATTGAAAGTCAATGGGGGACGGATCAGTTTGAAAATTGAGCCATATTGTGTCAACTTCAAACTGATCCGTCCCCATTGACTTACATTGTAAGTCTGGACGGATCCGTTTGCCTCCGCACGGCCAGGCGGACATCCGAACGATGCAAGCTGCGTTCAGGTGTCCGCTTGCTGAGCGGAGGACAAACGGTGCCAAACTGATGCATTCTGAGCCGCAGAGGGGCCGCTTGTGAGAGCCTTCAAACAGAGCTCACAAGCGGAGCCCCGAACGCTAGTGTGAAAGTAGCCTAAACAGTATATAATCTTAGAGAAGTCCTTATGCAGAATAACACTGTCAGTACAGACAGGGCTATGTAGGAATGTGTTCCATTAAGAAGGGGTATGGTAATAAGCAGTTCCCACATTTGACTTTTCAGAAGTTTTGATAGAGGACTGGCACAAAGGGAAAAGATAGCACAGTGTCCTATAGGCAAAAAAACAAAAAAAAAAATCCTTATTTCTTGGTTCCCAAGTGCTGGGGTAGATTGGAGTGATCAGTAAATCTTTTGTGTCCTGTTACAGTACATAAGGAGAAAGGTCTGTACCTCACATTATTTCATCAGCAAGGTGGGATCATGTTAAAGTATGATCACATCCTATGTCTATGCAGGAAAAGAGCTCAAAAGGACTCCTCTCAGGTTAATTTGCATATGTATCAAATCCTTTTTTTACAAAATAAAAGCACACAGAGCTATGGGGACTGGGTATTGCGGATGTGCTAGCGGCCACCTAGCAACCCATGTCCTCCGCTCTATACCCAAAATCCCGGTGAGAGGTTCCCTTTAAGGCCTTGCCAGAAGTTGACGAACATCAAAAGCGGGAAGAAGTTCTCGCAAAAGACCGTACACCTAACGTATACTAGTGAAATTCGCTTTATAAGATACACGGCCATTTTTTGCCCACTTTTGGGAAAAAATGCATCTTATAAAGTGAAAAATATGGTACTTGTTGCTGGCACTGATTGGCTGTAAGTAAGGAGCTTATTGGCCATTTTAAATCCTTAAAACTTCCAGTAACATCGCAGCCTTTTGTATCAATTGAATTGCCCTGTCAGGATGTCACATCATATGTGTCCCGACTATCAGGGGGTGGAGCTCTGCAGCGCCTACTATCATCATCTCAATGGTGGATCCTAATCACGCCCCCAAGTGAACCCCATAGGATCTACGTCACAAACAAAGGTCTTATAAGCTAGCCGTGAGGCGGACATGCTCACACTCTGCCCTAACCCCTGAAGACGCCGGTACACGGCGAAACATGTCGGGGGGCAGCGTGAAGCTCTAATTTTAAAACAGTACATCACTGCAGCCTAGTACTAGAGTGTCAAGAAATCACACAGTGCCTACACATAACACAGGCAGCGCGCAGCCAGTTAGGCACTAGTGTGTATCTACCTAGTAGCAGGCAACCTGGTCAGGTGACATCCTGACAGGGCATTTCAATTGATACAAAAGGCTGCGATGTTACTGGAAGTTTTAAGGATTTAGTTATCAACAGTAGTACTATTAGTAGGAAAACAATAAAAGTTAAGTCTTAGTTAATTAGGTAGGTGCAGGATTAATAGGTGTAATCTAGTCCTAGGGACACCAGTAATAATGTTTAGTTGTACAACACACCATATCCTTGCACTTAAAGGGAGAGCATAGTATTTGAAGTATTGGCTATTTTAGACACCAGCAATATCTTTGTGCCAGTCAAAGGGCTCCTCAGTGCAGGGAAAGTCTCATGCGTAGAAATATGCATAACATTCTTTTCAAAGTGTAGAATTGCTTGTCTTTATGATGCCTGTACATGTGTTATTGTGACCCCTAATTGCAAAAGTGCATGAGAGCATATGATGAGGTGAGCTTTGACAACTGTTCACATGGTGCGGTGCTGCGTGGCGGCCATGGTTGCTGTGATGCTGTTAGATGGTCACCACGCAGTGCCGCGCCAAATTTAGAGTAGGTTCCCACTCGAGGAGGCAACCTTGTCGTGGTGAGCGGGCTTATGCTTTTTGATCAAAATGTGTACTAATGCCTCAAGTAGGCATGCAACTTAGGGGCATGTATACTATTTATGGTGCTGAGAAGTGATGTTAAAAGGGAACCTGTCACCAGGATTTAGTGCATAGAGCTGAGGACATGGGCTGCTAGATGGCCGCTAGCACATCTGCAATACCCAGTCCCCATAGCTCTCTGTGCTTTTATTGTGTTAAAAAACCGTTTTGATCCATATGCAAATTAACCTGATATGAGTCCTGTGTCCGGAGAGGAGTCCAATTTTCTGAGCGCAGCACCGCCACGCGTCCTCCGAATCTCCTCCTTGCTGGCTGACGTCACAGAGCTGGAGCGCCGAAATCTCGCGATGCGCGAGCTAGCGCATGCGCAGTGTCGGCATCATGTTCATTCCCTGTGCTGGCATCAGCACAGGGAACGAACTACGCATGCACTAGCTCGCGCATCGCGAGATTTCGGCGCTCCAGCTCTGTGACGTCAGCCAGCAAGGAGGAGATTCGGAGGACGCAGGGCGGTCCTGGGCTCCTTTGCGCTGGACTCATCTCCGGACACAGGACACATATCAGGTTAATTTGCATGTGGATCAAAACGTTTTTTTAACACAATAAAAGCACAGAGAGCTATGGGGACTGGGTATTGCAGATGTGCTAGCGGCCATCTAGCAGCCCATGTCCCCAGCTCTATGCACAAAATCCTGGTGACAGGTTCCCTTTAATTATGCTGAGAAGCCGTTATTAGATCAAAGCATAGCATGAGGAGGTGTGATTATTTTTGGACCAAAATAAAAAGATTTATAAAAAAAAAAAGATGGTAAATATTTCCCAATTTTTTTTAAATATTTATTTTACTCACTAATATAGCGCTGACATACAGTACAGACCAAAAGTTTGGACACACCTTCTCATTCAAAGAGTTTTCTTTATTTTCATGACTATGAAGGCATCAAAACTATGAATTAACACATGTGGAATAATATACATAACAAACAAGTGTGAAACAACTGAAAATATGTCATATTCTAGGTTCTTCAAAGTAGCCACCTTTTGCTTTGATTACTTCTTTGCACACTCTTGATGAGCTTCAAGAGGTAGTCCCCTGAAATGGTCTTCCAACAGTCTTGAAGGAGTTCCCAGAGATGCTTAGCACTTGTTGGCCCTTTTGCCTTCACTCTGCGGTCCAGCTCACCCCAAACCATCTCGATTGGGTTCAGGTCCGGTGACTGTGGAGGCCAGGTCATCTGGCGCAGCACCCCATCACTCTCCTTCATGGTCAAATAGCCCTTACTTTCAAAGTTTTCCCAATTTTTCGACTGACTGACTTTAATTTCTTAAAGTAATGATGGCCACTCGTTTTTCTTTACTTAGCTGCTTTTTCCACTTCACCACCATGACGGCCCAGAGACATTGACCCCTAACCTCTGTAGGGGCAGGAACAGAGATAGGTTTAAAAGGACCCCTCCCACCACCATTCACCAGTGTGTTCCTGCCCCTATAGTGGCCAGGACAGAGAAAAGTCCTCTCTGGCTTTCAGGGAGGTGAAGTGGTCCTCGTTTTATTATTTTTAGAGTACCTGGGTGACCGCATCGGTGGTGTTCCTTGCCTCCCTTGCGGGTCCTTTCACCCAGAGATGCGCCCCCTGCTCTCCGGCGGACTTGTTCTAAAGCTGACACGGAGACGCCAGGGTCACGCTCCCTGTTGTGGGAAGCCTGCCCTGAGCTGCCGCTGAGTCGCCTACCTCCTGGGAAGTAGCCGACCGGAAAGACGCTCTGCGCCGTCGCGCGCGTCTGACGTCACTTCCGGGCCGCCGGACGAAACCCGGAAGTAGACGAGCTTCTATAAAAAATGCTAACAAGCACCTTCCCGTTGCGCACTCTGCATCGTGCTCTGACCGGAACATGTCGGACCAGGAGAAGGAGCCACAGCAGAAGCAGACCGCTCCCGAGCACCCCTGCGTGAGTAGCCCACCTGGGCAAATCGGCAGCTTCACAGATGGCAGGGGGGGGGGGGGGTTTGCTTAGAGGTAACCACTGTTCCCCTCCCCCTGGTGTGTCTGCTGGCATACTGCATCTAATTATGCTTCTATACTAGACTGACATAAATTTAATGGGCTGCCTCTCTCACTTTAGGCCAAACTTACCGTTAAAAAAAAAAAAAAAAGGACCGCCAAATGCATCCAGTGCTCCGTCAGGCTTCCTGAGGCGGACTTCCTCAGCAGGACTACCATAGACCAGGGAGAATGGTCCTTAAACATCGAGATCTTCAATCTGATTGTCCAGAGATGGGGCCTTCCAGTGGTAGATCTCTTCGCTACAAGGATAAACGCAAAGGTATCAACCTTTTGCTCCCTAAACCCAAGGGACAGGCCCCTAGCGATCGACGCCTTCTCCCTGCACTGGGACTGGGACCTTGCATATGCCTTCCCTCCGTTCCCATTAATCCCAAGGGTTCTCCAAAAAATCATCAGGGACAGAGCCAGAGTTATCCTGGTCACCCTGTATTGGACCAAGAGGAGCTGGTTCTCGATTCTAACCAAGCTCTCCCCACAGGAAGCATTTATTCTCCCAGGGAGAAAGGATATCCTGATTCAGGGGCCGGTTCTCCATCCTCATCCGGAAATCTTCAAACTCTCGGCCTGGATCCTGAGTCCAACCGCCTGAGACAGAAAGGTCTCTCTGAGAGTGTTATATCTACCTTGAAGACCAGCAGAAAGAAGGTGACTAACTCCATTTATTTTAAGATCTGGAAAAGATTCTGCACCTGGTCAGGCGACGAGGCCCCAGACCAAATATACAGAAGATTCTGGATTTCCTTCAAAAGGGACTAGAGTTAGGGTTAAGTCCTTCCACCCTGAGAGTCCAGGTCTCAGCGCTTACTGCCTGTTTCGATTCCGAATTAGCCAGCCATAGATGGATCCAAAGATTGCTGAGGTCCGCAGCCAGACTAAGACCATCTCTCAACTCAAAGGTGCCTACCTGGGACTTAAACATTGTCCTTAGAGGACTCACAGGTCCACCTTATGAACCCGTGGACGCAAGTTCTCTGAAGAATCTTTCTCAGAAGGTGGCTTTTCTTATAGCCATAACATCGGCAAAAAGACTGAGTGAGATCCAAGCATTGTCAATAAGACAACCATATCTCACAATACAGGAGGATCGTATTACCTTGAGGTTAGACCCGACATTTTTGCCAAAGGTAGTAACAGACTTCCATAGAAACCAGGAGATCATTCTTCCCTCCTTTTGTGTAAATCCTAAAAATCCTGGAGAGGAACGTTTCCATACCCTGGATGTCAAACAAACAGTACTAAAATACCTAGAGGTCACTAGAGACCTGAGGAAGGTGGACAACTTACTAGTGCTCTTCTGTGGTAAAAATAAGGGGAAGGCAGCTTCCAGATCTACCATTGCCCGATGGGTAAAAGAGACTATTACAGACTGCTACAAGATCGAAGGCATCAGTTGTCCAGAGGTCATTCGGGCTCACTCCACAAGAGCTATATCTGCCTCTTTCGCTGAAAGGGCAGGCGCTTCCCTAGATGAAATATGCCGGGCTGCAACTTGGTCTAATGTAAACACCTTCATTAAACATGATAGGCTCGACTTATCCAGGTCTTCCGACCTCGCATTTGGTCGCAAGGTCCTTCAGGCCGTTGCCCCACCCTAAGACGTATATAATATGTTATGTCTCTCTGGGCCGTCATGTGGTGAAGTGGAAAGCCGGAATTAGACTTACCGGTAATTCATTTTCCACGAATCCACCATGACGGCATGATATCCCGCCCTATATATATATATATATATATATATATATATATAAAAATATATATATAAAAAAATATTACAATGACTTGGTATGAGTTAATACCAAGGAAGAAAAAAAAAAAAAAAAAACACTTGTAACCGGTGGTTGTAGCACTATAATCTGGAACTCACTGGTGAATGATGGTGGGAGGGGTCCTTTTAAACCTATCTCTGTTCCTGCCCCTACAGAGGTCAGGGGTCAATCTCTCTGGGCCGTCATGGTGGATTCGTGGAAAATGAATTACCGGTAAGTCTAATTCCGGCTTTTCTTGCCATAATACAAATTCTAACAGTCTATTCAGTAGGATTATCAGCTGTGTATCCACCTGACTTCTCCTTAACGCAACTGAAGGTCCCAACCCCATTTATAAGGCAAGAAATCCCACTTATTAAACCTGACAGGGCACACCTGTGAAGTGAAAACCATTTCAGGGGACTACCTCTTGAAGCTCATCAAGAGAATGCCAAGAGTGTGCAAAGCAGTAATCAAAGCAAAAGGTGGCTACTTTGAAGAACCTAGAATATGACATATTTTCAGTTGTTTCACACTTGTTTGTTATGTATATAATTCCACATGTGTTAATTCATAGTTTTGATGCCTTCAGTGTGAATCTACAATTTTCATAGTCATGAAAATAAAGAAAACTCTTTGAATGAGAAGGGGTGTCCAAACTTTTGGTCTGTACTGTATTTCGCAGCTCTTTACAGACATTAGCATCAAGCTGTCACCAATGGGGCTCACAATCTAAGGTCCCAATCAGTATGTCTTTGGAGTGTGGGAGGAAACCGGAGTACCCAGAGGAAACCCACACAAACATGGGAGAACATACAAACTCCATGCAGATGTTGTCCTTGGTCGGATTCGAACCTCAGATCCCAGCACTGCAAGGCACCAGTGCTAACCTGCTGCCCATATTTAAAAAGAATACAATAAATAATTAAACAAAAAAAGTCCTCATATAGCAATGAAAAATGGAAGCAATGGCTTTCAGAAGGTGGAAATGAAAAAATATATATATATGCAAGGTTGTAAAGGCCTAAACTGGCTGCAGTTGTAAGGGGTTAAACTAGTCTCAACTATCACAAAGTGTCAAAGAAATCAACATTCTGGCTAGGTTTTTTTTTTTTTTTTGATCATCAAAGTTAATCTGAAAAATAAGCCAGAGACAATAATGCTATTAAACTATCATGTAACAGGATCATCTATTAAATCTTGTAATAATCTCTAATGATAAACAGCTTGCTGCCACATACATTTACCATTAACCCCTTTTACCCCGGGCCAGCTTTCACCCTTCTGCCCAGGCCAATTTTTGCAAATCTAACACGTGTCACTTTATTTATTTTATGCACTTATATAGCGCTACTATATTTTGCAGCGCTTTACAGACATTATCATCCAACTGTCCTTAATGGGGCTCACAATCTAAGGTCCCTATCAGTATGTCTTTGGAGTGTGGGAGGAAACCGGAGTACCCGGAGGAAACCCACGCAAACATGGGGAGAACATACAAACTCCATGCAGATGTTGTCCATGGTCGGATTTGAACCTAGGACCCCAGCGCTGCAAGGCACCACTGTGCTGCCCATTTATGTGACCTGCTACTCCCTGCAAACTACTGCCCCATATGCCTTATCATCCTTGACACTACAATTGCAATCCATAGTCTCCCCAGTTACTCAACTTTTACACAATCCCTTTTTTCCTCCAGACCTGCAATGTTCCGATTTTAGATGGTTAACCTCAAATTAAATACATGTTTTATCCTCCTTTCTCATTCATAAGAAACTGATATCCAAATGTCTCGAACCTAATACAACCCTGATATAGATTATATCAGGAGTTTTCATTTTGGAAAATAACCATAGGTTCACAAGTCGAAGTAGCCTCTACGGGGGCACATTTATTAAGACGGGTGTTTTAAATGCCGGTCTTAATAAAGCCCCATAGCTGGCAGAGGATTTGCCGAAGTTATGAAGAGGCGCAGGCCTCTCCATAACTTTGGCACATCTAGTGCCAGTTCTAAATGTAAGAAAGCTACTGAGCTCATTTTCTATGCCTAAAACAGGCGTAGAAAATGGTAAATTATATGGGCCCCTCCATGATCCTAACAGAATGGATGTATAACCTAACATATAGTTCCATTAATCAAGCACCTTCATGTGTTAAGCTACCATTTCCTTACAATGGGAGAAGGACATCCATCACTTTCCCCCGAGAAATAGTCTAGATGTTTTAAAGTGTAACTGCCATTTCACTACCAAAAATGAAATTCCTAACATATGTTATGCTGAAGGGAAGGTATTGATGAAGCTGTATTTTTCAGTTAATTTTACCTTTCTGATGTCTGTATTCAGCCCTTATCAACCCTATTTCTCTGTGCTTCTATTTTAGCATCTTCCTAAGATGGCCTCAGCTGCACTTCCTGTGATGATGTTTGCCATGTCCTTGAGGCCATCCTGTATTTCCCTCCCTTCCCATAACCCCTTGCTCTCCTCACATGAACTAGCAGGATCAGAATGCAGATAACTTCCCCCACTACCCCAAGAGCAGTGTGTATCCTCTCACATACAGCTAACCAGAGATGGACAACATCAATCAGAATGCAGATAACCTCCCCCACTACCCCAGAGCAGTGTGTATCCTCTCACATACAGCTAACCAGAGACAGACAAGACCAATCAGAATGCAGATAACCTCCCCCACTACCCCAGAGCAGTGTGTATCCTCTCACATACAGCTAACCAGAGACAGACAAGACCAATCAGAATGCAGATAACTTCCCCCACTACCCGAAAGCAGTGTGTATCCTCTCACATACAGCTAAGGCTACTTTCACACTCGCGTTTTGGACGGATCTGTCATAGATCTGCAAAAACTGATCCGTTACAATAATACAACCGCATGCATCCGTCATGAACGGATCTGTTTGTATTATCTGTAACATAACCAAGACAGATCCGTCATGAACTCAATTGAAAGTCAATTAGAGACTGATCCGTTTTCTATTGTGGCAGAGAAAACGGATCCGTCCACATTGACTTACATTGTGTGCCAGGACGAATCGGTTTGGCTCCGCTTTGTCAAGCGGACAGCAAAACGCTGCAGGCAGCATTTTGGTGTCCGCCTCCAGAGCGGAATGGAGACTGAACGGAGGCAAACTGATGCATTCTGAGCGGATCCTTTTCCATGCAGAATGCATTAGGGCAAAACTGATCAGTTTTGGACCTCTTGAGAGCCCATGACGGATCTCACAAACGGAAAGGCAAAACGTGAGTGTGAAAGTAGTCTAACCAGAGACAGCCAAGACCAATCAGAATGCAGATAACCTCCCCCACTACCCCAGAGCAGGGTGTATCCTCTCACATACAGCTAACCAGAGACAGACAAGACCAATCAGAATGCAGATAACCTGTTCCACTACGCCAGAGCAGTGTGTATCCTCTCACATACAGCTAACCAGAGACAGACAAGACCAATCAGAATGCAGATAACCTGTTCCACTACGCCAGAGCAGTGTGTATCCTCTCACATACAGCTAACCAGAGACAGACAAGACAAATCAGAATGCAATTTTATTTTTTTGGGGGGAAAGACATGTTTCTCATGTTAGAGGTGACCAAAAATCAAAAATGGCTGCTCTGGCATGGTTTTTATTTATCTTGTTTTAAGGCAGTCAGCTGACGGGATCGATCAGGTCGCCCTTATCAGGATGAGTATTCAAACAAAATGCTAGGGAATCTGCAACTGCACTAGCCAAGTTGCAGGACAAGTGAATCCCGGGGTAAAACATCATATATATATATATATCAAATCATATAAAACATATCATATAGAGGTCTCCCTCTAAAAACAAGGATTACACTAGCTGTAAAGATTGCAATTCAACAATCCTGAACCAGGTCAAACTGCTAGCATAGTAAATGCCCTAGTCAGCTTGATCTAGACTGAATTAGACCCCCTTATTAAGTGCCAAAGGAGCCTCTAAATTAGGTCTAACCTTCTCAGACCTTGTTTTTAGGCAAATAAATATTCAACAACACACCAAATATTTTAGACTTAATAAAAGTTACGTTTTATTAACAAAGAACACTCCTGGCACTTCCAAATGCATGATTTAGAAGAGTCTGGGACATGATAGGAAGGGTGGGGGGGTGGGGGGGCTAAGTCCCCAGTCCAAGGGTCAGCAACCTTCACAACTCCAGCTGTTGTGAAACTACTTCCGTTCATTTCTATGGGAGTTTTGGGAAGAGCGGAGCAAGCATGCATGCTGGGAGTTGTAGTTTCACAACAGCTGGATGTTGCCTACCCAGTCTATATGGTTTGTTCTCCCAACTACTGGGACATGCAATATTGAACAGTGCTACCATCGCATCCTAGGCGCATAGCAATCTGCCGAAGTGATAAACCAAGGCCGAATTTAGTCCCTCTCCGTTTGTGACAAGTGACGATAACTTGCAGGTCGATGAAGAGGAGGCATCACACAAGTCTAAAAAACTAAATCTGCAATAGCAATCGTAAAGAGTTGGTTACCTCAGCAACTCTCTCAAGGAGGGGCTCCAACCAGTGTTCGTTACATTCACAGTGGCTATCAAGGAAAGTGAGAACTTTAGATTGGGCTGCATCTGCTCCCTTAACACGAGAACGCATAAGACCTGTTATAACAGATAACTGAAATAAGCACATGGATGACACACTAAAGTATAAAAAGATCATACTAATTTATGAACAAATCAAATGTTTTTGTAACACAAAGTGTTAACGTTAATATGGAAAAGATTAAATCTGTGCAGAAACACACAAGGAGGCATATTTAATCACTCCAATACTAAGATGCAATTGCATTGAAAAGAATGATATACAGGCTAAACACTACATTTATCTAGCTGCATTCCCTTTAATGTGACATTGAAAAATGTGGGAAAAAATGGGATGCAGATGAAAAAGAATTTTGGCTCAGGAGCATGTGTCAGCACTGACTGCATTCAAATTATATATCAATTATATACAAGGTGTACTGCTTTAACAGTGAGCCATTATTAGTAAATATGCCCCAATGTGCCAGGCACTAATATACGCATCTAGGACATTTTGAAGCGGCTATCAAAAAAGAACATGCATAAATTATATATACACTGAACGAAAATATAAATGCAACACTTTCGGTTTTGCTCCCATTTTGCATGAGCTGAACTCAAAGATCTGAAACATTTTCTACATACACAAAAGACCCATTACTCTCAAAAGCTCTGGTAGACATTCCTGCAGTCAGCATACCAATTGCACACTCCCTCAAACATCTGTGGCATTGTGCTGTGTGATCAAACTGCATTATTTCAGAGTGGCCTTTTATTGTGGGAAGTCTTAGGCACACCTGTGCAATATTCATGCTGTCTGATCAGCACCTTGATATGCCACACCTGTGAGGTGGGATGGATTATCTCGGCAAAGGAGAAGTGCTCACTAACAGATTTAGACAGATTTGTGAACACTATTTGAGAGTAATGGGTCTTTTGTGTATGTAGAAAATGTTTCAGATCTTTGAGTTCAGCTCATGCAAAATGGAAGCAAAACCGAAAGTGTTGCGTTTATATTTTTGTTCAGTGTATTTTAAAAGAAAGCTTTAAATGAACAGTATGTGCTGTAAAACAAAAAAAATCTAGTTTAAAGAGAGTCTGTCACATAAAAAAAAAAATCACAAATGGAACTAACAGCAATGGTCACCAGAACGTTGTAAAATCATCATAATCTTTATTTCACCTTGGTGTTTATTCCATGTCCAGGAAAATCCCTTTTATTCCCAAGTGCCCAGCTGGGTGGGCTTTGCTTTTCAAAGTGCCCAAGCCCAACTCCCTTCCCCTCTGTCTACTACTCCGGTAACCTCCCAAGGCTTCCTCCACGCTCACGGCAATGCAGGGGAGAAAGCCTTGGGAGGTTACGGGAGGACTAGACAGAGGGGAAGGGCGTTGGGCTTGGGCATTTCGAAAAGGAAAGCCCACCCAGCTGGGCACTTGGGAGATGTTTTTCATAGGAATAAAAGTGCTTTTCCTGGACAATATTCACCCAGATGACATAAAGGTATGGTTATTATGTTTTTACAACGTTCTGATGACCATTGTTGGTAGCTGTATTAGTGAAATTTACATGATAGTCTCCCTCTAAAGGGGTTGTCTGGACAGGAAATACTTTTAAAAAAGGGGTAGATTGGCTTAAGTAAAAAATAAATCCCTGGGTCCTCACTGTCTGCTTCCTCGTCCCTCTCAACACAAAAAACGCCACCACTCAACCTATCCCTGTCCATAGAGGTAACTCGAATTAGCCAGTGACTGACAGAGGTCACATAACCTCTATTGAGAGGGACTAGAAGCAGAAACTGGTGGGGGACACAGGAAAAGGTGGAACGTGAGTGCTGGTGGATCAGAAAGGTGAGTATTAGTTTTCTTTTATATCTTAATGCCCCTCAAATATATTTTTTTCCTGGCTGGACAAACACTTTAAAATATCAAATGTTTTTGGCATTGAAGTACTTACATAAAAAGTATGCAACGATTCATTGAAACTGTTGTTAAATTTTTTTTATCACTTTTCTGTACATTCAAACGGGTTGTATAATCTGCATAGTTTATACATATTACATTTAATGTTCTACTTTGCAAAAATGGGTCTCTCAAACTGGCCTGGTCCCATATCATCCAGTTTTTCTCAATAAGGTTGTCCCAACAAAACTACTTATCCCATATCCTCAGGATAGGGCAGAAATGTCTGAAGGACGAGAGTCCGACTGCTGAGGCCCCTGCAGATTATAAGAGCAGGGTCCTGTGCTTCCCAATTTGAATGTACACACGTACATCGCTGCTCCATTCAACTCTATGGTGCTACCGGAAATAGCCAAGCACTTGAACTCTGCCATCTCCAGCAATCCTATAACGTTGAATGGAGCAGTGGACACGTGTGCTTGTGTGACACCCCATCCAAACGGGCAGCATGGGCCCCAGGAGTCAGATTCCTGCTGATTCCGTATCCACAGGATATGGGATATGCTGTCTTAATGGGAGAACCCTTTAAACATTCCTACAAGGCTTTGAAAAGATAGTTTGGCAATCTTATGTTGGGATCTAAAATGGCAGGATGTAAGTTGGAGAAGCAGGCTGAGCCAAGCGTTTTTTGCTCTGTACATCCTGGCAAATAGTAAAGTTTTTGAAGTTGTGTCATTCGTGGCATATTCCCAAAGGCACATTATATAAGTAAAAACATGCATCACAAATATTATGCCCATGCTTGTAAGTGAATAAGAGGAAGAAAATGAAAGGTCTTCAGAGTTTAATATATTTTTGGTATAAATTGTAGCTCCCCCCCCCCCTCAAGCACTGGAGAGTGCTAGATCCATACCTTCCCGTCTGTCATTCCTAAGTACTCGCACCTTCTCAATCTTCCCAAGCAAAGCCCCATCTTCAGCTTTAAAAAAAAAAAAAAAAAAAAAAACAGTAATCAAATACTGCACAGTATTATGTTCCATGAGAATTGAAAGTTACAATGCTAAATATTGGGGGGAAAAAATACAGCAAAAGAATCTGTAAAAACAAAAGGCAACATTTTAAGTAACTGCTTTCATTTAGATTTAATTTTACAAGACACTGAAAGCCATTGTGGGAGTTGGTGACCAGAGCCCTCAACAACCACTACAATAGGGGACCTCCGGCCAAAATGTACATTAGGGTACTTTCACACTAGCGCTATTCTTTTCCGGTATTCTGCAGCATTCCGTTCAGTATGCATTCTGATGTCTTCAGTTCAGTCCCTTTATGGTGTTTTCTCCGGCCAAAATTCAAGAACACTTGCCGGAATGCCGGATTCGGCATGAATTCCCATTGAAATGTATTAATGCCGAATCTGGTACAAAGTGTTCCGGGGAAACCGGATCCGGGTTCCCTGCCTGCGCATACTCAGACCTTTAAAAATACAAAAAAATAAATACCGGATCCGTTTTTCCGGATGACACCGGAGAGACGGATCCGGAACTTCAATGCATTTGTCAGTCGGATCCGGATACATCTACAAATGATATCCGTTTGCATACGATGCATGTGAATATTGTTATTTTAGATTTTCTAAGCCTGTTAAAGTTTCATCCTATATTAACGTTACCTATTTAGTCAGAAAGCTAGAAATATGCTCCTACCAGTGAGGTGAGTTTACACCCCTTTCCCTCCATCTCAGTAACTTAGATGTTCTTCGTGTCTAAGGGCTCTTTCACACTTGCGTTCTTGTCTTCCGGCATAGAGTTCCGTCGTCGGGGCTCTATGCCGGAAGAATCCTGATCAGGATTATCCTAATGCATTCTGAATGGAGAGAAATCCGTTCAGGATGCATCAGGATGTCTTCAGTTCCGGAACGGAACGTTTTTTGGCCGGAGAAAATACCGCAGCATGCTGCGCTTTTTGCTCCGGCCAAAAATCCGGAACACTTGCCGCAAGGCCGGATCCGGAATTAATGCCCATTGAAAGGCATTGATCCGGATCCGGCCTTAAGCTAAACGTCGTTTCGGCGCATTGCCGCATCCGACATTTAGCTTTTTCAGAGTGGTTACCATGGCTGCCGGGACGCTAAAGTCCTGGCAGCCATGGTAAAGTGTAGTGGGGAGCGGGGAGCAGTGTACTTACCGTCCGTGCGGCTCCCCGGGCGCTCCAGAGTGACGTCAGGGCGCCCCAAGCTCATGGATCATGTGATCACATGGATCGCGTCATCCATGCGCATGGGGCGCTCTGACGTCATTCTGGAGCACGGACTGTAAGTATACCGCTCCCCCGCTCCCCACTACTACTATGGCAACCAGGACTTTAATAGCGTCCTGGGTGCCATAGTAACACTGAACGCATTTGGAAGACGGTTCCGTCTTCAAATGCTTTCAGTACACTTGCGTTTTTCCGGATCCGGCGTGTAATTCCGGCAAGTGGAGTACACGCCGGATCCGGACAACGCAAGTGTGAAAGAGGCCTAATATGGGTGTATACTTGCAATACAATAACTGTCATTATCCACTTGCTTCATATACTTGATGGTATTTACTTGGGAATTCTTGTTCTATCTCAGGGATCAGCAACCTTTAGCACTCCATCTGCTGTGAAACTATAACTTCCAGGATGCAAACATACTCAGCTGTTACAACTCCTACAGAAGAGAATGGAGCATTCTGGGAGTTGTAGTTTCTCTAGCTCCTTATATACACGACTCACAAAAAGTTAGGGATAATTGGCTTGTGGGTGAAATTTCATGATGAACCTCAAATGCACTCTAACCTTTACAGGTGAACTTAATGTGACCTTCACTAAACTTTTGAATGCATATGTCCAACTGTTTAATGTTTCAGTACTTTTTGCACAACTTGCTGTTCTCTAATAAGGAGTTGAACGGCAAAATTCACAACAGGTGTTTGATCCATGAATCGCACAATAAATTTCCCGATTCATTTAGATTTGGCATTTAAACAGTCCTCCTCATTATGCTGTTCACATTTTGGCATCATGAGACCAAGACGACACCTAACAATTGATCAACAGTACCTCGCCATTGCGATGCTTCTAGCAGGATGTTCTCAGACAGAAGTGGCCACTGAGCTTAGCGTGTCACAGAGTGTCATCAGCAGGTTGCAACAGAGATACTGAGAGACTGAAAGGGTCACATAAAGGCATAGAAGTGGATGTCCTTTGGCCACATCCCACACCGATGACCGCTTTATAGTGAACAATGCCCTGAGGTACCGGATTATGAATGCCACACAACTCCAGGCACATTTAAGGGAGGAGAGGCACTCAAGTGTCACGTCAGACCATTTATAACAGTTTACATCAGCGTGGTCTGCATGTTAGACAACCTGCCAGGGTACCTGACCACACCACCAGGCACAGGCGTCGTCTTGCATGGGCCAGGGACTAGGTACCAGTGGGCCTCAGTGCTGTTCACTGATAAAAGTCATTCACGCTGAGCAGAAATGATGACTGCCAACAATGTTTGAGATGTCAAGGAGAGCGCTATGCATCAGCCACTGTTGTCACCAGATGAGACTTTGGTGGTGGTCGTGTTACAGTGTGGGCAGGCGTGTCTAGTCAATACAGAACTGCCCTACACTTTGTGAATGGTACAGTGACAAGCCCATACTACTTGAACAACATCATTAATCCAGTCATTGTGCTTCTGCATGAACAATACAATTTCATCTTTATGGACAACAATGCGCCAGCTCATCGAGGTCGCAGCTGCTAGAGACTGGGGTACCTCAAATGGAGTGGCCTGCACTTTCTCCAGACCTGAATTCCATTGTAAACCTATGGGATCAGCTGAGTCGCAGTGTAGAGGCTTGTAACTCTGTACCCCAGAACTTCAATGACCTGAGGTCCGCCCTTCAAGAAGAGTGGGATGCCATGCCTCAGCAGACAATAAGTCAACTTGTGAACAGCATGAGATGTTGTCAAGCTGTAATTGACCACAAGTTTTTGAGACACTGACATTTTTTGTGCGGGTATACCTACCACTGTTGTTGGCTATTGTTCCAATAAATTGCTTGGGATGAGGACATCACCATTGCTTGCTTCTACTTAAATGCCTTAATTTCATGACATAATATCACTGTAGAGTGAACGTTTTACGTTTTCCATAAATTTCACCCGAAAGTCAAATATCCTTAACTTTTTGTGAGTAGTGTATGCACCAAACCACAACTTCCACTGCAATTATTTTATGTTTTTGAAGGTTCAATCCAAGGCCATGGATTTTGAAGGCCATGTAATGAGGAAAACAGTGGGCATTCCAAATCATACATATTAAAGTATGGGTCTGTCTGTATGCATGCTTGAAGAGAGCAAAGACCACTCTAAACCAAAATGGCAATGATGTCAGTGACGTAGCTATAAAAACTTAAAGGTTATGAGTCAGTATAATCAACATATAAGCTTACCACTGTCACTGTAATCATCAACCAATATAATTTCTTTTATGAGGGGAACGGGACTCTTTTTTAATACACTGAAAGAGGGAAAAAAAAAAAAAAAAAAAGAAAAAAAGAAAAAAAAAAGCTCAATTAGCCACCACAATATCAGAACAAATAAAAACACGACACTATATGGCCAACAAAGAGTACTCATTCCCGCCTGTCACCTTGTGCATATTACCTCTCTCTGCCAGAAGATGCAACTAGGGGGAAGTTACCGCATATCAGCTTCTTCTGGAGGATACAGGCATCCAGAATGTTATCAGTATCTCTATGGCAGTGTGCATCAAACAAGCACTC
The DNA here is from genome assembly GCF_905171765.1 of Bufo bufo. NCBI lineage: Eukaryota > Metazoa > Chordata > Amphibia > Anura > Bufonidae > Bufo > Bufo bufo. The sequence continues at coordinate 448,840,862 of NC_053392.1, forward strand.
TTCCCATTTATCATTTGTTAACATGCAAGGTTATTGGGCAGAATGGTACAGAGTGCCACTTTATGAAGTGTGGGTAACAGAAAGGATGGAAATGGACAGCTACTAGTCACAATCTAAAACACTGTAAAGATTAAGAGACTCTTCTGGGGTTTTTTAACTAGAAAGACTCAAAGTACAGTAAAATTTTGCAAAACCCCATTCACATGTCAAAAGATACTGTAGTATTCAAAACCTGCATCATGCTCAGCTCCTCCGTACATTACCTGGATATGAATTAAAATAGGTGTATTGTACTGATATTGGTGTCAGTAAGAAATAGATGCATGTAAACCAGGACAAATATACTGTATTCATTCAACAATAAAGCAGTAGTACACATACCCCTTTTAATATTGAGTGTATAGAATTGGCATGAATTGAACATAACAGACCTATATGATGTTTAAAAAAAACTATTTATGCAGACAAGGTGTGTTAAAACGTACAGATTACCAATGCTTCCGTGCATACAGAGGGTTGGGACTTTATATGCACTAAACTATAGGTGACCCAGAACCACCTCCCACACCAAGCGATATACCAATGAATGGCAATCAATTTGGAAGGAAATGCCTTTACAAATCCTTAATCTGTAATGTGAATTAGTATAGTCCACTATACTCTACATACTGTCCAGGGCCTAAAGAGGTTTACACACAAGGCAATGTTTTTGTTAAATACTGTATTGCACTCCCGTAAATTCACGCTAAAACAAAACACATTTAACATCGTAAAACTTTGTGTGAAACTTTTTTTTTTATGCCACTTGTATTTCCGTCACCTTCCTGAAAAGGGGGCATGGCGAGGGTGGGGACAGCGCGCCCGGCATATTTATCTTGTTTTACGGCAGCTTTCTGAAGTTATAGAAGACTGAAATGTACGCCAGCTAGGGACCAGTGGCTCAGCTAAGAATACAGTAGTAAAATTGAGCTCGGCATCATTACGGACCGAAGTACAGTAGCTTAGACTCCATAGTTATAATGCGTTATAACTCGCAGTGCTTACACCGCCAGCAAAGGGTTCCGCTTAATCATCAGTTCCCCCTCTCTGATGACAGTCTCTTGGTGGGTGGGCAGGGTAAGAGAGAACACATGAAAAAGCTGAACTATTCTATGGCAGCACGTGACTTTTCTACGTGACATTAAAGTGTAAGATAAACTGTAAGTGACAGATCACCGATTTCAGCACGTCTGCCACTACTTCAGGCCAGATGCACACAACCGTATTTGTTATGGATTGGAAGCAGACCTATTCAAAGGGCCTGCAAAAAATGCAGATGGCATAATATGCGCTGTCCGCATTAGTATATATGCATGTCTCACGAAGAAATAGAACATGTCCTATTTTTGTCCATTTTGTGGACGAGAATAGGCATATAGACAATGGAGTTTGCAGAAATTGTGATATGCACATGGCCAGTATTAGTATTTTACGGATTCATGGTTTGGGGACTGCAAAATACATACAGTCGTGTACATGAGGCCTTATGCTGTGAGTAAGGGCAGGTTCTCTTTAAACCCTTTATCATATGTACAGCACTTCAAAAATAGATTATAAAACAAAAATAGTAATAGAGTGCTAGACAATCATCAAAGTAAGCCCAACCCACCATAAGGCTAACCGTACCCTACTAGCACCCCAGTACAGCATATTATCTTCAATGCTATCTGTGTTGGACTGGCATCCCTTGGATCCACCAGGGGAAATAATTCTCGGAGACAAACCCTCATATCATCCATAAAGTCTAACAGGTTTTGATCCAAAGGATTAGACAAGGCATCCTCAAACTGCGTCCCTCCAGCTGTTGTAAAACTACAACTCCCACAATGCCCTGCTGTAGGCCGATACCTGTAGGCTGTTGGGGGCTGCTGGGAGTTGTAGTTTTGCAACAGCTGGAGGGACGCAGTTTGAGGATGCCTGGATTAGACCCTACTGACAAGTGACTGGCTCCAAAAGGTAGCTCTAAATGGGTTTTTCAAATGGATCTTTGGAGTCCACTGTGGTATCACAGCTTGGGCCCACTGGAGGAGCCTCTGGTTTCTAGTGGGACAGTCTGACGCTGTACCACAACCAAGCGACCCCTCTTTATGAGACATTCTTGCAAACAGAAGGTACTACAGAAGTTCTACCCTCTGAAAGATAGTAATCCCCCAAACATTTCCTTAAACATCATCACCCTGCAACACAACTCCATTTTGGATCAAGAATCATATGACACGTCGAATTTCATCTTATGTCAAGTGATCCTAGTAGCAAAGGTAGATAGCAGCTACCCTACACACACCTACTCACCTGATTACTGTGCGGAGTAATGCAGACCTGGCCTCATTATGAAACGTTATCACAACACTGGTTGATGGTAGATCAGTCCTCCAATGTTTCCTATGACATCTTCAACAGGAAAAAACAAATATTTTAGCATTTAGGTTAAAAAGATAGTGTCTGCTTTTTTTTTACTTAAGACGACCCTGTTCACAGCTCTCAGTGTAAAGGTGCAGGCACATAAATTATATCGTCTCTGGGTAGCAGATAGTGCTGTCTACACAGCGTTCTGCTGCCGAGAAACAAAACCGCTCTATGTGGATAAGCAATCCCTTGTCTTCATACTAGGGAGATGATCGCTGTGTGTAAATGCAGCACTTCACATCCACTTCCTTCCCGACAATCTGCTGCTCATGGTCTCGTCTAAATCACCATTATATACAAAATGCTATTAATCACTGGTAACACCTCCCTCGTATACTGAAAGCTGTTCATGAGGGGTGGTTTTAAAGGGATTGCACAATGATTTATACCGATGACCTATCCTCAGCATAGGTCATCAATATCTGATCGACACCTGGTACCCTGCCAATCAGCTGCTTGATGAGGAGGCAGCGCTTGCATGGCCATTACAGTACTCGTCATCTCCTGTGGAGCGGCAGCATAATTACAAGTACTTGCTCTATTTAGGTCATCAATATTAGGGTACATTCACACGACCGTGTGTAATCCTTTCCGATTTGCGGTCCGCAAATAATGGAACCATGTGTCCACATTTTGCGGAAGAATGACTGCCGTTTGTGTTCCGTATGTCCTCCGTTTTTTACGGTCCGCAAAAAACGGAAGGGGAAAAAAGGGGGTGAGAATTATTATTTTTTTATTATATATTTATAGTTGTCAAGGAAACAAATGTAGAAAAGTCACATGCTCATTCAGGCACCATTTTATTGTCAGATAGAGCTTAGTGGGCATCTTGTGCCTTGCTGCCATTTGATTCTAACTTTTTTCTGTGCGACAATCATACCAAATTACTTTGAAACGGAACTGCTTCTGCATTGGTTCCTTTCTCTGCGATTTGGACGGCATTCGACAATGCTGGACGAAGAACCAAGGAGGAGGAGGCAACGGGTGCATCCTATTGTCTCACAAAGGCTCAGGAAGGGACACTTCCATACATTGCATTCTTCGTGCATTCTTCGGTGCCGCAATGCACTGTGTCCTGAAGTTGCACAGTGTCAGGTCAAAGTGCACGCACTACATACTGACGCTATATGTAGTTAGGACATTGCGGTGCCCGGAGAAGACCAGGAAGCGGCGAGTACAGCCAGTGTTAGCAGCACTACACTCACCGCTCCCCAACCTCCTACATACTAGTGAGCACTTCCCTATTAGAAGTGTTTACTAGTATTCGCTTTATGAAGACACAGCCATTTTTACCCCCACTTTTAGGGAAAAGACTACATCTTAGAAAAGGAAAGATACGGTATATAGTATTAGCAGGCAATTTCAGAAGGTTTGATGTGAAAAAAATGAGCCTCCACAAATAAGCGACGCCATTTTGGAAACTACATCTTTCAAGGATTGTAGTGAGCACTGAGAACCTATAAAATAACATAGAAGATATAAAAACTTGGCTGTGAAAAATAAACTTTACATACTTTACAAAAAAATATTGCTTTAGTCCCACATTTTTCATTATCACAAGGGGTAACAGAAGAAAAAGCACAATTTGTTACCCAACTGCTGTATGTGCACACTGCAGGGCTCAGACAGGAAGGAGTGCCATTTGGCTTTTGGACAGTAGATTTCTTTGGAATGGTTTTTGGCCGCCATGTCACATTTGAAGAGACCCGAGATACCTCCACAGTGAAAGTGACCCCATTTTGGAAAACATACCCCCTCAAAGAATAGGGATGCAATGATCATTTTAACCACACAAGTGGTTTCCCAGATATAAATGTTTATTAGATGGTGAAAAGTATATAAGCTGTAAATACATAAGCTGTAAGGAGTATATCAAAGTCTAATAAGGTGGTAAAATTACAGAGTACATAAAGTATAAAATTATTAATCCATGGATGTGGGGTACTTTAACCCCTTAGAGACCACCCATAATGCCTTTTTTACAGCGGTCACTAAGGGGTTTTAGGCTGGGCTGCCGCTTTTTCACGACTGCCAGGTCTACGCATTGCATGGGTCCCCCGTGCAGCGGGGAACAGAGACCTAGCTCTTACGTGAGGGCTGCGATCCTGCTCAAACAGCTCGGACTGGCAGAAGTGCCGATCAGGGCTGTTTAACACGTCACATGCCGCGGGCAATATCGCCCACCGCATGTAAAGCGCTGACAGAGGGAGCAGACTCCCTCTGTCTCCCATCGGCACCCCACAAATTTGATCGCAGGGTGCCGGTGTGTGTAAAGGCTGCCTGGGGTCTGATGTAGGCCCTAAGCCTGCCTTGAGTAGTTTCTAGCAGGATGTGCCTCTCTGGTGCAACCTGCTGGTCAATGTCAGTATAGCACAGACATTAAAATGCAATGCACTATAGGGATAGTGCATTGTATTTTAAAAGCGATCAAAATGTTGTCCGTTATAGTCTTCTTGTGGGACTATTAAGTGGTAAAAAAAAAAAAAAAGTTGCCACCGTAATAACAAGCAATCAAAAAGCGTAATTTACTCAAAAATTATACCAATGAAAACTACAAGTCGTCCTACAAAAATCAAGCCCTCACAAAACTCCATAGAGAGAAAAATATAAAAAAGTTACAGGTCTTGGGAAGTAGCAATCCAAAATAAAAAAAAAATTTTTATTGCACAAAAGTATTAAAACGTAAAAAAAAACTATGTATTTGGTATCGCTGTAATCATACTGACAGAGAATTAACGATATTATTAGGGATCGACCCGATATTGATTTTTTAGGGCCGATACAGATACCGATAATTTGTGAACTTTCAGGCCGATGATAGCCTATAATTCATACCGATATTCTGTGAATTTTCACTTTAAAAAAAAAAAAAAAAAAAATCCTACACAAATCTGCTGAAAATGAATATGTTTATTGTTAACGTGTTTTTTTTTTTGTAAATCTTTCTTTCATTTATAATTAATATTTTCGTGAGGGGTTAACTGCCGCGGATCGCAGCTAACGCTCATAGAGGTCGGGAGCCGGCTATGTGATTCTGCAGCCAGCTCCCGCCTCCTGTATATGAATTAATGAGAGAGTTATCTTCGTTAGTGGCGCAGTGGCCACAGCCCCTCCCCTCCTCTTGTCCTCCCTCCACTCACTGGTGGCAGCGGCAGCAGCACAGGGGAGAGGGAGACACTGCTTCCTTCTCCTCTGTGCTGCTGAGGGAACACGGAGAGCGCTGTCAGCAGCACGATCCATGTTCCCGATTCGTTATCGGAATATCGGCATCTATAACGTTCAAAATCCTAAATATCGGCCGATAATATCCGTAAAACCGATAATCGTTCCTTCCGGCATTCACCACCTAGATTTTTTTTTTATATTTTAATAGTTTGGACTTTTCTGACGTGGCGATGTAATATGTTTATTTATATATTTTATATGTGAAATTGGGAAAAGGGGGGTGATTTATACTTCATATTTTAGTGTTTTGTTTTTTTTTCACTTTTTATTTAATAACTATTTCCCCCCTTAGGGGCTAGAACCTGGGATCTTTCATCCCTTTTCCTATTCACCCTGATAGATCTCTATCAGGGTGAATAGGACTCCACACTGTCCCTGCTGCTCTGTGCTTTGTGCACACAGCATCAGGGATGTTACCATGGCAACCAGGGCTTCTGTGGCGTCCTGGCTGCCATGGTAACGGATCGGAGCCCCAGGCTTACACAGCTGGGGCTCCGATCAGAAGCTGCCACTGCACCACCAATGAGGGGGAGTGGAGAGGTCCCTGTGGCCACTGCCACCAATGATTTTAATACTGGAGGGTTGAGAGGGGCCGGCGCACTGTGCCACAATGATTTTAATGGGATGGGGGGATTGAGGGGGAGGGGGTGCACTGCACCACCAATGATTTTACCCCTTTATACAGGAGGCGGGTACTAGCAGATCAGCGGCAGTTAACTGCCGCTGATCGCAGCTCCCTGTCAGGGGCAGGGTGCCGGCAATGCGATTCTGCTGCCGGCACCCGCCTCCTGTATGTGTTAAAGACTGACTACTGTATATGAGTCCAGACTTTCACTATTAGGCCACACAGAGCGGCGCCCAGCGATGTCTCAGCACTCACCATTAGTCCTGGGCGCCGCTCCGTTCGCCCGCAGTGCCCCATTACTGTCTCCTCTCCTGCTCCACATGCTGCTGATTACTATCGGAGCGATGGGAGGAGACATCAGCTTCACTAGTGGGCGTTCCTTCTCCTGGCTGTAGCGCTGTCCAATCGCAGCGCAGGGAAAAGGAACGCCCACTAGTGAAGCTGATGTCTCCTCCCATCGCTCCGATAGTAATCCTATCATCCCTAGATATTATGTTATTTATACTGAAAAATTAATGCCGTAAAAACTCAGTGGCAGTATTGCGGTTTTTCCCCATCTCCCTCCCAGAAAGAGTTAATAAGTTAATCAGAAAGTTATGTGTCCCGCACAAAACAAGCCCTCATATAGCTATATAGACGTAAAAATAAAAAAAGTTATAGCTCTTGGAAGGTGAGGATGAAATAAGGAAGAAAAACGTTTCGTCAGTAAGGCCCAAAACAGGCTGGTCACTAAGGGGTTAAAGGAATAATTTACGGCAGGTTTCACAGTGATAAATGGCGTCCTTCTCCCTTTTTGGAACACATTCTTTTTCTGGGCCCTTCAATCACTTGCTTGGGGGACTTTACCAGGGAAATTCTGCCCTGGTACAACACAGGCACCATAATAGAAAATAGCATTTATCATGTAGTGGTGGACGTGCTTGCACACTATAGGAAAAACAACTAGTCAATGTCAGCTCCCACAATTCCAGCCACCAGAGAGGCCGACACTTTTTCCTATATTGCACAAGCACGACCACCACTACAGGATTGCAAGGCGGCCATAAACATGGAAAAGAGTAGTGTATAATTTAACGGAAAAATTAATCCAGCCAGCAAAGGAGGCAATATGGACAATCACAATAAGTAATTAGTAAGTGGTTTCCTCTATATGATAAATGCCATCTGTACAATGCACACAGCCAGTTTTTTGCTTTTCACGTGGCACTATATGGGTTCAGAACTTTATCTGAAAGATCAACTGCTTCATAACTGCTTCAAATAGTGTACGGGTCATGGCTATACAGTAAATTGGAGTGTTGTACAAAACATCTGTACATTAATACTGTCTCATTTCTATTTTTTTTTATATACCAAAGGCCATATGCAGCACAAGCCCCCAAAGTGTCACCATCTCTGCGCATTTACTGGGGTCCACTTCAGGGGTCGAGCAAATGATAATGATGTTGGATGTCGGGCAATAAACTGCTGAGCATATAAATTAGTTTGGGCCTCCAGCACTGTTCTCCTTATCTTTGCGTAAGGCTCTACACGGTAATTCTCCCACACACCAAAGACATACTAAGAGGAAATCTAGATTGAGAGTTCCACTGGAAACAGGGAGTAGTGTCTGTTAAGCAATGTGGAATATGGTGGTGTTATATAAGCATGACAAATAATAAAAAGCATATGCAAGATACTAACCTAATAAACATGCGTCAATGAGGCCTAACACAATGTGTGTTGGTGTTAATGCATAAAAAACCCTCACCTCACATAACTTGAGGATTACATTAAAACAGCTCTCTCCAAGGTGAGAAGTTGGTAATGGTTTTATCCGTTACTTAACATTTTCAAATTATTTAAAAAAAATTACAAATATTTCTGTATACTTACTGATCATGTCTTGTATCAGGAACACTTCTGTCCATACGTAATTTGTCACTTTCCACTTGATTGAATTTGTTCCTTGCATAAGCATCTTGACCTGGCCGAACTGCAGTGACTCCAACATATTCTTCTTGATCAAAATCTTGCCACCGAACCTTACCTGATAAGGCAAAAGTAAAAGATTAAAATTGTCTACAATGCTATGTTACGGTGAGTTCTTGGAAGAAGGCCTACCTAAAAGTCGAAGGATAGTCATTTTAAGGAATTTCAAGAGGATTTCTTCTCAATCAAGGCTGCTGCAAAAGCACTAAGCAACACTGACTGCCAGGGACTTTTCTCTTTAAAGGGTTATTCCCAACTCAGCTGTTGGCCAAGACTGGAATAACCTTAGTGAGAACTGGCCGAGGTGCTACTAGAGTTACGGAAACATTTGAGCCAGCGGTATTCTGCTGTTTCCATAACTCCCATGCACTAACTATGCAACACAGTGAATTATACTATTTCCATTAACTAGGAAGTTACAGAAAAAGTGTAGCCTGTGATGCTACGCTGTTTGTATAGCCCCCATTAACTGCTATGGGAGTTATGCAAACATCAGAGTGGAGCCCACCCAGCTGTTTTGGCAACCTACCCACGGTGACAGCTCACCGAGGCTTTTCCGATTACCATCATGAAAGCAATGGGATGGGAATAATCCCTGGAGAACCTGTCAGGTGATTTTTGTTGCCCTACCTGAACGCAGGATAGAAGAGAAATAGGTTTATAATAATCTTTATTTACATAGGGCCACCATATTCGACAGTGCTTTACAATTCGGGGGGGGGGGGGGGGGGGGGGTTGCAAATCAAAACTGACATCAGAAAATTACAGGCCAATATACGATTGAAACACTAGGAGTGATGGCAAAAGAGCTTAAAAATCTATAGGGTTGGAAATGGGGGACACTAAAGGTAAAGCTGGTTGTTTTCTAAAGTTTTCCAGCCATTTTGTGCTAAAAACAGTAGTGCACAGAGCTGCATGACTAGTGCACTGACTGTGGGGATTACTGTTAGATTATGTGTTTGGTTCTGAAGAATGAGGGGTGGTGAGCAAATAGGGAAGAGCCAGTTTATGGAACATGATAAGTCTGCCTAAAAAGATCTGTTTTTAAGGCACGTTTAAAGGCTATGTACACCTTCAGGGCAATTTATTTTAATAATTGTATTTTAACTCATTTTGGGCTAAAAATAAATGTGTTAATTGATCTTTATCATAAATAGAGACATTCTGTCACAAAGGGTTAACTGTCTAGCTATGTGAACTTTGTAAGAATCATCTTATCAACCTCATCTCTAAATTACTAAAAAGGTCATAAATACTTATTATAGCCTATATGGGCTATAATGAGTTTTTATAAAGGTCAGAGATCTGACATAAGGAGCCGACAGTGGATCTACCTGATGGGACAGAGTGAAAATTCAGATCTTGCTAGTAGAGAAACTCAAGACTGCACAGAGATGGGGTTTCAACATTTTTAATAAAGACCAAAAAAAAATAAACAATTCAGCTCAAAATGAGTATACTGCAATAATAAAACAAAATGCCCCCACAGGTGTACATAGCCTTTAAAGGGAACCTGTCATCAACTTTATACTGACCTCACTGAGGGCAGCATAAAATAGTGACAGAAATGCTGATTTCAACAGTGTGTCACTGAAAAGAGTCAAATCTACTTGAGAAGAGTCCTGGTTATTTACAATATCCTGCACTCCCCGCCCATCTGCTGATGATTGGCAGTTCTCTCCTAGAGAGAAAGGGAGAAAACTAGGTAGAAGACTGTCAGTCATCAGGTGGGCAGGGAGAGCAGGAATTTATGAATAACCAGGACTCTTCTCAGGTGGCCGTGACTCTTTTCCAGGCCCAGTCTGCAATGATTGTGATGTTGGTTCTCGGGAACAACTTACTTTTAAACTTCTGAATGACAGATCACTGAAATCAATTCACCTGTGTCTACTTTATACTGCCTTTAATATGGGCAGCATAAAGTTGATGACAGGTCCCCTTTAAAGCTAAGGAAGTTGGGAATTAACCCGATTGTCAGGGGCCGTGCATTTCTGAGAGCTAGTGCAGCTTGACAAAAGTCTTTAAGATGCGAGTAAGGCCGTTGTTTTGGTCCGCATCCGAGCCGCAGTTTTTGCGGCTCGGCTGCGGACCCATTCACTTCAATGGGGCCGCAAAAGATGCGGACAGCACTCCGTGTGCTGTCCGCATCCGTTGCTCCGTTCCGTGGTCCGCAAAAAAAATATAACCTGTCCTATTCTTGTCCGCAAAACGGACAAGAATAGGCAGTTATATCAATGGCTGTCCGGACCGCAAAACACACAACGGTCGTGTGCATGTAGCCTAAGGCTGCGTTCACACGGGCGAGATTTCCGCGCGGGTGCAATGCGGTAGGTGAACGCATTGCACCCGCACTGAATCTGGACCCATTCATTTCAATGGGGCTGTTCAGATGAGCGATGATTTTCACGCATCACTTATGCGTTGCGTGAAAATCGCAGCATGCTCTATATTCTGCGTTTTTCACGCAACGCAGGCCCCATAGAAGTGAATGGGGTTGCGTGAAAATCGCAAGCATCCGCAAGCAAGTGCGGATGCTGTGCGATTTTCACGCATGGTTGCTAGGTGACAGTCTATTCACTGTATTATTTTCCCTTATAACATGGTTATAAGGGAAAATAATAGCATTCTGAAAACAGAATGCATAGTAAGTGATCAGTTGGACCAAGTGATCAGTTGGACCATGTGATTGGAGCATGTGATCTTACGTCACCAAAGGTCCTTTAGCCCATAGTTCATCTTTTGAGAAGTAAAGAAGAGACCGGGACTTACGCGAACAAACGGAGAAGGTGAGTTAATTTTTTTTATTTTTTTTTAACCCTCAACTGATCACTTACTATGCATTCTGTTTTCAGAATGCTATTATTTTCCCTTATAACCATGTTATAAGGGAAAATAATAACATCTACACAACACCGAACCCAAACCTGAACTTCTGTGAAGAAGTTCGGGTTTGGGTACCACAGTCGGTTTTTTATCACGCGCGTGCAAAACACATTGCACACGCACGATAAAAACTGAACATCGGAACGCAATCGCAGTCAAAACTGACTGCAATTGCATTCCTACTCGCGTGGGTTTGCCGCAACACACCGGGACGCATCCGGAACTAATCCGGACACGCTCGTGTGAACGCAGCCTAAGGGAAATAAAAATGAAGGAGGCTATGTAAGACACTGCAGCACTGTGGAGAGGTTTGTGGGTGAGAAGTTCAACTCTATTCTATGGTGGTTGGGCAACCAGTGAAGCGACTGGCACTGGCTAGATGCATCTGTGTAGGAGTTCGACAGAACATGAGAGTGGCTGCTGAATTTAGGACATTCTGAAGGGAAAAGAGAGTTTAGTCAGAGAAAGACCAATTAGTAATGAGTTGTAGTAGTCAAAACAAGAATGAATCCAAGCAACAAAAGTTTTTGATGTTTCCACCGTGAGAAAAAAGGCAGATTCTGAAGACGTTCTTCAAGTGCGGACGACAAGAACATGTGTGATTGAATATGGTAAGAAAAGGTACGCAAGATCTGAGTCAAACACAACCCCAAGACAGCAGACATGTTGGCCAGGAGTAATCATCGTACCACAGACTGAAATTCAAATATCAAGTTTAGTTAGGGTTAAGGCATCTTAAAAAGATAAAAATAGACAAATCGCCAGGACCGGATGGCATACACCCCCGTATCCCAAGATAATTAAGTAATGTCATAGCCAGACCCTTATTTCTGATATTTAAGGACTCTATACTGACAGGGAATGTTCCACAGGATTGGCGCATTGCAAATGTGGTGCCAATATTCAAAAAGGGTCCAAAAACAGAGCCTGGAAACTATAGGCCGGTAAGTTTAACATCTGTTGTGGGTAAACTGTTTGAAGGTTTTCTAAGAGATGCTATCTTGGAGCATCTCAACGGAAATAAGCAAATAACGCCATATCAGCATGGCTTCATGAGGAATCGGTCATGTCAAACTAATTCAATCAGTTTCTATGAGCAGGTACGTTCTAGACTTGACAGCGGCGAATCAATGGATGTCGTATATCTGGACTTCTTCAAAGCATTTGACACTGTACCACATAAAAGGTTAGTATATAAAATGAGAATGCTCGGACTGGGAGAAAACGTCTGTATGTGGGTAAGTAACTGGCTCAGTAATAGAAAACAGAGGGTGGTTATTAATGGTACACACTCAGATTGGGTCACTGTCATTAGTGGGGTACCTCAGGGGTCAGTATTGGGCCCTATACTCCTTAATATATTTATTAATGATCTTGTAGAAGGCTTTCATAGTAAAATATAAATTTTCACAGATGACACTAAACTGTGTAAAGTAACACTGAAGAGGACAGTATACTACTACAGAGGGATCTGGATAGATTGGAGGCTTGGGCAGATACCGTATTTTTCGCCCTATAAGACGCACCAGCCTATAAAACGCACCTAGGTTTTTTAGGAGGAAAATAATAAAAAAATATTTTTAACCAAAAGGTGTGCTTTTGGTGGGTTTTGAATTAATGGTGGTCTGTGCATGACACTATTATGGGGGATCTGTGGATGACGCACTGTCATGTGGGGGATCTGTGGATGGCACTGTTATGGGGTGGGGGGGGATCTGTGGATGGCATTGTTATGGGGTGGGGGGGGGGGATCTGTGGATGGCATTGTTATGGGGTGGGGGATCTGTGGATGGAACTGTTATGGGGTGGGGGTGGGGGATCTGTGGATGACACTGCTATATGTCATCCACAGATCCCCCTCATAACAGTGTCCCCCAAAATACACCGGCCCTCTGCTCGCCAAATTATTTATAAACATGATTCCTTATCCTGTTATTAAGTTTAACTAACGCTACGCTCTCCCATGTCCCCCCTGTATCCCCACAGCACTTACGAACACGCTTCCATAGCAGGCAGGGCGGACGGCACCAGTAATGTCACTCACTGACGTCGCGCGCCTGCTTCATTATACAGTGGGCAGTGTGCTATGGGGATACAGGGGGGGCATGGAAACATGGGAGAACGCAGCTTTAGTTAAACTTAATAACAGGATAAGGAATCAGGTTTTTCAATACTGCGGTGAGCGGCGGGGCTCGCCCCTAGTTACGGACTCCAGCCCCTCCTCTCTCCCGGCTCATACATCGCAGTCTGCGATGCTGCAGCGTCGCAGACTGCGATGTAAAATGGAAGCATTCGCCCCATAAGACGCAGGGGCATTTCCCCCCCACACTTTTGGGGGGGGGGAAGCACTTTTCCTAGTCTTATGGGGCGAAAAATACGGTAAGTGGCAGATGAGGTTTAACACTGACAAATGTAAAGTTATGCACATGGGAAGTCACCAGTACATACTAAATGGTAAAACACTGGGTAAGGGCTCATGCACACAAATGTATTTTCTTTCCGCTTCTGTTCTGTTTTTTAAGCGCACCGTATGCAGAACCATTCACTTCAATGGGTCCGCAAAAACAATGAAAAGTACTCCGTGTGCATTCAGTTTCCGTATTTCCGTTCCGCGAAAAAGTAGTGCATGCACTATTATTGTCCGTAAATCACGGTCCGAGGCCCCATTGGAGTAAAAAAAATACGGAACACATCCGTATTTTGCGGATCCATACTGTAGAAATGCTATGCCCACCCCATATTGCTCATGTGTTTGGCGATTAATAAGTTACTGTTTCCGATCCAAAAAACAGATCAAATATGGAAACCATACGGATATGTTTTGTGCAATAACGGAACGGAGGAGGACTAAAATCAGAGAAGAAAAAAACTCAAATACTGAACAACGGATACGTGAAAAACGGACCGCAAAACAACAACGGTCGTGTGCATGAGCCCTAACACAGACATTGAAAAGGACCTAGGAATTTTAGGGAACAGCAAACTAAGCTGTAGAAACCAGTGTCAGGCAGCTGCTGCCAAGGCAAATAAGATAATGGGTTGCATCAAAAGGGGCATAGATGCCCGTGATGAAAACATAGTCCTGCCACTTTACAAATCGCTAGGACATGGAGAGTTGTGTACAGTTCTGGCTCCTGTGAACAAGGCAGACAGAGCTGGAGAGGGTCCAGAGGAGGGCAACTAAAGTAATAACCGGAATGGGGCAACTACAGTACCCTGAAAGATTATCAACATCAAGAGGATTCCTTACGGTAAGAGCAGTGGTGGTGATGGTGAGTTCACTAAAAAAGTTCAAGAGAGGCCTGGATGTATTTCTGGAGTGTAATAATATTACAGGATATAGCTACCAGAGAGGGGTCGTTAATCCAGGGAGTTAGGCTACTTTCACACTCGCGTTTTGTGAGGCTCCGTCATGGACCGATCTGTTCAGATAATACAACCGCCTGCATCCGTTAAGAATGGATCCGTTTGTATTATCTTTAATATAGCCAAGACGTCTTGAACACCAATGAAAGTCAATGGAGGACGGATCCGTTTTCTATTGTGCCAGATTGTGTCAGTGAAAACGGATCCGTCCCCATTGACTTACATTGTGTGCCAGAACGGATCTGTTTGGCTCAGTTTCATCAGACTGACACCAAAACGCTACAAGCAGCATTTTGGTGTCCGTCTCCAAAGCAGAACGGAGATTGAACGGAACGGAAAGCCAAAACGCGAGTGTGAAAGTAGCCTTATTCCGATTGCCTGATTAGAGTTGGGAAATAATTTTTTTCCCCTTAAGCGGGGAAAATTGGCTTCTACCTCACAGGTTTTTTTTTCCACCTTCCTCTGGATCAACTTGCAGAATAACAGGCTGAACTGGATGGACAGGTGTCTTTTTTTCAGCCTTATATACTATGTTACTAGTTAGGTTAGTAGATGGGGGAAAGGCAATAAGTTCAGTTTTTGAGAGATTTTGTTTCAGATAGAGGAGAGGACATAATGTTGGAGACAGCTGCCAGAAAATCACATATAGTTGGGTGTCATCAGCATACTGAAAACCACATCTTCTGACTGTCTGTGTCAACAGAAAAGAGGAGAGGACCTAGAAGTGAACCCTGAGGATCCCCAACAGGAAGGGAAAGAAGAAGTAGCAGAACCAGCAAATGATACACTGAAAGAGCTTCCAGAGAGATGTGAAGAAAACCAAAAGAGAGCAGTGTCTGAGGCCAATAAAAGTTGAGCATACTAAGGTAGAGTCTGTGGTCTAGTGTCAATTGCTGTCAAATGCTGCAGAGAGATCCAGGAGAATCAGCGAGCAAATGCCATTACTATTAGTTCTCACAGATCATTATACACTTCAGTGAGGACAGTTTCTATGGAGTGCACAAGCCAGATTGTACGGGATCAAGAAGAATGTCAGGAGTTTAGAGATGAGTCAGTAGTTAGCAGTACAGGTTGGGTCAAGGGGTGCTTTTTAGTACTGGGCTTCTAACAGCATGCTTAAAAGTGGAGGATAGAGATGCCAGAAGAAAGGGGTTAAATATTGCAGTTAGGAGACTAATGACAGCTGGGAATGGGACTGGAGGAGGTGTGAGGGAATGGGATCACTACTGCAAGCAGTCGTTTGAGAAGAGGAGAGGATCCTGGGGAAGACTTCTTCGGTTATAGGGTCAAATGAGGAGTGAGAACAAGAGGGAGGGGGAAATTGATGCTGGTTAGACACTGGGAGATTATTTCCTGGTGGATGTTATTTTTCTTTCTTTAAAGTGTGGCCAGGTCTTCAGCACAGAAGTCAATGAAGGGCACATGTGCGTTAGGGCTCGAGATTTGTGGCAGGTTTCAAAACAAACTTGTATAAAAAAAATAAGTTAGGTGTGACATCTTTTTTGCAAGCGATCTTTATTTTTGTGAGAGGTCCCCATGAAACAGAATGTTGGCCTTGAACTTTGGCCTTCATTGACTGAAGCGTAGTATTTTCCTTCTCTGGTTTAAAAAGTGGTTGCAGAGAACCAACATCACAATCCTTGCAGACTGGGCCTGGAAAACAGTCACGACCACCTGAGAAGAGTCCTGGTTATTCATAAATTCCTGTTCTCCCTGCCCACCTTCTACCTAGTTTTCTCCCTTTCTCTCTAGGACAGAACTGCCAACCATCAGCAGGTGGGCAGGTAAAGCAGGAGATTATGGATAACCAGGACTCTTCTCAGGGAGATTTGACTCTTCTCCAGTCCTGGGCTGCAATGATTATGATGCTGGTTCTCAGCAACCATTTACTTTTAGCTTATGTGTGACACACCGCTGAAATCAGCATTTCTGTCACTACTTTATACTGCCCTCAGTAAGGTCAGCATAAAGGTGATGACAGGTTCCCTCTAAGGCACTCTCCATAAGGAGAAATAGTATCCCCCAAATCCTTCTATCATAACAATTATCCCCTGTCCACAGGACATGTCTGATGTCCTGTGGATAAGTCCTTTCTCCTCTCTTACCCCTCCACATTACCAATTTCATCACTTTGCATGTATATTTAGAAACATAGAATGTGTCGGCAGATAAGAACCTTTTGGCCCATCTAGTCTGCCCAATATACTGAATACTATGGATAGCCCCCGGCCCTATCTTATATGCAAGATGGCCTTATGCCTATCCCATGCATGCTTAAACTCCTCCACTGTATTTGCAGCTACCACTTCTGCAGGAAGGCTATTCCATGCATCCACTACTCTCTCAGTAAAGTAATACTTCCTGATATTACTTTTAAACCTTTGCCCCTATAATTTAAAAATATGTCCTCTTGTAGCAGTTTTTCTTCTTTTAAATATTCTTTCCTCTTTTACCTTGTTGATTCCCTTTATGTCAACAGGTATGCGATGCAGCCTCACTGTCCAGGAGGTTCTGATGCGCCAGCCTGCCTAAGGGCACTTTCACACTAGCGTTTTTCTTTTCCGGCGCTGAGTTCCGTCCTAGGGGCTCAAATCGGGAAAAGAACTGATCAGTTTTTCCCCCATGCATTCTGAATGGAGAGCAATCCGTTCAGGATGAATCCAGTTCAGTCTTTTATTACTGATCAGGCTTTTCAGAAAACCGTAGCATGTTGTATTTTTACCTCCGGCCAAAAATCCGGAACACTTTGACTGAACGCCGGATCCAGCATTTTTCCCATTGACTTGCATTAATGCCGGATCCGGCGCCGTGTGTTCCGTCAAACCGGATCCGGCTTTTGCATGTTAAACCCGAAAAATGTGCAAAAAAAGTTAAAGTCCATAAACGGCGGATCCGTTTTTTCCAATGCATTTTTTCATTGTGATCAGAATCCTGATCAGGATTCAAATGTAATCCGTTTTCACACGTTTTTCCGGATCCGGCGGGCAGTTCCGACGACGGAATTGCCCGCCGGATTCAAACAACGCTAGTGTGAAAGTACCCTAGGGGATAGAACCGCCTTTTCAATCTCTGATAATATCTGAGTACAGTATCGCCTCACTAGGTAAACTGAAGTGGAGTGCGGGTGTGAATTGCGGCTCAGCCGCGCCTCCTGCACTGCTATACTCCAGTTTAGAGGCTTGATCTGGAAGATGGGAGGGGCCTCTTCCATATAATGTACACAGATCGGCGGCCGCGTCCTGGCCATACGAGCGCCGATGCCGCCGCCTCACTACACAAGGCAGAAGGTGTTCATGTGGTTTGACTGTGTGTATAGGTACCCAACACTCCTGATGAGCTTTATAAGCGAAACATGTAGAGTGAACCGGGGGTATAGTTAGTCACTCACAGTTCAGGCAGATTTTTGTTACACACGGGGTGCAAATAGCCATTGCCAGTTAGGCTACTTTCACACTTGCGTTCGGGGTTCCGCTTGTGAGTTCCGTTTGAAGGCTCTCACGAGCGGCCCCGAACGCAGAATGCATCAGTTTGGCGCCGTTTGGCCTCCGTTCCGCTCAGCAGGCGGACACCCGAACGCAGCTTGCAGCGTTTTGGTGTCCGCCTGGCCGTGCGGAGCCAAACGGATCGTCCAGACTTACAATGCAAGTCAATGGGGACGTATCCATTTGACGTTGACACAATATGGTGCAATTGCAAACGGTAAGTGAAAGCTCTGGGCTATAAGCAATGCGCCGCACAGACCTTTCACTTACCAGTAGGAGGAGCGCCTGGCCGGTCACAGACATCGCAGGTAAGTATAATGCTTCTAAAAATTGCTAAGTAACCATGGCAGCCAGGACTGCAGTAGCGTCTTGGCTGCCATGGTAACCTATCAGAGCCCCAGCGATTAAACTGGGACTCCGATCGGAACTCTCCGCTGCCACCACTGATGGGGGGGGGGGGGGGTCGGTCATTTTAATTAGGGGGGGGGGGGGAGGGGAGGCCGCACTGGCCACCAATGAATTAAATACAGGGGAGGGAGGGGGTGCCGCACTGGCCACCAATGAGTTAAATACAGGGGAGGGAGGGAGGGGGGGGGGCCGCACTGGCCACCAATGAGTTAAATACAGGGGAGGGAGGGAGGGGGGTCTGCCCCCTCCTGCCTGGCAGCACCTGATCTCTTACAGGGGGCTATGATACGCACAATTAACCCCTGAGGTGCGGCACCTAAGGGGTTAATTGTGCGGATCACAGCCCCCTGTAAGAGATTGGGTGCTGCCAGGCAGCAAGGGGCAGTCATGTACACAGTTCTTTTAGTATATTCTAACTTGAAGCGTCCCCATCACCATGGGAACGCCTCTGTGTTAGAATATACTGTCGGATCTGAGTTTTCACAAAGTGAAAAATCAGATCTGAAAAAAACAGTTATGTAGACGGATCCGTTCTAAACGGATGCAAGCGTTTGCATTATAGGAGCGGATCCGTCTGTGCAGACACCAGATGGATCCGCTCCGAACGCAAGTGTGAAAGTAGCCTTAGATGTAAGAGCGTGTATAGAAACAGGGGGATACATGCTTCTTGGGTGAAACCACCAGATAATGGGAGCGTGTAATTAAGTCTCCATTACAGGCTAAGTTGCAACACTTTCCACAGTTGCACACTGGCACAGCATAGCGTCTGATTAACTATTTGTCCAATAGCGCTACAGGGGGCAATGGGTACACAGTATCATACAGTCGACTGTGCTGTGCAGGTTATACTAAGTTCAACTGATGGTAATTTACCTACTCGGTTTCTCAAACAATCATTAGGGGTTATACCCTGAGGAAGTGTGTTTGTTATGACATTTGTTTGATATACAGGCTTTTTCCTTCCCATTAGTTTTAATTAAGATATTTAATAAAGATTTATTGTTTCAGTTTTTAACGTTCCTTCAGGCTGTAACCTACAGCAACTGAATATCAAAACAGATTTTCTACAGGGTGCAATGGTAGACTAATAACTTTAGAATAAGACAGTTTTGATAAATGGTGGTACCTGAGGAAAGAGGTATAAACAGCAATATCTGTTGGGCGGGATACATTCATATTAGTGATGCCCTAATCAATAGTGGCAGTAGCATCTAAGAACATTGACATGGGGAGATTACAATCTTGCCATAAGTAGAAGCGTGTTAGGCTACTTTCACAATCGCGTTTGGTGCGGATCCGTCATCTGTAACATTGCCAAAATGGATCAGTCTTGATCATCGAAAGTCAATGGAGGACGGATCCATTTTCTATTGTGCCATATTGTGTCAGTGAAAACGGATCCGTCCCCATTGACTTACATTGTGTGTCAGGATAGATCAGAGCAGAATGGTGACTGAACGGAGGCAAACTGATGCATTCTGATCCTTATCCATTCAGAATGCATTAGGGCAAAACTGATCCGTTTTGGACCGCTTGCGAGATCCCTGAACAGATCTCACAAACGGAAACCAAAACGCGAGTGTGAAAACAGCCTGTCTCAGTTCCATGTCCTTGCAACACTAACAAACGTCTACATTTTTATTTTTTTTTAAACAAAAACAAACCTATAAATTTTTGTGAAAACTTCCCCTTTTCAAATAAAGATTTGAAGGCATTATCTGAAAAAAAAAAAGAAAAAAAAAAATACATTTAACAGATGGAAACATAGAGGGTCATTTACCATGCTGAAATACTCCTAAATTAGGCGCAGATAGCAGTGGGCGTATTTCAAGCAGATATCGACGCAACAGTTAGTTGTGTCGATATCTGTGACTTCAACCCGCTCACGCCTGGTCTAAAATTGTGAGTGTGATGAGCTGGTAGGTCTGTCTCATTCACCATTTTCTATGCTTGTTTTAGGCGTAGAAAAAGGTCTACATGTAAGACAGCTCAGAAGCTTTCTTACATTTAGAACTGGTGCTGGATGTGACGAAGTTATGGAGCCTCCTTATAACTTCGGTGGATCCACCACCAGTTTAGGGCTTTATTAAGAATCGGTATTTAAATCACCGTTCTTAATAAAATGTGCCCCGTATCGCCCTACGTTTCCATCTGTCCCCCATTGCACTGCAATGTAAAAAAAAATATATATATATATATATATATATATATATATATATATATGATTCTTCTATACTTTTTTTTTTTTTTTTGCAGGACAGAAAAGCATGGTCTGCTACGTTATTCTATCCTGCAAAAAAAACGTACAAAAATGTAAACTATGACAGACGGAGTCCAATTATAGTTTATGGGTATGTCAAGTAATACATTTCTATACAATTTTTTTTGTTTACAAAAGTATCTGCTTGACATACAGGAAAAACGAGATGTGAACAGCCCCTAAGAGCTTCTGTGCAAACCACCACCAGGACATACAGTACTTTTAAGTCCTAATGTGGATAGGGATGAGAACATCCTTTTGTAGGAAGGGGTTAAATGGGTTTTATGATCCATAGGATAGGTCATAAACAGTGGCGTACTGCCAATATAGGCAGACCACGCAGCTGCTATGGGTCCCGTGGAGCGGGGGGCCCGGAGAGAACGGAAGGCCCCGGCCACTTGTCCTCTGTTCCGTTTCAGGCCCTGCTTGCTTATCCTATGCTCAGTCAGGGCACCCCCTCCCCATTGTGTGCAAAGGCAGCACGCTCCGCTGGTGTCCCGAGTCCAGACCCTCCCTGTCTTATCAGTCCATCCAGGCTCCCAGGCACGCAGCATAGCCATTAGCTCTCTCTCTTGGGCACTGCTGTATTGCGCACTGGCCAATCAGCATTTAGCAGTGCGCTGGCAGCAGGAGCAGCACAGCAGGTTCAAGTAGACAGAACCTTGAGGGAGCGGGTGCAGCAGTTGTATACCGCGCTCACGCGCTGCCCGCCTGACTCATTAGCCAATAGCCACCCACCGGACCGGAGAACAGTCGATCACTGAACACAGCCAGTCCACCCCCTCCCCCCCAGCATCACTGCCGCAGGCAAAATAAACACTTGCCTGCCCCTGATGTGTGCCACAGCCGAGCTTCCCACAGTAAGAAGAGTAAAAAGCTAATGTGGGTGTTCTTAATGGGGAGAGGGCTGCAGCGAGCAAGCAGAGTCACTGTGGGGTTGGAGGAAAGGGAAGGGGGGGGGGGGGCGGAACACTGTAGGCTCATAGATAGAGGACTCAGGACAGTGTGCTCCCCCCAACCCCATGAATTCTGCTTGCTGATAGAGGACAGAGTGCCCAGCCAGCACAGCTGCACATCCCCACTCAGTCACCTTGCAGGGTTATGCACACTAAGCATCAGCAGCAAGGAGTAAAAGGTGTTATCCAACCCCTATAATATCCCCCAAAATGCCCGGGCACCTCATACAGGTAATACTTGGCCCGCTCTCCGACACCCGCATCCCTCCTAATGCCCGCACGGCCGCCACTGCATCCCTCCCATCGTGCAGATGAAAACATCCAGAGACGTGGGGGACAGCCAATAGCAGGTCACGATGGAAATGAGCCTCCCTAGCATCGCAGGTGACGCTAGGGAGGCTCATTTCCGTCGCAGCCTGCTATTGGCTGCACCTCTTTCCCACCGGGCATTAGTATTACCTGTATGTGGTGTCCAGCATTTTGGGGGGCATAATAGGGGTTGGATAACTATTAGGTTAACCATTAGGATACCGGAGGTTTTTTGTTTTTGCATTTTGATTTTTCTTCCCTATCTTCCTCGAGCCATAACCTATCCATTTGAGGGCTTATTTTTTGCAGGACAAGTTGTACTTTAATATAGCACACAATGCAGTGGGAAGCAGGCCAAAAATTCCAAATGGGGTGAAATTGGAAAAAAAAAAAAATGGGGGTAGGAATACAATGGGGGTGTGGCAGAAGCCAGGGCAGATGGTGGGATGGGCCAGGGGGTGGGTAGTGGGCGGAGTTAGAGGGGCCCAATTCTGATTCTTGCTATAGTGCCCAATGATTTCTGGTCCTAAATATAATATTGCTGGAGATCTGAATGTTGGGATCACCAGCAATCCAAAGAACAGGAACCCCTGTGCCCCTTGTGTGAATTGGCAGTCAGTGGTGTGCATGCCTTTATTTCTCTACAGAAGTGAATGGAGCAGTGGGTAGACATGCTCATCATCCTTCAGGAAACATTATTCTTGGAATCCCTGGGGGTTCCAGTAGTCAGGCCACCATTGATTATACTCAGGATAGGTCATTGATACCTCATCGGTGGGGGTCCAACTCTCCAATAAGATGACCGTGGGGGTGTCAGGAGTTGAACCCCCAGTAATCAGATATTGATAACCTATTCGCCATCAATATAAAAACCCTAGACAATCCCTTTCATCACTAAAGGCTCCAATGTGCAAAGATTTGGTTATATGGATAAAAGGCAGCAGCCATTCACATCACTGTTTTCATTCTGAACTTGCTCTAAAAAAATTAAAGTTTTTTTTTCTGTACAGAACATAATCACCAATCTACATGATATCAAAATCCCAGACAACTCCTTTAAAAGAAAGGTTCTGAACATGGTGTACCTGGTGGAAGAGTTTCCAAACTTTGAGCTCTCTCGTCTTCACCGACGCTGTGAGGATCTCTTTTCTTGATTGCACCAATTTCATTCCAGGCCTCCTGAAAGAGAGAAAAAAGTCAGAGCGGCTTTCTGTCCTAGGCAATGTCCCATTTGAATGGAGGTGCCGATAGGCATGCATGTCCACCATTCCATTCAACTCTATGCATGTCTGCCACTCCATCAAACAAGTTGTCATTCTGGGACATCACCTTAAAAAAAAGATCCTTGGGTGAATTTTGACGATTTGCAAAATTTCTATTTTGGAGACGTACTTGCCGCAAATGGAGGACGATATGCTAGAAGGAATCTAGATATGAATAATTTAAAGATTGCTGCACATTAAAGACTGCGTATAATCAATGTTGAAATCCTTTTTGCAGAGTAATGCAAGTTCATAACAACGTACGTATCACAACACGTATGCTGTACCTTCTTCTGCATTCTGGACGTCAGGATGCAGTGATTTTTTTATGTTGTTTGTTTGTTCCGTCTCTGCATTTCAAAAGACATAACTTTATTTTTCTGTCTACAGAGCATTTTTGTGGTGTGACACCAAGGAAAAACATAGCAATTCCGCCATTGCTTTTTGGATAAACATTTTACTAATTGGTCTTTATTAAAAATGTTCAACCATAGGGCCTGCCGCAAAAAGGTAATGCATGCACTACTTTTTGGCAGTGCGGAAGCACGGGCAGAAACCCCACAGAAGCACTCCATAGTGCTTCCTTTGGATTTTGTGCCTCCATTCTGCACTGGTCGTGTGCATGAGCCCTTAGCCTGGTGTAATAGCCAAAACCGGAACCCGTCGCAAATGGAGCAGCTGATGACCATACACCCAATTTTGGAAACTAGACTCTTCAATTAGTTCACCTAGGACAATGATAACTGGCTTGACCGCACAGGTGTTTCATAGAATAATATTTCAATTGGGAGATGAAATGAAAAATTACCATGTATTTTAACCATATGTAGTTTTAGTCTCAAATAGTTCACTTTCAAAAGTGATAATCTGAGAAAAAGGACCCCAAATCTGGTTACATTTTTTCCAAGTACACTGGCAGACTACAGGAAAAGGCGCAGGCCCCTCTGGTGGCCAGGACTGTGGAAGTCATCATAGGCTGGCGCTTTCATAATTTTCAAGTACAGCCACCACTGCTGGGTTACAGGGTGGTGGGAATCATGGAAACAAGCAGTGTATAATGTGAGGGAAAAAGGAATCAATCCATCAAAGGAAGCAATATGAACACTCACAATACATTAGTGAGAGACTTGTATTAATTGTCTACATAATAAATGCCATGTGCTGAAGTGAGACAACCCCTTTAAATAAAGAAGACATTCACAAGTTGTAAGCTGGTGCTACTATCGTATGATGATCTCTTCTACCCATCTCCCCCATCTCTTCCTTCTTTATTTTTTAAATTCTACCCATGGCTAGCTTATAATTATGCTGTATCAACAAGACACACAGTATTCACTCTATAAGAGCCATGCTTACTTACTATTCACCTTTTACTGTTATCTAATTTTTCACTTGTAAGTTCGATATTGAACTCCCGTTTCTGCAGTGATTATCATTAATAATAAAAAGATGATGGAAAAAAATGGGAGACTTCTTAGAAATTTACAGACAGCTGGTTTTTGCATATATTCTATATCAATCTCAGTGAAAACTCAGTGCATTCCCGCTTCTATTTTTCCATTGTTTTTTCCCATTGTTCTATTGATTAACAAATTCTTCAAAGACATTTTCATTCAAATCAAGACTACAGCAAGAAAAATCAGCTATTTGAACATGTCCTAGTCCAACTGTTGATCACTGGAGCTTGGTGCAGTGGCGACTTCTTCTTGTACTACCATGAAGAAAACAGGCCTGGTAATGGTGGAGCCAGGAGCCACTGATTCCACAGCCAATATCTGATGGTGCTGAGGAACCACTTTGGGATGTCTCAAGACTGAACACGACCTAATAGGACTGCCATTAGAAGGCCAGGCCTCATGACCTTTTCACTGCCTGGCCCTGGCCCTCTAGGTGTAATGGCAATACCCTCGTTGCTCCTAGAAGCTCATTTCCATGTATTAAAACATAATAATTCATAGGCACATATGAACACGGGGCCAAAACAGATGCCTGTAGCTTCAAATCTGCTGACAGATGTCCTTTAAGATCCTTCAGCCCTCTAATACGTCAGCATGGCTCAAATTATATACAGAAGATTTTTATCTATATGAATGCGAGAATTAGTTCTAGAAGAAATATCTCCATACATAAGGTAAATATCCATAAATAAGGGGGCTGGTGAAGCCAGTATGGCAGTACACTAGGGCTGCAGTAAAGGATTATTTTAGAAATAGAGTATTTTATACGATTAATCGAGTACACCAATAAGAAAAAAAATTAATTGACTGTTTTCATTTATAAAAACTTATCAAACCCAGTGCCATCAGCACAGCAGGGGATAGTGTGCAGGGTGATGTCACAGTGCAGGGGATAGTGTGCAGGGTGATGTCACAGTGCAGGGTGATGTCACAGTGCAGGGGATAGTGTGCAGGGTGATGTCACAGTGCAGGGGATAGTGTGCAGGGTGATGTCACAGTGCAGGGGATAGTGTGCAGGGTGATGTCACAGTGCAGGGGATAGTGTGCACGGTGATGTCACAGTGCAGGGGATAGTGTGCACGGTGATGTCACAGTGCAGGGGATAGTGTGCACGGTGATGTCACAGTGCAGGGGATAGTGTGCACGGTGATGTCACAGTGCAGGGGATAGTGTGCACGGTGATGTCACAGTGCAGGGGATAGTGTGCACGGTGATGTCACAGTGCAGGGGATAGTGTGCAGGGTGATGTCACAGTGCAGGGGATAGTGTGCACGGTGATGTCACAGTGCAGGGGATAGTGTGCACGGTGATGTCACAGTGCAGGGGATAGTGTGCACAGTGATGTCACAGTGCAGGGGATAGTGTGCACAGTGATGTCACAGTGCAGGGGATAGTGTGCACAGGGATGTCACAGTGCAGGGGATAGTGTGCACAGGGATGTCACAGTGCAGGGGATAGTGTGCACAGGGATGTCACAGTGCAGGGGATAGTGTGCACAGTGATGTCACAGTGCAGGGGATAGTGTGCACAGTGATGTCACAGTGCAGGGGATAGTGTGCACAGTGATGTCACAGTGCAGGGGATAGTGTGCACAGTGATGTCACAGTGCAGGGGATAGTGTGCACAGTGATGTCACAGTGCAGGGGATAGTGTGCACAGTGATGTCACAGTGCACAGTGTGATGTCAGGGATAATCCCGCATCACAGATGGGCTCAGGACTGTTGACACTTCCCTTCCCCCACAGGCTTTAGTAGGTTTACATGGAAGGTCACCAGCAACCTGAGACAGCAGCAACCAGGCAGCAGAGGAGATCCATGAGGGAAACAAGCAGAGAATATTATAACAGTTATAAGGACTAAAAGGAAACAAAACCCAAACCGCCACTAACGACGGGGAGCGCTCTAACACCCTATGCTGCCAGTCATCAGCCTTCCTGAACAAGACCAGTGAGCACTACTACCCCCATCATCCTCTGGCCATAACGGCACAAGTTACATTAAATTGCTAGTTATAATGTTATACACAGACTGTGATTACTTTTTTCAGCCACAAGAGGCCGCTGTGTCTTTGAGTAAGAAAGAAACTAAATTGTTTGTTCCAGAGGATGTAGGAGGAGTTGCAATTTCCTGGGCTTGGTCTGGTGTGTGTTTTTCCTGGCTGGTGGTGAGCGGAGAGTCTGGCTGCAGTTGGACAGAACCACAGAGACTAAAAAGTGATTCTGAGAAGAGCGATATCGTCCAACTGAGAGACTTGTGACAGGACAAGGGGCCTGGCTAACGTGCTATAGGATAGTGGGACCGTGTCAGAGGACAGAGAGAGAGAAAAAGAGAGAGAAAAAGAGAGAGAAAAAGAGAGAGAAAAAGAGAGAGAAAAAGAGAGAGAAAAAGAGAGAGAAAAAGAGAGAGAAAAAGAGAGAGAAAAAGAGAGAGAAAAAGAGAGAGAAAAAGAGAGAGAAAAAGAGAGAGAAAAAGAGAAAAAAAAAAAAAAAAAAAAAAAAAAAAAAAAGAAAAAGAAAGAGAAAAAAAGAAAAAAAAGAAAAAAAAGAGAGAGAGAAAGAGAGAAAAAGAGAAAAAAAAGAGAGAAAAAAAGAGAGAAAAAGAGAAAAAAAAGAGAAAAAAAGAAAAAAAAGGAGAGAAAAAAGAGAGATAAAGAGAAAAAAAGGAGAGAGAAAAAAGAGAGAAAGAGAAAAAAGAGAAAAAAAGAGAGAGAGAAAGAGAGAAAAAGAGAAAAAAAAGAGAGAAAAAAAGAGAGAAAAAAAAGAGAGAAAAAAAGAGAGAAAAAAAAGAGAGAAAAAAAGAGAGAAAAAGAGAAAAAAAAAGGAGAGAAAAAAGAGAGATAAAGAGAAAAAAAGGAGAGAGAAAAAAGAGAAAAAAAGAGAGAGAGAGAGAAAGAAAAAAAAAAGAGAAAAAGAGAAGAGAGAGAGAGAGAGAGAGAGAGAGAGAGAGAGAGAGAGAGAGAGAGAGAGGAGAAAAGGAGAAAAAGAGAAAGAAAAAGAAAAAAGAAAGAGAAAGAGAAAAAGAGAAAAAGAAAAAAAGAGAAAAAGAAAAAAAGAGAAAAAGAAAAAAAAAACAGAAAAAGAGAAAAAGAAAAAAAGAGAAAAAGAAAAAAAAACAGAAAAAGAGAAAATAAAAAATAAATGAAAAACTAAAAGGGAAAAAGAAAAAAAGAGAAAAAGAAAGAGAGAGAAAGAGAAAAAGAAAGAGAGAGAGAAAGACAGACAGACAACTTGCTGGGACAAGCAAGCGACTGTATCAGGAGTCAGACGACACCTGCCCTCCCACCTACCAGACCAAGACAAGCAGCTACCTCGTGGGAGAATGTGACATGACTGATCTCTGCCCAGCTACCTACAAAACTGTGAGTGTGCATCGGTGCTAATCTGCATTAGGGCATAGAGCAGGATTATTTAGTCAGAGTGTTGTAGAAACGTGCCCTGGTTAGCAGGGGTCAGACAGGAAAGTAGTAGAGGAGAGTAGCCTGTATTTTTATGTGTTTGCTGGTTGGAGCGCATTTAGTATACAGTTGCAAGAAAAAGTATGTGAACCCTTTGGAATGATATGGATTTCTGCACAAATTGGTCATAAAATGTGATCTGATCTTTATCTAAGTCACAACAATAGACAATCACAGTCTGCTTAAACTAATAACACACAAAGAATTAAATGTTACCATGTTTTTATTGAACACACCATGTAAACATTCACAGTGCAGGTGGAAAAAGTATGTGAACCCTTGGATTTAATAACTGGTTGAACCTCCTTTGGCAGCAATAACTTCAACCAAACGTTTCCTGTAGTTGCAGATCAGACGTGCACAACGGTCAGGAGTAATTCTTGACCAATCCTCTTTACAGAACTGTTTCAGTTCAGCAATATTCTTGGGATGTCTGGTGTGAATCGTTTTCTTGAGGTCATGCCACAGCATCTCAATCGGGTTGAGGTGCGGACTCTGACTGGGCCACTCCAGAAGGCGTATTTTCTTCTGTTTAAGCCATTCTGTTGTTGATTTACTTCTATGCTTTGGGTTGTTGTCCTGTTGCAACACCCATCTTCTGTTGAGCTTCAGCTGGTGGACAGATGGCCTTAAGTTCTCCTGCAAAATGTCTTGATAAACTTGGGAATTCATTTTTCCTTCGATGATAGCAATCCGTCCAGGCCCTGACACCGCAAAGCAGCCCCAAACCATGATGCCCCCACCACCATACTTCACAGTTGGGGTGAGGTTTTGCTGTTGGTGTGCTGTGCCTCTTTTTCTCCACACATAGTGTATTGTGTTTCTTCCAAACAATTCAACTTTGGTTTCATCTGTCCACAGAATATTTTGCCCGTACTGGTGTGGAACATCCAAGTGCTCTTGTGCAAACTTTAAACGAGCAGCAATGTTTTTTTTGGACAGCAGTGGCTTCCTCTTTGGTATCCTTCCATGAAATCCATTCTTGTTTAGTGTTTTACGTATCGTAGATTTGCTAACGGGGATGTTAGCATATGCCAGAGACTTTTGTAAGTCTTTAGCTGACACTCCAGGATTCTTCTTCACCTCATTGAGCAGTCTGCGCTGTGCTCTTGCAGTCATTTTTACAGGACTGCCACTCCTAGGGAGAGTAGCAGCAGAGCTGAACTGTCTCCATTTATAGACAATTTGTCTTACCGTGGACTGATGAACAGCAAGGCTTTTGGAGATACTTTTATAACCCTTTCCAGCTTTATGCAAGTCAACAATTCTTAATCTTAGGTCTTCTGAGAGCTCTTTTGTGTGAGGCATCATTCACATCAGGCAATGCTTCTTGTAAAAAGCAAACCCGGAACTGGTGTGTGTTTTTTATAGGGCAGGGAAGCTGTAACCAACACTTCCAATCTCATCTCATTGATTGAACTCCAGTTGGCTGACACCTCACTCCAATTAGCCCTTGGAGATGTCATTAGTCTAGGGGTTCACATACTTTTTCCACCTGCACTGTGAATGTTTACATGGTGTGTTCAATAAAAACATGGTAACATTTAATTATTTGCGTGTTATTAGTTTAAGCAGACTGTGATTGTCTATTGTTGTGACTTAGATAAAGATCAGAT
Source organism: Bufo bufo (assembly GCF_905171765.1). Lineage (NCBI taxonomy): Eukaryota > Metazoa > Chordata > Amphibia > Anura > Bufonidae > Bufo > Bufo bufo. The sequence goes on from NC_053392.1 coordinate 448,870,581, forward strand.
CACATTTTATGACCAATTTGTGCAGAAATCCATATCATTCCAAAGGGTTCACATACTTTTTCTTGCAACTGTATCACGGATCAGTTACCCTTCGTGTAAATTTGTGTAAACTTGTTAACATTGTTTCTATCATTTGTCGATTGCACCCCTGGTGCATCGGCACAATACTGTTAATCTGATTTCCCGGCCGTTATATTTTGTTATTTAATAAAGCCGGTATCTGCTTCAGCCTCCTCGTCTGCTGTACTGTATTTGAACCCTGCCCTGCGGTCTCTTCCTCCCTTGACCACTACACATGCCACCACTGGGCGGTAAACGTGTTATCATAGGGGTTCTCCGTGCCGGGATACATGGCGAGCACTAATCACCCAGTGCCCCTCGACACATGCAGCCACTTACCAGCCTTCCGCCGATAACCAGTAGCTCTGATCTGTACTGCCACTCGCGCCCCGCCTCCTCCGCTGCCAGCCGCTCTGCACACAGCGTCGGGTCATAGTGCACGTAAACGTTTCAGGATCCAGTACAGTGTGTTGCGGGTCAGCGGGTGAACACGGAGCGGTGAGTAATAGCAAGCGCTTCACTCCCGCTCCGTGGTCACATGACAAACGAATCCTCGATGCAAAAAATTTGCATTGAGGATTTTTTGGTGTCGAATTACTCATTTCAGTCGAGTAATCGTTTCAGCCCTACAGTGCACAGAGGCTGTACAGACTACATATAATGCCCTATTGCAGTGGTGGCGAACCTATTGCACGAGTGGGCACCTCTCGGTGGGCACCCGCACCCTGGAAAAAGTCTATGATGTACCAATATATCTTAGACTTTTTCTGCCATTCATCAGCACAGGGCACGCTATGAACAGCACAGGCAGCGCACTGAATACAGACAGGCTATTATAGCGAAATAATAAAGTACATGGAAGATATACTATACTGTAGTATTCAGGTTAAATTGCTGTGTTGGCACTTTGCGATAAATAATTGGATTTTAGATTGCAGTTTGGGCACTCGGTCTGTAAAAGGTTCACCATCACTGGCCTATTGTCTCCATGCTGCTCTTTAAAAACCCTAAAATGTTAAGACGAAAGTAAATATGGAAAAATTAATATGTTACAGTTTGCGTAAATGAAATATTAGGTATAATGCCTGTTCATACAAAGCATTATCAATAAATCCTTCGCGAACGCAGGAAATCAGCCATGTCATCCCTATCATCCCTTTAACATTTACAATGGTTTAACTCTTATTCCATAATACACCATTCATTTGACGTCTTACAGCTGCTCAATTTACCTCCATCTACCCATGTAATATTAATTCAATGGCAGAAAAACAAATGCACAGAATATAATGCAAGAATTCTTACACCAGATTAACTCAGCGAACACAGGATACACGTTGCACTTTTAGGCCAGAAAGGGAGGTGGGGAGAAGCTCCAGTAAGCAGTTTTAATTCTTCTCGACTGATAATCTTCTTATAGATCATGAAAACATATGTACCAAGCTCCTGAGTAATACAATGCCATATAGCCTCTGATAGTACTTAAGTCCTTCTATATATCACAGTGTTTGGTAAATTTGCTCCTGTAAAGAGATAAAGTGTTAAAGGGGTTCTCCAGGCCTGTACCTAAAAAAATCAGTTTCAGCTAAGGCTAGGGTCAGAATAGCCCATAGTATCCGGCAGGGAACAGCCCGCTAGATCTCTCTGCATTCTGGAATTGCCAGAAGCTTAAACTACAATGGGGACCAGCAGAGATTCGACTGCGACCCGGCAAATATGTTGAGAAATGGTCAGAAGAAAACTAGCCTAACTTGTGGACAGAAGACCCTTCCATCGCTTCGCTGATTCCACATTCCCAGCTGGGAGCACTTGATAGTCATGTGGTCACGTGATCCCAGCCGGGACTGTGGAATCGGGGGAAAGGGTAAATACCTTCTGTCCACAGATTAGCCGAAAGATTTTTTTTGGTACAGGTCCGGAGAACCCCTTTATTGAAGATAAAGGACTATTGCAAAAAAAATAAAAAATTTTTATTATTTTTTAACTGACAATTAATCTGATCCTTGGATTCAACTAAGAGATTATAATGGTGCTGTCACCTATGTTCATTTAACCTGTGCCCTTGATATCTGGTCATAAGTATCTTAATAGCAGGTAATGAATCACAGTAACATGCACCAGGCTCAACTTTACACATGGAAGTATCAGTTTTGCAAATTACTCCAGGAGTGAGAGCCCACCCACCATAGCCTCTAGAACAGTGGTTCTCAACCTTTCTAAAGCCGTGACCCCTTAATACAGTTCCTCATGTTGTGGTGACCCCCAACCATTACATTTTTTTCCTTGCTACGTCATAACTAATTTTGCTACTGTTATGATGACCCACCAAAAACACGCACAGACACCAATACACCAAATGTTCATTCAAATACACAAGTATTCATTCATAACCACAGAACTTTAGCATAAATAAAAAATATTTGTAAACCAAATAAATAGCTTTAAAATAAATAATAAACAACAAATACCCCCTAAAAAATAAATCAGTGGTGGGCACAGTACCCCTCAAAAAAATAACTCAGTGGTACTCACAGTACCCCCCCCCCCCAAAAAAAAAAACAAAAAAAAAAAAACATGTGCTCAGTGTGAACCTGCTTTCATCTGTGAAGAGCACAGGGCGCCAGTGGCGAATTTGCCAATCTTGGTGTTCTCTGGCAAATGCCAAACGTCCTGCACGGTGTTGGGCTGTAAGCACAACCCCCACCTGTGAGCGTCGGGCCCTCATATCACCCTCATGGAGTCTGTTTCTGACCGTTTGAGCAGACACATGCACATTTGTGGCCTGCTGGAGGTCATTTTGCAGGGCTCTGGCAGTGCTCCTCCTGTTCCTCCTTGCACAAAGGCGGAGGTAGCGGGCCTGCTGCTGGGTTGTTGGCCTCCTCCACATCTCCTGATGTACTGGCCTGTCTCCTGGTAGCGCCTCCATGCTATGGACACTACGCTGACAGACACAGCAAACCTTCTTGCCACAGCTCGCATTGATGTGCCATCCTGGATAAGCTGCACTACCTGAGCCACTTGCGTGGGTTGTAGACTCCGTCTCATGCTACCACTAGAGTGAAAGCACCGCCAGCATTCAAAAGTGACCAAAACATCAGCCAGGAAGCATAGCAACTGAGAGGTGGTCTGTGATCACCACCTGCAGAACCACTCCTTTATTGGGGGTGTCTTGCTAATTGCCTATAATTTCCATCTGTTGTCTATCCCATTTGCACAACAGCATGTGAAATTGATTGTCACTCAGTGTTGCTTCCTAAGTGGACAGTTTGATTTCACAGAAGTGTGATTGACTTGGAGTTACATTGTGTTGTTTAAGTGTTCCCTTTATTTTTTTGAGCAGTGTATGTAAGCAGAGGGAAGCCGGGTGGATTCTTACTAAATTAAACGGTATCTTATCTTCTAGACAGGCAGTGGGCTTACAAATTATACTTTGTGGATTATTTAGACTGGGAGCAGTCACGCTTGACTTAACTACGCCATCGGATTTTCAGTATATTGCTCATGAAGGGTGCGCTGTGGCCTATTTGTGTGTACTGGTGTTTTGCCAACACATTCTCTATACTAGAAAAATGCCATTAAAGGGGTTCTGCACTTTGTTTAAACTGATGATCTATTAGCCCCGCCCAGGCAAGTTGATACTAGTCGTGACGTCACTGGGCCGGCGGTAAACGGCGAGAAGGCCGCAGCACTGCTGGAGCGCCGCTGCCTTCTCAAACAGCTGATCGGCGGGGGTCCTGGGTGTCGGACCCCCGCCGATCACATGCTGATGACCTATCCAAAGGATAGATCATCAGTTTAAACAAAGTGCAGAACCCCTTTAAGGCCTCGTTCACATCTACGTCAAGCAGATCGGTACAAATAAAATAAAAAACTGGTTTTGTCCGGCTGAAACCTGCCATTTATGTCAGAAAGCTGCCTAAACAATGACAGACCTTGTTACTGTCAAAACTGACCATTTGAGTAAAAAAAAAAAACACCAAAGCCAAATTCATGTGTGTAAGGATCCTTAGAGAGAATCTGTAAGCCCATTTATGTTAGCGACAGACATACTAAGGAAGATTTATCAAAGCTGGTGCAAAAAAAATAAAAAAGTCTTAGGCCCCTTGCAGACGAGCGTGGATTATTTCCGGATGCGTTCAGTGAAAACTGCGCGATTTTGCATCCAGCTATTTTCACGCAGCCCCATTCACTTCTATGGGGCCAGCTTTGCGTGAAAAATCACAGCATATAGAACATGCTGCGATTCTTACGCAGTGCAAAAGTGATGCGTGAAAACCACCGCTCATGTACACAGACCCATTTAACAAAAATGGGTTCGCATTGCACCCACGCGGAATTCTCGCTCGTGTGAAAGGGGCCTTAGTTGCCCATAGAAACCAGTCAGATTCCACATTTCATTTTTCAGATTCACTTTGGAAAATGAAAGGATCTGATTGGTTGCTATGGGCAACTAAGTCTGTTTTCCTTTGCACCAGTTTGGATAAATCTCCCCCACAGCCTTCAGCAGCGACACCTACGGTAGAATAGGTTTTTTATTTCGTACATGTTATAGACACAATGTCAGAGCTGTGAGGCAGGAGTACGATGTAGTCACAAGATGCAGGCCCTACCATTACACCACTGACTGTCCGCCTTCTTCCTATTCACAGTAAGGCCTCATGCACACGACTGTTCTGCGTTTTGCGGTCTGCATAGCCTAGTATCTATAAAAGACAAATCCCAGTTGTAACGGATCACCTGGCACCCCGACTGAGTACCTCTGTTGACGGTGCTCCTAGTGTTTCCTGAGGGTTCCAAGCACTCTGGCAGACACCACAATAACAGAACCGAAGAAGCATATAAATCCTCTTCAAGCATATGAATGCTGTAGGCAGTGGAATAGGAAACCATACGAATAGGTTTTCACTCCTAGCAGTCAAACTGGGACAGCATGCAATAAATCCTCCCCCAAGAATGAGACGACACTTCACCTTGAGGGTTAAAACAGGAACTCACTTTATTTAGACATAGCACACTACTTTAAACCCAACAGCCTCATTTACATACAATAGGGTACCTAGGACTATGGTACAAGGAAGGGTGGGGCCAGACAATAGCAAGGGCTGATGGGAGATTGAGGAGGGACAGAGCAGCTGGTTTAAACTGGTGTCCCTGCGATAACACCCTGCCGGGGGAACAATGGGTCAGGAAAAAGGGGGAGGAGAAGAGGCACAGAACAACAATGCCTGTAACATAGCAAACTTTACAGCCAGGGCAAGATATATACAGTCCACAACACACAGCAATACAAAATACCACATGCCCAAATTGCATTCAATGTACAAATTCACCAGGGGCCATAGTCAGTAGGTAGGAGGCGGGTAGCCAGGCCTCTCCAATGCCCAGTGGCGAGGCGGGTTCCGCCACACCGGTATTGTATCGATTCGATACCGAGCTAAAAGTATCGATTGGGTATCGAAAGTTAGATACCCGAAACAACCCTAGTCACCATACGATGTAGTGGGAAGCTGGAAAAAATTCCAAATGGGGTACAATGTCAGTACAATTGCAGCGATACCACATACAGTCATGTGAAAAAATTAGGACACCCTTTGAAAGCATGTGGTTTTTTGTAACATTTTTAATAAATGGTTATTTCATCTCCGTTTCAACAATACAGAGAGATTAAAGTAATCCAACTAAACAAAGAAAACTGAAGAAAAGTCTTTTCAAGATCTTCTGTAAATGTCATTCTACAAAAATGCCTATTCTAACTGAGGAAAAAGATAGGACACCCTCACATGTATTCCCTCTTAAATTGGCTCAGATCTCACACAGGTATATCACACCAGGTGCACATAATTAGTAGATCGTTACTCTGCATGTTGAATGAGGCTTGCCCTATTTAAACCTCAGACATTTAGTTTGGTGTGCTCCTGACTGTTGAAGTGAGAGTGAGCACCATGGTGAGAGCAAAAGAGCTGTCAGAGGACTTCAGAAAAAAAGATTGTAGCAGCCTATGAGTCTGGGAAGGGATTTAAAAAGATCTCAAAAGATTTTGAAATCAGCCATTCCACTGTCCGGAAGATAGTCTACAAGTGGAGGGCTTTCAAAACAACTGCCAACATGCCCAGGACTGGTCGCCCCAGCAAGTTCACCCCAAGAGCAGACCGCAAGATGCTAAAAGAGGTATCCAAAAACCCTAAAGTGTCATCTCGAGAACTACAGCAGGCTCTGGCTACTGTTGATGTAGAAGTACATGCCTCTACAATCAGAAAGAGACTGTACAAGTTTAACTTGCATGGGAGGTGTGCAAGGAGGAAACCTTTGCTTTCCAAGAGAAACATCGAGGCCAGACTGACATTTGCCAGCGATAAAGTTGACAAAGACCAGGACTTCTGGAATAATGTTCTTTGGACAGATGAGTCCAAAATTGAATTATTTGGACACAACAGCAGAGGACATGTTTGGCGTAAACCAAACACAGCATTGCAAGAAAAGAACCTCATACCAACTGTGAAGCATGGAGGTGGAAGTGTCATGGTTTGGGGCTGCTTTGCTGCAGCAGGACCTGGTCAGCTCACCATCATAGAATCCACGATGAATTCTACTGTGTATCAGAAGGTGCTTGAAGAACATGTGAGACCATCAGTTAGAAAATTAAAGCTGAAGCGGAACTGGACCATGCAACATGACAATGACCCAAAACATACTAGTAAATCAACCAAAGATTGGCTGAAAAAGAAGAAATGGAGAGTCCTGGAATGGCCAAGTCAAAGTCCAGATTTGAATCCCATTGAGATGCTGTGGGGTGACTTGAAAAGGGCTGTACGTGCAAGAAACCCCTCAAACATCTCACAGCTGAAAAAGTTCTGCATTGAGGAGTGGGGTAAAATTTCCTCAGACCGATGTCGAAGACTGGTAGATGGCTACAAGAACCGTCTCACTGCAGTTATTTCAGCCAAAGGAGGTAACACTCGCTATTAGGGGCAAGGGTGTCCTATCTTTTTCCTCAGTTAGAATAGGCATTTTTGTAGAATGACATTTACAGAAGATCTTGAAAAGACTTTTCTTCAGTTTTCTTTGTTTAGTCGGATTACTTTAATCTCTCTGTATTGTTGAAACGGAGATGAAATAACCATTTATTAAAAATGTTACAAAAAACCACATGCTTTCAAAGGGTGTCCTAATTTTTTCACATGACTGTATATAGTTTTCCTTTTATTTTTATACTGAAAAAAATAGTTTGGAAGCAAATAGATTTGATCTTGAAGGTTCCCGTTTCCTGTCCGGATGGGGAAAGGTCTCTTGAAGGTGCTCTCATGGGGCGTAATGGAAGAAGCAAATTAGCACAGTGGATTTATTTTAACCAGTTGCAGATAGGCTTTATACGTTGAGGAGGTCCACATACAGCTCCACAAGGGCGTCTCTTCCCCTGCAATTTTCTTTTACTGCCCTTGCCCTCTCCAATCATGTTATCTGCACAAGCTGCTGGTCTTGGGCTAGGTCTACATGACAACATGTCGCGCGACACTTAAGGCACAACTACACTGCAACATGTCGCGCGACAATTTTTATAATGGTAGTTTATGGTGTCGCACTGCGACATGTGACGTGACAGTCGCAGAAAAATCCATCTTGAATGGGTTTTCTGTGACTGTCGTGTCGCAGTGCGACTCCATAGACTACCATTACAAAATTTGTTGCGCAACATTGGTGCGACAAAATGTCACGCGACAAATGTCGTCGTGTAGACCTAGCCTTAGGCTACTTTCACATCTCTGTTCTGAATTCTGGCAGGCTGTGCAGGCAGCAAACAGCTGCCAGATTCCTCCAGACACGGCGCTGCCACATACAAATGGAATGTCTGCTGGCCCCATTAAAGGGGTTTTACCATCTCAGACAATGGGGGCATATCTCTAGGATATGCCGCCACTGTCTGATAGGTGTGGGTCCCACCTCTGGGACCTGCACCTACAATGAGAACAGAGCGGGGAGAGCTGTGGCTGGAGGACCCTGGATTTCAACACATAGTGTGAAACCCACAGCAAAACTGCATCAAAGCCCACAGTTAATACACCATCATGTTACTCTGTGAATTCTGAACAGGCATCTATGAGAACCGTACTAGTAAGGTTCCCTTAAAAGTCAGTAATTTGAGTTTGTTATATCCAAGTTATTAGATACTAATTGATATTACATATTAATTTTCAGAAACCATTACCACCCTTGACACACATCCATCTTTCACTAAGTTAGCTGGTTCATTACTTACTTATTAACATATTTTCCAATTTAGAAGATGCACCTAGGTTTTTGAGGAGGAAAATAAGAAAAAAAAATTGAGCCAAAAGGTGTGCTTTTGGTGGGTTTTGAACTAATGGTGGTCTGTGGATGACGCACTGTTAGGGGGGGGGGCATCTGTGGATGACGCACTGTTAGGGGGGGGGGGCCATCTGTGGATGACCCACTGTTAGGGGGGAGGCCATCTGTGGATGACCCACTGTTAGGGGGGAGGCCATCTGTGGATGACCCACTGTTAGGGGGGAGGCCATCTGTGGATGACCCACTGTTAGGGGGGAGGCCATCTGTGGATGACCCACTGTTAGGGGGGAGGCCATCTGTGGATGACCCACTGTTAGGGGGGAGGCCATCTGTGGATGACCCACTGTTAGGGGGGAGGCCATCTGTGGATGACCCACTGTTAGGGGGGAGGCCATCTGTGGATGACCCACTGTTAGGGGGGAGGCCATCTGTGGATGACCCACTGTTAGGGGGGAGGCCATCTGTGGATGACCCACTGTTAGGGGGGAGGCCATCTGTGGATGACCCACTGTTAGGGGGGAGGCCATCTGTGGATGACCCACTGTTAGGGGGGAGGCCATCTGTGGATGACCCACTGTTAGGGGGGAGGCCATCTGTGGATGACCCACTGTTAGGGGGGAGGCCATCTGTGGATGACCCACTGTTAGGGGGGAGGCCATCTGTGGATGACCCACTGTTAGGGGGGAGGCCATCTGTGGATGACCCACTGTTAGGGGGGAGGCCATCTGTGGATGACCCACTGTTAGGGGGGAGGCCATCTGTGGATGACCCACTGTTAGGGGGGAGGCCATCTGTGGATGACCCACTGTTAGGGGGGAGGCCATCTGTGGATGACCCACTGTTAGGGGGGAGGCCATCTGTGGATGACCCACTGTTAGGGGGGAGGCCATCTGTGGATGACCCACTGTTAGGGGGGAGGCCATCTGTGGATGACCCACTGTTAGGGGGGAGGCCATCTGTGGATGACCCACTGTTAGGGGGGAGGCCATCTGTGGATGACCCACTGTTAGGGGGGAGGCCATCTGTGGATGACCCACTGTTAGGGGGGAGGCCATCTGTGGATGACCCACTGTTAGGGGGGAGGCCATCTGTGGATGACCCACTGTTAGGGGGGAGGCCATCTGTGGATGACCCACTGTTAGGGGGGAGGCCATCTGTGGATGACCCACTGTTAGGGGGGAGGCCATCTGTGGATGACCCACTGTTAGGGGGGAGGCCATCTGTGGATGACCCACTGTTAGGGGGGAGGCCATCTGTGGATGACCCACTGTTAGGGGGGAGGCCATCTGTGGATGACCCACTGTTAGGGGGGAGGCCATCTGTGGATGACCCACTGTTAGGGGGGAGGCCATCTGTGGATGACCCACTGTTAGGGGGGAGGCCATCTGTGGATGACCCACTGTTAGGGGGGAGGCCATCTGTGGATGACCCACTGTTAGGGGGGAGGCCATCTGTGGATGACCCACTGTTAGGGGGGGGCCATCTGTGGATGACCCACTGTTAGGGGGGGGGGCCCCATCTGTGGATGACCCACTGTTAGGGGGGGGGGGCCCCATCTGTGGATGACCCACTGTTAGGGGGGGGCCCATCTGTGGATGACTCACTGTTAGGGGGGGCATCTGTGGATGATGCATATATAGCATCTTTTGCTATATATGTGTCATCCACAGATCCCCCATAACAGTGTCCCCGTGCAAACAGCAGTCTTCATATGTAAAGAGACGCGACTGTACAGAAAAGCTCAGTGACGCAGGCGGCGCTCAGCTGTCTGCATGGAGGAAACAGGCACACCAGCATGAGCAGCCCGGACACTGTGCAGCGTGTGACCCCAGAGTGTAGTCCGCTCTGTCCCAGTCATCAGCCCGCACCCTAGTGAAGGATGAGCCCGCAGTCATGTAATCCTTAACCTGTGGGTTAGCTTTGTTAAAGTAGCGCAATCCTCTGCAGTAGTACTCACTATCAAAGTACCGTAGCAGGCCGGCCGGCAGCGCAACATCACTCAGTCCCTCACACGCCTGCTCCTCCCACATACATGTGATATATTGGCGTTATTTACACGTGAATGTGGGCGACACACTTTCGTGCTGCTTAGTATGGTTGCATTGCATCCCTGAGGTCCCGGTTTTAAATCTGAAAAAGGGTAAAATCTGTGTGGAGTTTGTATGTTCTCCCTGTGTTCCAGCTTCCTCCAAATGTTCCAGCTTCCTCCCACAATCCACAAGCATTCTGATAAGTTCATTCAGAATTTCAAGTGTGAGCCTCAATGGGGACAGGTAGTAAGATGGTACGACGGTACAGGAATAAGTCAACACTACAAAAACTAATTAAAAAAAAAGTGAATGATAAATATGTATTCTGAATTGCATGTTCTAGTAGAAAAGATATGCTATGGAGTAATAAAAGGCCTGCACTCAAAATATTTTAAAAAAAAGTAGAGAATTAAGCCTCATGCAGACGTCCGTGCCCTCCTGCAATGCCAGTCCAGTATCTCACGGACCTCTGTCTGCATGAGGCTTTAACAGTTCTGGTACTTTGTTCTGGTACTCTAGTTAGTCAAAAAGCTAAATAACATTTTTTCAAACATGAAGGCATCTGTTCCTTAGCAACACAACCACCAGACGATTAGAAGACGTAACATGACTATGACAGGCATGAATATCAGAAAGGCTTATTAGCAGCTATGGATGTAGGAGGATTCCCATCTGGAAAGCTTGTTATGTAAAACTTGAAGAACAAATTACTGAATATGTGTCACTTTACCCCTGCAGACCAGCACTGTGCTTCAAAGCATGGTACTCGCCGCTTCTCTTTCAGAAAAATATTGTTTTTTTTAAGTGCACAATGCAGTAAGGGTCAAACAAGAGAAGAATACATGCAATAAATAGGATATTTAGCGAGGAAAAAAATGAAGTTGATCCACTTGTGGCTTAGGCTACTTTCACACTCGCGTTTTGGACGGATCCGTCATAGATCTGCAAAAAACGGATCCGTTACAATAATACAACCGCATGCATCCATCATGAACGGATCCGTTTGTATTATCTGTAACATAGCCAAGACGGATCCGTCATGAACTTCATTGAAAGTCAATAGGAGACAGATCCGTTTTCTATTGTGCCAGATTGTGTCAGAGAAAACGGATCCGTCCCCATTGACTTACATTGTGTGCCAGGACGGATCAGTTTGGCTCAGTTTCGTCAGGCAGACAGGAGAACGCTTCAAGCAGCGTTTTGGTGTCCGTCTCCGAAGCGGAATGGAGACTGATCGGAGGCAAAATGATGCATTCTGAGCGGATCCTTTTCCATTCAGAATGCATTAGAATGCAAACTGATCCGTTTTTGGACCGCTTGTGAGATCTCTGAATGGATCTGACAAACGGAAAGCCAAAACGCCAGTGTGAAAGTAGCCTTAGAGTACAGTCACAAAGTGGTGCAAATAACAGATTCTCCGCAAAGAAATTGTGAACCAAAAATCTGCAGCATTTATAGTAGCAGGGAAACAGATAAAATTTCAGAAATCTGGATAGGTTGCAGATAAAACGCTACAATCCCACAGCAAAAAAACAGCCCATTTTGGGAGGTTTTAGCAGCATCATATTTCCCCCAGATCAGCTTCGAATCTTTCACGTTATCCCCCATCGCCTGAATAGTCAATACCAATAAGATCACGAGAACACTGTACTGTGCCATCTCTCCAGCAGTCCCACGGGTACATTTGAGTGGCAGTGGGCGTTCACGTCATCAGTACCAGCAGTCTCACGCCAATAGGTAGTTATCCACCAGCTAGGGGAGGACTTGTTGCTACAACTTTGCAGGATAAGTTGTTGAACTGGATATAAGGTATCAGCTTTACAAACTATGGGGGTCATTTACTATCAGATATCTGCCAGTTTTCTGGCGTAAATCTGTCGCAGATGGTCTTTGTATTGTATTTTTGTATTTGTATTTTGAATTAGTATTTTTTTGCATTTGTTTATTTGCCCACCAGGTCTAAAAACAGGGTGTGGTGCGGGTGGGGAAGGGGACAGGCCAGCAAGCCCATCTCATTTATCATTTTCAACGACTGTTTTAGGCATAGAAAAAGGTCTAAATTTAAGCCAGACACGGAAGCTGTCTTACATTTACACCGGCAATGTATGCGCCAACGTTATATAGAGGCCGGCGCCTCTACATAACTTCGGTAGATCCACCGCCAGCACAGGGGTTATTGGGACTGGCGTCTAAAACGGCAGTCTTAATAAATGACCCCCTATTACTATATTAATACATGCATACCCATTTAAAAACACATTGGTATAAAACTGCTCATGTGTCAAATGAACATGAGGTTTGGCAATGATCTGAGCTAAAATCAGTGTTCCACAATCCATATCCCATGCATGTGGGTTTTAAAAATCCCATTCACATGCACCATAAACTTTATGGGACCTTTAGGCTGCTGTAAAAAAAAAATATATATATATATATAATCTGCCACGAATATGAATAGCATGCTACTCATTTCTGATGAAAATATCAAGGATTAGTTCCATTACAAGGGGCTAATCCTTATACGGATCAACTGGAAATCAGTGTACAAACCTTGGATTACTGCCAAGATCCTCATAGTAAAATAAGTGAAAGGTTTGCAACATGTGAATCCACTACATATAAATACCCTTACAGCGATGAAGTAAGATTTTATTTAGAAGCACAAAGTAGCATATATCACCCATAGTCCCCATGTTTATGTGGCATGTCCCTGTATAAAAACTGTGCAACAGACTGTTTTCCTGTTATGGGCAGTGGGTGTGGAATCACTGCATCAACCGACCCGTTTGAATCTGGGCTATTCCTAAGGGCGAAATCCTGACAGTTCCCTAGTATTCACTCCTTAACTCCTGTAAAGAGATCTGGACTTTGTTGCAGGGGAGCCATCAGGTCCCCACCTTCTGGAGTAGGCGCGATGGGGTTGACAGCGGACTCACAGAGGTCTAAGACACAGATGTAAAGCACCAAGGGATCAGGCAAATCCTGTGGTCACTTCATGCTCAGATTCTCTCTCTTGACCCGCGCTGTATCGCGTAGGGCAAAGGCTTCCGCCTAGCAGTGTTGCCGGCGACATCCCTGGCTCTGATGGGCGGGCTTTAGCGCTGCCCTAGTAGTTTTGGAGACCAGGGCAGAGCTAAAGCCCACCCATTAGTGCCGTGACGTCACCGGGCTCACTGCTGGGCCGGACCCTCCGCCTAGCTTTCCCTATGGAGAGGCGAGTACGTCACCAGATCTCCAGAAAATGCCTTTGCCCTGTGCGATTTAGCGCAGGGCAAAGGAGAGCATCAGTGAATGAAATGCTCCAATACTCATATCAGGGGGGCTGCCTGGATGAAAATGGGGATATGTCCAGGTTCAGCTCTGAACCCAGACAACCCTTTTAAATGATCACAATTATGTGGGGTCTTTGGATAGTCAGGTCTAGGGATGAGCGAATCGACTTTAGATGAAACGTCCGAAGTCGATTTGCAGAAAACTTCTTTCTAATACTGTACGGAGCAGGAGCGTGTTTCATCCGAAGTCGATTCGCTCATCACTAGTCAGGGCCTCAACATGGAAGTATCATATTCTACTATAAAAAGGAATGTTTGGAGTAGGTTTGTGGCATGAAGAAGTTGCAGCCATATCTCAGTTGCAGCACCTGAGGTGTTAACTGTCGCTGATCGCAGCTCCCTGTCATAGAGGTCGGGTGCCAGCTATGTGATTCTGCCGCCACCACACGCCTCCTGTATCTGTATTAAACGTTAGTTATCTTCATGGGTGGCGCAGTGGCCACAGTCCCTCCCCTCCTCAGCCACTCTCTCTCTCCTCATTGGTGGCAGCGGCACAGGAGGGAGGGAGAGACTGCTTCCTTCTCCCCTGTGCTGCTGAGGGAACAGCGTGTGCCATGTTCGGTAACGTAACGGTAAAAGGCAAATACTGTATCAATAATTCGATACTGGGTGCAACCCTATTTCTGAGTTCAGGAAAAAGCCACAGATTGTTCTATATTGTGCATTTTTCACGCAGCCCTGGGTCCATAGAATTAAATGGGGATTCAGTGAAAAATGGAAGGAATCCGGATGCAATGCGTTTTTCACTGATGGTTGCTAGAAGATGTTGTTTGCAATTCAGGTTTTTTTCACGTGCGTGAAAAACTCATCAAAAACTAATTGCACTCAAGGGGAAAAAAAACGAAACACTAAGGCCTCTTTCACACTTGCGTTGTCCGGATCAGTCGTGCACTCCATTTGCCGGAGGTGCCCGCCGGATCCGTAACAACGCAAGTGAACTGAAAGCATTTGAAGACGGATCCTTCTTCAAAATGCGTTCAGTGTTTCTATGGCACCCAGGACGCTATTAAAGTCCTGGCTGCCATAGTAGTAGTGGGGAGCAGTATACTTACAGTCCGTGCGGCTCCCGAGGCGCTCCAGAATGACGTCAGAGCGCCCCATGCGCATGGATGACGTGATCCATGCGACACGTCATCCATGCACGTAGGGCGCCCTGACGTCACTCTGAAGCTCCCCAAGAGCCGCACGGACGGTAAGTATACTGCTCCCCCGCTCCCCACTACACTTTACCATGGCAAACAGGACTTTAGCATCCTGGAAGCCATGGTAACCATTCAGAAAAAGCTAAACGTCGGATGCGGTAATGCGCCGAAACGACGTTTAGCTTAAGGCCGGATCTGGATTAATGCCTTTCAATGGGCATTAATTCCGGATCCGGCCTTGCGGCAAGTGTTCATGATTTTTGGCCGGAGCAAATGTCTTTTTTCGGCCTTATGTACTATGTTACAATCTCAATCCAGTAGAGAGGGTGGAGTAGGAAAAACAGGACTAGCGTTTCAAGACAAAAGTGTTAAGTTTAAGGGTTCATGCACACGACCATATGTATTTTGTGGGTTTCCACACACCTAAGCAAGAGGCATCACTAACCAAACAGTGCCATGAAGACCAAGGAACTCTCCAAACAAGTAAGGGTCAATGTTGTTGAGAAGTACAAGTCAGGGTTAGGTTATAAAAAAAATATCTAAATCTTTGATGATTCCCGGTAGAACCATCAAATCTATCATAACCAAATGGAAAGAACATGGCACAACAGCAAACCTGTCACCAAAACTCACGGACCGGGCAAGGAGGGCATTAATCAGAGAGGCAGCACAGAGACCCAAGGTAACCCTGGAGTAGCTGCAGAGTTCCACAGCAGAGACTGGAGTATCTGTACATAGGACAACAATAAGCCGTACGCTCCATAGAGTTGGGCTTTATGGCAGAGTGGCCAGAAGAAAGCCATTACCTTTAGCTAAAAACAAAATGCGTTTGCGAAAAGGCATGTAGAAGACTCCCAAAACATATGGAGGAAGGTGCTCTGGTCTGATGAGACTAAAATTTAACTTTTCGGCCATCACAGAAGACGCTATGTCTGGCGCAAAAACAACACATCCCATCACCCAAAGAACACCATCCCCACAGTGAGAGATGATGGTGACAGCATCAGGCAGTGGGGATGTTTTTCAGCAGCCAGGACTGGGAAACTGGTCAGAGTTGAGGGAAAGATGGATGGTGCTAAATACAGGGATATTCTTGACCAAATTCTGTACCACTCTGTGTGTGATTTGAGGCTAGGACGGAGGTTCACCTTCCACTGCTAAAGCAACACCTGGGTGGTTTAAGGGGAAACATGTTAATGTGTTGGAATGGCCTAGTCAAAGCCCAGATCTCAATCCAATAGAAAATCTGTGTTCAGACTTAAAGATTGCTGTTCACAAGCGCAAACCATCCAACTTGAAGGAGCTGGAGCAGTTTTGCAAAGAGGAATGGACAAAAATCCCAGTGGTAAGATGTGGCAAGCTCATAGAGACTTATCCAAAGCGACTTAGAGCTGTGATTGCCGCAAAAGGTGTCTCTGCAAAGTATTGACTTTAGGGGGGTGAATAGTTATGCACATTGACTTTTTCTGTTATTTTGTCCTATTTGTTGTTTACTTCACAATAAAAAATAAAATAAAAAACTTCAAAGTTGTGAGCATGCTCTGTAAATTAAATGATGCAAATCCTCAAACAATCCATGTTAATTCCAGATTGTGAGGCACCAAAATACGAAAAAAGTCAAGGGGGGGGGGGGGGTGAATACTTTTGCAAGGTACTGTAAGTGTATAAAATAAATAAAAATATATTTGATAAATGTAGTTCAAAGTACGACAATGCAGACTCAAGCAAAACGGACTTCAGATATTCCCCTCATGATAAATTACACCCTTTCCGGTGCCTGTGTTTCCTTTATTCATGCTTAATGTTACAAAAAGGTTAATGGCCGAATTGTAGTGTGTTGGACAGTAATGACCCCCTGTGGCTTATGGCCTCACATTCCTTCTGAAACTGGCCAAGGGAGTAGAGGATGATGGGATGGTTGGGCTCCATATTGCCTTTGTTTTGAAGAGAGCGATGATGAACCATTTAGCTCCAGTCACCAAAAAGAGTGGCTGGAGGACACATCAGATAACATTATCTGAATCATATGTCTGGGCAAAGGGAATATAAGGCTTGTTTGTCCAGCCAAAGTTAAAAAAAAAAAAAAAAAAAAAAAAAAAAAACACGTGGTTTTGTGGGGGAGAGTCTGTATGTGGAGCTAAGCGATATCAGGACAGGGCTCCCTGGATGAAAGGGCTATAAGAATCCAATGCCAAGCTCCTCTGACAAGAATAGCCGAAACACATCTTTAGTAATGCGAGTTTAGGCTTGATGCAATTCCTTTTTCTTACCTTTGTATTGTTGGTCTGTAACTTGTATGCATTGTTGTTAAAATCATATTAAGAAGCTACGTTTAATAGCTGCTGTGTTGTCCTGTTGATGGAACCCAGTTATATTCAGTACTAGCAGAAGGACCCGGCTTCGCACGGGTATATTTCATCTATTTCATTTAATGTTTGTGCGCGTCGTTAAAAAGATAATGACAGTATCCACTAGAACAGTGACATCTACTGTACCCTGCCCCTTTAACAGTGACCTCCACAGCGGCCGCCCCTTTATTAGTGACCTCCACAGTACCCAGTCTCGTTAACAGTGATATCCACAATAACCCACCCCCTTAACAGAGACCTCTACAGAGTTCTGTTACCTTAAAATGTGACCTCTACAGCACCCTGCCCCTTAACACTGATCTCCACAGAGAACCGTCCCCTTAACTGTGACCTCCACAGCAGCCCGCCACTTAGTGATTTCCACAGTACCCCAGCTCCTTAATAGTGATTTCGACATCACCCCATCCCCTTAACAGTGACCTCCATAGACCTCCTAGGGTGGCCAGAGGTCCAGTTTTAGGCCGGACAGTCCAGCTTTCAGACTCCCTGTCCTCCGTCCGGCGCAGGGCCTGGATGGACACAGGGATGTTCTTTTGAACAGCTCACTCTTAGACAGCAGCACTGTGCTGTCTGAGCGTGAGCTGCAGGGAGAAAGTTACCCTCTCTCCCACCCCTGAAGCTGACAGAAGTTAATTTTTACCTTCACCGTCGGCTGCAGAGTGGAAGGGGTGTGGCCTAGCAGAGTCGGTGGCGTGGCTTAAAGGGCCTGGGGGGCGGGATTTTTAAGTCTGTCTTTTGTGTGTGACCCGAATGGCCACCCTATCTACCCCTGAACTGTTACCTTCACAGCACTCCGCTCCCTTAACAGTGTCGTCCACAGCGCCTTGCCCCTTTAGAGCTGACCTGCAGCAGTGAAGAAAAATGGCTGGGTTGTTATGGAAACCTGGTGTAAAGCTGTGTGTATGTGGAGACTAAGGACCTGCAAGTTTCTATTGTCTGATAAGGGACATGTGACAGGTGTATGGCAGTTGGAATATGAAGAGAAAGACCTGCAGGCTTCTATTGGCTAATGTAGGTCATGTGATGTGCCAGGTTTGCATTTTTGGGGAATCTCAGGAACGGTACGTGCTAGAGAGCTGAGACCCGGTCTAAAACCATCCCGGACACCGGATATACCTTTGTGCCAAATTTCGTGATTGTAAATGCAACGGTGCAGATTCCTTTAGCGGACATACATACACACACATACACTCAGCTTCATATATTAGATTGCAATCTACTGTGTGTGTGTACAGCAGTGTACTAGCTCGGCTGCAGTTACTGCACAGTGGGTCGGATAAAGTACTATATCCGGCAAGTAATATATCTAGCCTGGGGTGTTCTGGGGACAGCCTTCTATGTAAACCCACAGAGAAGAGAGCATATAGGCTCTATTACACAGGCAGATAGAGCAGGCGACTGTTGGGAGGGAAGTTTTCCCTCCCATCAATCGCTTGCTGGCAAGAGGAAGAGATCGCTGCTATTACATGCAGCGATCTCCTCCTCAGTATAGGGACAAGCTAATGTATTTCACATCAGTGGCAGTATTACACTGCCAAATGATCACTAACGAGCGTTCCCATGTAATAAGGCATTTAGACCAGGCATGCTCAACCTGCGGTCCTTTAGCTGTTGTAAAACTACAACACCCACCATCATGCCCTGCTGTAGGCTGATAGCTGTAGGCTGTTCGGGCTTGCTGAGAGTTGTAGTTTTGCAACCGCTGGAGGGCTACAGGTTGAGCATGCCTGCTTTAGACAGAGAGTGAGTAGTGAAAGGTGGTGTCTGGCGAAGTGTGCCGTGACATATCTTCTTTTTTTATGAAAAAAAAAAAATCAGGCTAAGGGCCGGGATAAAAATGGGTGCCGTCACAGGCTCAAGTAAAACTGATTACTGGAAAGTGTCATTTAAATTTTCCACTTCACCTTATGACACTACCCATGGAAAGTGGTTATCAAAATAAACCTAGGATGGAACTACAACCTGAAGTACCTTCCTCCCAAATGCTAAAACCATTAGAAGGAAACCGGAGCCTGTAATGCTTGAAGAAAGTCTGAGGTGAACCCCAGGTGGCTGCACTACAAAATTGTTCAATAAAAGGTAATGGCCCTTACTGCCCAGGAAGCAGCTACCGATCCAGTGGAATGGGTCCCAAAAACTGAAGGGGAAGGGAACCCCTCCTTCCCGGATGAGTAAGCTACTAGAGACGTTTTCACACTTTCTGGAACGTGGAAGCTGTAAATCCTGCGTAGCTTGCAAATACTGAAGGAGACCTCTCCAAAAGTCCAAGCAGTGAAACCCAACTTTCTTTTCATTTCTAGGAAAAGGACAGAAAGATGGCAGAACTATCGTACCTCCTGAGAACGGTGAAACCTGGATGCCATCTTAGGTGAGATGAAAGGATCTGGGGAGATGATCACTCTGTCATCCAGGATCACAGTATATGGATGGTCTATTGAAAAGGGAGTTATCTTACTAACCCTTCTAGTTGAGGTGATCCAATGAAAGAAAGACAACTTACTTGACATCTTAATCGGAATCTCCTCAGCCATTTATATTTTAATAGTTTTGGCATTTTTGGACGCGAGTTTATTTTTATTTTGGGGAAGGGGGCAGTGATTTGACTGGAATATACCTGTTATAGGTCTGGAAGCCTTGTACAGGCTCAAGCCTATTACTACTATGGAACGCCTTCCTCGATCTCAACAAGAGAAGGGCGTTCCGGGCCAGGAAGCGCGCAGCTGACGGTTTTAGCTCTCTCAGATGCTGCGGTCACATTTGTATAGGCTCAGGCCAGCAATGGAATATACCAGCAGTAGGCCTCAAAGTCTTGTACAGGTTCAGGCCTACTAGTACGGAACTTTTTCCCGATCTCAGTAAGGGGCGGAGGGGTGTTCCAGGCCCGGGAAATCCTGGCCCAGTGCCAGAAAGCTTGGTCTCCGTCGCATCTCATGGGTCCTCCAACAGTGTAATACCCAAAAACACAGCTAAAAACATCCAAGAATGGCTAAGAGCAAGGCATTGGACTATTCTGACGTGGCCTTCTACGAGCCCTGATCTAAATCCTATTGAACATCTGTGGAAAGAGCTCAAACAAGCAGTCTGCAGAAGGCACCTTTCAAACCTGAAACTGACCTCTCCTCCTCTGAATAGGAATTCTCGGATCCGAAGTCTTCCAATTTTAGAGGTAGAACAAACCATAAACTTGGTCAAAGGAGTGGAGGTAGGGGACGAAACAATAATATAAGATGGCTAAGACCAGGTGGCCAGAGGGGAAGGGGGAGCGAGTCTGTATCATCCTCCTCTCTATATTCCTCCTAAAATGTTATCCCCCACATCAGGTGCCCGGGAAGATTTTTTAGCCAAGGGCAATCCCTATCAATTGCAGCACAGAACCAAGACAGGAGAGGACTAGGAGAGAGTCTTTCGGAATCTATTTGGCCCGGAAACAGAGGCCCTCTTAAGCCTAGGGAAGGATACTTCAATAGTTATGAAACCGGCCGATAAGAGGGGGGGGGGGCCTCGTTATCATGGGGTGCAATCAATATAGGCAAATGTGTGAACGTCTGTTGAGTGATGATGGCCTCACTGGGGGGAATTTATCAGTGAGGCGGAATACCGCTTTCTCCAGCCGAGTTCACCACAGACAGCTATGTTTTATGGACTACCAAAGGTCCACAAGGGTTTATCCCCACTTAGGGGTCACCCTATTGTGTCTGGTATGGACTTGATTACCCAGAATAGCGGTATTTATATTGACCAAATTCTAAAAAGGTTTGTATCTGCCCTTCCCTCCCATACAAGAGATACAGTGGATTTCTTAAGAAAAATCTAGACTATCAATGTGGAACCATCATGCTCTCTTGCGAGCATTGATGTAGAATCCTTGTACAGCTCTATTCCCCACTCTAAAGGATTGATAGCGGTAGCTGAATTTTTGAAGACAAGGGCAGTCTGATATGGCTCCCATAATAGATTTGTGTTAACTCTCCTTGAATTTGTCCTTATTTGACTCGCAGCCCTCCCACCAGCTCAGGGGGACCGCGATGGTGAGCCCCTGTGCTCCGACCTATGCTAATCTGCTCCTGGGCTGGTGGGAGGATAAGGTGGTCTTTCCTGACACGCAAACTTGGTGGTGCGACAGAATTGTCTTTTGGAGACACTATATAGACAATGTCTTTGTGATATTGAATGGTGACTGTTGAGTTTGAATTATTTGTCAAGGGACTTAATACAAACGAATTGGGTCTATTATTCGCCTTTGAATTCCATCCAGATACACTAACATTCCTGGATGTCAGAGTAACCAAAGAGGGGGACAAATTGTCCACAACCACCTTTAGGAAGGTCACCGCGACAAACAATCCCCTTCATTGGGACAGTTATCACCCCATGAATCTTAAAAGAGGGATACCCCGGGGTCAATCTTTAAGGATGAGGAGAAATTGTTCCGATACAGAAAATTTCTATCAGGACTCCAGGAGACTTCAGGAATGATTCAGGAAGAGAGGTTATCCCCAACAGGTCCTTAGCAAGGCCTTTCAAAATGCAGAAACATGTGAAAATAGTACCCTTTTAGTCTCCAAGGGGTCTGATGTGAAGAGTGATGAAATCATCATGATAATCTCCACCTATGATGTGGAAAATCAGAGAGAAAGGGCCATTATTAGCAAATATTGGCCTATTCTCTTAATGGATCCGGTTGTGGCTGATGTACTTCTACCCCGCCCAAGTATCACCTTTAGACGGGGTAGATGTTTATGTGATCGGCTGATGCACAGCCACTTCTCACGCCAAGCCCGAGAAGGGACATGGTTGGACAGAAAACCAGTTGGTACCCTTCGCTGTTGGACATGCTTGGCCTGTTGTTTCCTAAGCAATACTAAAACCAATGTCTGTTCAGTTACAAATAAAATATATGATATAAGGGACTTCGTTAACTGTAGGAGTAAGGGGTTAGTGTATCTCTGTCAATGTACATGTCCCAGGGATTATGTAGGGAATACATTCAGGGAGCTGCGCCGACGGGTTCTTGAACATGTAAATGACATCAAGAAAAAGAAAAATACCCCGGTAGCGAACCACATCTGGGAGTGTCATGGTGGTGACTTGAATTCACAGACATTCTCAGCATTGGAACTGGTGAGACCTTCCCCTAGAAAGTGCGACTGGGACCGTAGAATCCTTCAGAAATAAACAGAGTGGATTTATAGATTCCGGTCCCAGTCGCCCAGGGGGCTAAATGAGACACTTACGTTCTCCTGTTTTATCTGAGCCCCCTGGCCTATTCTGCACTGCTGGTTAGCTCCCTCTCTGAGTCTACTGTGTTTCACCTCCGATAGGTGATGGAAATTGCAATTGACACGAGAAGAGTCATGTGATAATAGACGGCTCTCTCTGAACGTCTCCTTTCTATCTTTTATGGTAGTAACAGCGTAAAAGGACCATGGAATACTCATAACATCTCTCGTGTAGCCATCTGCTAGTAAAAGAATATTGACACTTAATGTGTGTTTTTGTACAAACATAATAGATGTATACTATCTGGAGGCCATTGTAAGATGCTGTGGCCTCCATTGCTGTATCAATATCTCTGCACCGTCTTGCCTTCTTTCCTAATACATCTACTTCATAAGTTTATCGCTCCCATGATGTCTCGTTACCCTAGGGGACAACACATCCCCTCACCTCCTCTTTAGAAGTGGCCCCCTAATATAATCAATGTGTATCGATAGGGCGGGGATGTTATGGGGTTAAATCCCACACTCACGCCTATCTAAGTCATCGCAAACCCTGTATTCCACCGATGTCTTTGATGGAAAGCACGGCCATCTTAATGGGATCACGTGAGCAGTCACATGACCGGGGCACTTCTGGTTTGGACGCGTATTACCGCGGAACACGCTCTTACACCTGAACATTTTGCTGTTTGCAAGTGAGTATATGTTTTATGTACAGCGCGTCACTGTGTACCTATTTTAAATAGTATATCCTAAGTATGGGTGTTAATAAATAGGGGGATTGATAGGAGGAATTCTTCACCCAATAGCAGTATATTTCCCGTTCACCTGACTGGAATGGGCGGCCTAGTACCCATAATCCACCAATGGGATTAGGATCCGCCTAAAATTAGACATTTAAATGTGAGTGCATTCCATAGACCAAACGGAGCTGTATCGTTTGCCCCCTGGAGCCCCCCAGCCGTGCATTTGGATCTGTGAGGATGATTCCTACCGTATTCAACAGATAAGTGTGGCTATGTAGTCTTTGTTTATTTGATGATCTCTAGTGTACACAAGCACCATATAGGTTTTGTCATTTGTGAGACCACCCGGTCACATTTGAGAGGATGAACCTTTTTCTAACAAATAAGTGGAGGCTCTGTGGTCTTTATCTACTAGATCATACTCTACCGCGTGCGAACAAGACACTGTTCCATCAGATGTTGATTCTAGTCCTCATATTTTATCACAGACATCTGCGGGTCTGTAGCTCTCCAGTTTGCTTAGTTGTCTTTTGTATAGGGCTGCAGCTAACGATTATTTGAATAATAGATTAGTTGTCGATAATTTCATCGATTAATCGGGAAAAAACACCAAAATAACAAAAAATACTTTAATTACTCTTACCGGTAATATGTTTTCCATGAGCCCATGACAGCACCTGTGAGAGATCCTCCCCCTTCCAGGGAGGAAACAGGAACTTCCCAGATCTTTAAATTGGTCCACTGCCTTCCACCACTCAGTATTTGACAAGATTCCTGAGACCAGCAATACACCTATATACAGTGAAAGAAAACTGTGCCAAATATAAGCCCGATATCCCCTCTGTTTTATGGAGATATATCTCCATAAAAAGCCGGGCAGCACTACTTTAATTTGTTGAAAGATGGGTGCCAGCGGTAATCCCTCGATTCAGGATGATGAACAAATAATAAAAGTCCGCAGCACTCCTTGAAAGATGAAAAAAATGTGCTATTTATTCACACATGTCATATAGCAACCGTTGCTATATGACATGTATGAATAAATAGCACATTTTTTTTCATCTTTCAAGGAGTGCTGCAGACTTTTATTATATATATATATATATATATATATATATATATATATATATATATATATTTATTTTATTTTTTTATGGAGGGAATTATGTAGGTGCTGTCATGGGCTCATGGAAAACATATTACCGGTAAGAGTAATTGAAGTATTTCCATTACGCCCCTAACAGCACCTGTGAGAGATTAGACTGGATGACTATTATGGAGGGACTACAGCCTGTAGCACCTTTCTCCCAAAAGACATGTCCTGCATAAATGTAGTGCTTGTAAAACGTGGAGGGAGAACTCCACGTGGCTGCCCTACAAATTTGTTCAATGGTAGCGCACCCCTTTTCTGCCCAGGAAGAGGCTACTGCCCTAGTGGAATGAGCTGAAAAATCCAAAGGCACCTGAGAACCTGACCGAATATGCCAGACCTATCGCTCTCTTAATCCATCTGGCTAAGGTACGGCTTGTGACTTTCAAGCCTCTGTTTTGACCCTGAAACTGAACAATAAGTTGTGGGGTTTTCCTAAAGTCCTTCGTAGACTCTAAATATGCGCAGACACACCTTCTCACGTCTAGAGTATGAGGACTCTTCACCCTCATTCTTCGGGTTTTGACAAAAGGAGGGGAGACCTATTTCCTGAGATCTATGGAATACAGAAACTTTGGGTAGGAATGTAGGATCCGGTTTGAACACAATTCTGTCCTCTAGAATTTGGGTATATGGCGGGGAAGATGACAAAGCGGATAGTTCTCCTACTCGTCTGGCAGAAGTAATGCCCACTAAAAATACAGTTTTATAGGATAGCATCTTTAAGGGGATGTCTCCAAGGGGCTCAAACGGGGCTTTGGTTAGAGCGGATAGCACCAAGTTAAGGTCCCACGGGGCTGACTTAGCTTTAACTGTAGGACATAGCCTAGACCTAGAGGAACCCTTAATAAACCTTTTGACCCAGGGATGAGTAGCTAATCTAAAGTCAAAGAGAGCACTCAGTGCCGAGGCCTGGACTTTGAGAGTGCTAGGTTTAAGCTTTTTGTTAAAGGGCTTCTGTCACCCCCAAAACACATTTTTCATCTTCTCTTTCGGTGACGTCATCGGCGCAGGCGCACTGAGGGAGTGCTGAGGAGGCGAGCGTCCTTCTCTCAGAGCGCCTGCGCCGAATGAAGACAGGCGCGGGATTTGAAATGCTGACAGGGCCAGTCGGAGGAGGAAAGCGCTCGCTGGCCCTGTCAATCAACAGGAGGAGGGGGCGGTTTTTTTTTTGCGCCGGCTACCAGCAAGTAGACGCCCTACTTGCTGGTAGTGAAGTCATTTGCATATTTTAAAAGATCGATTTTTAATGAAACGAAGCCACAGACAAAGGTAAGAGCCCTATATAGGGAATAGTTGTTCAATAAGGATTTTAACAAGCCCTAAAATAAAAAATGTGTTAAGGCCTTCCTGCAAGAAACTCAGAATTAAAGGGATGTTGGGCGACCTCAAATCAAGGCCTGGCCCTGCAAACTGAAGGAAGGTCTTTCATACTCTCAGATAGATTTCGGAGGTGATCTTTTTCCTACTAGCTAGAAGAGTCTCAATCACTTGTTCTGATAAACCTCTGGTTCTGAAGAATCGCCTCTCAAAATCCAGGCTGTCAGGTGCAGGTTCTTCACCTCCAGATGATGTAGAGGGCCCTGATATAGTAGGTCCTGCCTTTTTGGAAGTATCCAGGGATCCGCTATTGATAGTCTCCTTAACCAGGCAAACCAGACTCTTCTCGGCCAGAACGGTGCTATTAGGATCACCGTTGCCTGCTCCCTCCTGATCTCCTGAATCACTCTAGGCAGTAGGCTGATGGAGGGAAAAGCATAGACTAGATCCTTCCCCCATGGTTGTGAGAGCGCATCTGTGCCTATAGACTGATCTTCCCTGCTCAGAGAAAATAATCTTTCGCATTTTTTTATCTCTATCGAGGCGAATAGATCTATTGTGGGAGATCCCCATAGGGCTTCTATTTGGTGAAATACCTCTTGATTCAGAAACGAATTCGCCTGGCAGAATCTGTGCCTGCTGAGAAAGCCCGCCTGGTGATTCTCTGAGCCTTTCAAATGGACCGCTGAGAGAGAAAGAGCTTTCCCCTGTATTAGCAAAAAGATCCTGGATGCTAGCTGCATTAGCTGAGATCTTTTCCCCCCTTGTCTGTTGATATATGCTACTACTGAAGCGTTGTCGGATAGGATCCTGACATGTTTTTTGAGGCAGTGATGGGAGACTTTCCTTTAATGCGCACAGGACTGCCCTTAACTCCCTGGCATTTTGGGATTGAGCACTTTGGGTTCTTGACCAAGGGCCTTGGAAAAACCAAAACTGAATGGGCTCCCACCCCCAAGGGCTTGCGTCGGTGGTAATTATTAGGGGATCCTGCTTCAACCAATCTACTACCTGACTCAGGTTGGGAGTTTTTAGCCACCAAGTTAGGGACCGGGTCACTGACCCCGGGATCACAATCTTGCGATCCAGGGATAGCAACCCCCCGTCCCAATTGGACAAAATGTGCAATTGAACTATTCTGGACCTGAATTGGGCCCACCTCACAGCAGGAATGCAAGCCGTCATCAGACCCAGAATAGACATTGCTTTTCTTAGGGACACTTACTTGGTTCTGCTGAAAGCCCCGATTTTCTGCTGAATAGCTCTCCTTTTCTCTACCGGAAGATAAGATTTCTGCGTCTGGGAATCTAGTAAGACGCCTAGGAAAATACATCTGGAGGTTGGAATCAGGGACGATTTGTCCCAATTTATTAACCAGCCGAGACTTATCAGGGTCCCCGGGACCTCCTGTATTTGAGATATTAACACCTCTGGGGACTGCCCTACCAAGAGACGGTCGTCCAGGTATGAGATTATAATGATGTCTGATCTTCTTCTTATCTTTGCCATTACCTCTGCCATTAGCTTCGTGAAGAGCCTCGGCGCCTGCGATATCCCGAAGGGAAGTGCTCTGAACTGCAGATGAACAATCGATTCCCCCATCTTTACTGCTACCCTGAGGTATTTCTGAGATGACGAATGAATGGGTATGTGATAGTAGGCATCTTGTATATCTATTGAGGCCATCACGCAGTTGGGGAACAGATGAAGGACTGTGGAGGAGATTGACTCCAGCCTGAATTTTTGGTACGTCAGATATCGGTTGAGGTTCTTCAAATTTATTATCAGTCGGAATATACCGTTGGGTTTGGGAACCAAAAATAGGGTCGAGTAGAAGCCCTCTCCTTGTTAGTTTTCCGGGACTGGTACAAGGACTGCTTTGGCCAGGAGGTTGTTTATTTCTTCCATAAGTGCCACCTGTTTTGGAGAATGTTGGTTTATGGATGTGCTTTTTAATGTCCTGGGTGGTAGCTTTTTGAAGTCTAGGCGGTAGCCTTCCTCTATAATACTCCTTCCCCAAGCGCTTGCGGTAATATTTCGCCAGGCAGGAGAAAACAAAGAAAGACGACCGCTCACCTGGGTCCTGGCGTCATTGCTGAGAGGAACTCTAAGTCTGAGGTCTGGATTTAAACAGCACACTTTTTGATTTATCCGATCTCCATTCCCTTCTTTTCTTTTGATCCCCAAAACCCCTCTTTCTCTCGCTATTCTGAAATGGCTTCCCCTGTTTAGGAAAGGATGGCGTTGGAAATCCTTTTTTCTTATCTTATGCCTTATCTAAAATGTCATCCAAAGCTGATCAAAAAAAAAAAAAAACATTTCCTTGACAAGGAAGGGCACATAGCTTAGACTTTGATGTCACATCGCCCTTCCACCCCTTCAACCATAGGGACCTTCTGGCTGAATTAGATAGTCTTAATGCATCAGCGGAGGCATCAGAAATAAAGTCTACTGCTCTGGACATGGTTGGGATAGCTTCCAGAAGCTGATCCCTAGGAGTCTTGTTCTCTATATGAGGCTCTAGTTCTTCCAACCAGACTTTTAATGACCTTGCCACTGAAGTAGTTGCTATATTTGGTTTGAAGGCTGACGTGGACGCCTCCCAATTTTTTCTTAAGTAGGCATCTGCCCTTTTGTCCATTGGATCCTTAAAGGGAACCTGTCACCGGGATTTTGGGTATAGAGCTGAGGACATGGGTTGCTAGATGGCCGCTAGCACATCCGCAATACCCAGTCCCCATAGCTCTGTGTGCTTTTATTGTGTCAAAAAACCGATTTGATACATATGCAAATTAACAAAAAAGAGTCATGTCTTACTTGTGGGACCAGAGAAGAGTCATATTTTCAAGCTCTGACTCATCTCAGGTTAATTTGCATATGTATCAAATCGGTTTTTTTATACAATAAAAGCACACAGAGCTATGGGGACTGGGTATTGCGGATGTGCTAGCGGCCATCTAGCAACCCATGTCCTCAGCTCTATACCCAAAATCCAGGTGACAGGTTCCCTTTAAGGAATCATAAATCCTCAAACGGAAGAGCTGACTTTTTATTTATTTTTGCTACGGGGGCGTCTACCCTGGGTACCTCCTGCCAAGCTGATATTTCTTCATCATCAAAGGGGTACTTTCTCTTAACTGCTCTAGGGATAAATAATTTTTTAGTCTGGCTTTTCCCATTCACGCTTAATCAGGTCTTTGATACAATCCTGAATGGGAAACACCCTAGACTTTTTTGGCTTCAGGCTTTCAAACATGAGTTCTGGCCTAGACCTGGACTCCTTTTCCTCCTCCAGCTCCATCGTGGATCTAACCGCTCTCAATAGTAGATCCGTATCCTCCACTCTGAATAATGGTTTCCCTGTCAAATCTTCAGAGGAGGAATCTGAGCTTGCAATGGCACCCTCCTCCTCAGACTCAGAATCCGTAGTATCCTCCCCTATTGTCTGAGCCTTCTTATGTCTGGATGAGCTAGGTAGAGATTTTTTAAGATGTTCCACAGAAGAACGAACTTCCTTTTAACTAACTCTTTGATGTTTTGCAATAAAGATGGCGACTCCTCTGCTACTAACTTATCCAGACAAGGTTGGCAACATGTCTTAGGGTAGGACGGGCTAAATTTTCGCTTGCAAATTCCACACTTTTTAGCTCTTGTTTTGTGGGTATTTCCTTGGGGCTTCTTTAACCTGCATTTAACAAATAGCCCCAGTCAGTCTAATTCTGACCACAACAATAAACTCCCCAAAGGAAGATGGTGGGGGTTAACCCCTCTTACCCCCAGGAGTACCATGCTGGAATCAGAATGCAGCTCCTGCCTGTCTGTGCGCAGTTGAACTTCCCCTTCTTCCTACATGATGCTGCTTCAAGGGGGCAATAGAGGGAAGATCTCGCCGTCCGGTCAAGAATCTGGCTTGCCGCTGCTCCCTCCATGCTGGCTGGCTGGCGTTCCCTTTTTCAAATGGGCCGCGCAACGCCCACCATGTTTAGGATCCTCCCCTTCCGGCCGGTGAAACGCACGCTTCACTTCCGGCGCGACGCGCGTGTCCAGACTCGGCCTGTCGCAAAATGAGAGGAGAAGATACTCCTCCCCCCTCACGCCGAACTTCGCCGGCCTGGCAAGGGACGATGAGGCAGCCCCAGGCATCCCCCCATGGCGCTGAAGTAGGGAAACTGCCGGGCTTCTCAGCGGCTCCTAGTGGAGACTTACGCCGACAGGTACCTCCATTAGGTTTCAGCCCTTTAACCCTAGAGGTCCTGCAGCCCCAAAAACAGACCTGAGAAGAACTCCTCCTGTCTCTGGACAGGAAACGGGAAAGAACTGAGTGGTGGAAGGCAGTGGACCAATTTAAAGATCTGGGAAGTTCCCGTTTCCTGTCCGGAAGGGGGAGGATCTCTCACAGGTGCAATGGAGGCGTAATGGAAAAGGGGTTTATTTGATTTTACTTTTGTAAAAATTTGGTTCAAAGGCTATATAAAACAAATTTAGGAGTTACATAATTTTAAAATTTTGCACTACAATGTAAAAAAAGACAAGTTATGGGGGATCTGTGGATGACACACTGTTATGGGGAGGGGGGGGATCTGTGGATGGCACTGTTATGGGGAGGGGGATATCTGTGGATGGCACTGTTATGGGGAGGGGGATCTGTGGATGGCACTGTTATGGGGAGGGGGATCTGTGGATGGCACTGTTATGGGGAGGGGGATCTGTGGATGGCACTGTTATGGGGAGGGGGATCTGTGGATGGCACTGTTATGGGGAGGGGGATCTGTGGATGGCACTGTTATGGGGAGGGGGATCTGTGGATGGCACTGTTATGGGGAGGGGGATCTGTGGATGGCACTGTTATGGGGAGGGGGATCTGTGGATGGCACTGTTATGGGGAGGGGGATCTGTGGATGGCACTGTTATGGGGAGGGGGATCTGTGGATGGCACTGTTATGGGGAGGGGGATCTGTGGATGGCACTGTTATGGGGAGGGGGATCTGTGGATGGCACTGTTATGGGGAGGGGGATCTGTGGATGGCACTGTTATGGGGAGGGGGATCTGTGGATGGCACTGTTATGGGGAGGGGGATCTGTGGATGGCACTGTTATGGGGAGGGGGATCTGTGGATGGCACTGTTATGGGGAGGGGGATCTGTGGATGGCACTGTTATGGGGAGGGGGATCTGTGGATGGCACTGTTATGGGGAGGGGGATCTGTGGATGGCACTGTTATGGGGAGGGGGATCTGTGGATGGCACTGTTATGGAGAGGGGGATCTGTGGATGGCACTGTTATGGGGAGGGGGATCTGTGGATGGCACTGTTATGGGGAGGGGGATCTGTGGATGGCACTGTTATGGGGAGGGGGATCTGTGGATGGCACTGTTATGGGGAGGGGGATCTGTGGATGGCACTGTTATGGGGAGGGGGATCTGTGGATGGCACTGTTATGGGGAGGGGGATCTGTGGATGGCACTGTTATGGGGAGGGGGATCTGTGGATGGCACTGTTATGGGGAGGGGGATCTGTGGATGGCACTGTTATGGGGAGGGGGATCTGTGGATGGCACTGTTATGGGGAGGGGATCTGTGGATGGCACTGTTATGGGGAGGGGGATCTGTGGATGGCACTGTTATGGGGAGGGGGATCTGTGGATGGCACTGTTATGGGGAGGGGGATCTGTGGATGGCACTGTTATGGGGAGGGGGATCTGTGGATGGCACTGTTATGGGGAGGGGGATCTGTGGATGGCACTGTTATGGGGAGGGGATCTGTGGATGGCACTGTTATGGGGAGGGGGATCTGTGGATGGCACTGTTATGGGGAGGGGGATCTGTGGATGGCACTGTTATGGGGGGGGGGATCTGTGGATGGCACTGTTATGGGGAGGGGGATCTGTGGATGGCACTGTTATGGGGAGGGGGATCTGTGGATGGCACTGTTATGGGGAGGGGGATCTGTGGATGGCACTGTTATGGGGAGGGGGATCTGTGGATGGCACTGTTATGGGGAGGGGGATCTGTGGATGGCACTGTTATGGGGAGGGGGATCTGTGGATGGCACTGTTATGGGGAGGGGGATCTGTGGATGGCACTGTTATGGGGAGGGGGATCTGTGGATGGCACTGTTATGGGGAGGGGGATCTGTGGATGGCACTGTTATGGGGAGGGGGATCTGTGGATGGCACTGTTATGGGGAGGGGGATCTGTGGATGGCACTGTTATGGGGAGGGGGATCTGTGGATGGCACTGTTATGGGGAGGGGGATCTGTGGATGGCACTGTTATGGGGAGGGGGGGATCTGGGGAGGGGGATCTGTGGATGGCACTGTTATGGGGAGGGGGGGGATCTGTGGATGGCACTGTTATGGGGAGGGGGGGGACCTGTGGAAGGCATTATATAGCATCTTATGCTATGTGTGTCATCCACAGATCTCACAGGCCGGAAGCTGTATGAGTAATACACACTGTATTACTCATACAGCCAATGCATTCCAATACAGAAGTATTGGAATGCATTGTAAAAGGGATTAGACCCCCAAAAGTTGAAGTCCCAAAGCGGGACAAAAAATAAAGTAAAAATAAAGTTGAAAAAATAAAAAAGTTTTCCCCCCCAAAAATCAAAAGTTTCAAGTAAAAACAAACAAAAACGTCATTTTCCCTAAATAAAGTAAAAAACAAAAGTGGTAAAAAATAGGGGGGAAAATAAAAAAGTATACATATTAGGTATCGCCGCGTCCGTATCAACCGGCTCTATAAACATATCACATGACCTAACCCCTCAGATGAACACCGTAAAAAATAAAAAATAAACTGTGCTAAATAAAAAAAAAATTGTCACCTTACATCACAAAAAGTACAACAGCAAGCGATCAAAAAGGCGTTTGCCCACCAAAATAGTGCCAATCAAACCGTCATCTCATCCCGCAAAAAATGAGCCCCTACCTGAGACAATCGCCCAAAAAATAAAAATAAACTATGGCTCAGAATATGGAGACACTAAAAAATTTTTTTTTTTGTTTCAAAAATTATATTATTGTGTAAAACTTAAATAAATAAAAAAGTATACATATTAGGTATCGCTACGTCCGTATCGACCGGCTCTATAAAAATATCACATGACCTAACCCCTCAGGTGACCACCGTAAAAAATAAAAACTGAGCTAAATAAACCATTTTTTGTCACCTTACATCATAAAAAGTGTAATAGCAAGCGATCAAAAAGTCATATGCACCCTAAAATAGTGCCAATCAAACCGTCATCTCATCCCGCAAAAAATGAGACCCTACCTAAGATAAAAGCCAAAAACTTAAAAAATTATGGCTCTCAGACTAAGGAAACACTAAAACATGATTTTTTTTGTTTCAAAAAAGAAATCATTGTGTAAAACTTACATAAATAAAAAAAAGTATACATATTAGGTATCGCCGCATCCGTGACAACCTGGTCTATAAAAATATCACATGATCTAAACCAGTCAGATGAATGTTGTAAATAACAAAAAATAAAACCGGTGCCAAAACAGCTAGTTCTTGTTACCTTGCCTCACAAAAAGTAATAGAGCAACCAAAAATCATATGTACCCTAAACTAGTACCAACAAAACTGCCACCCTATCCCGTAGTTTCTAAAATGGGGTCACTTTTTTGGAGTTTCTACTCTAGGGGTGCATCAGGGGGGCTTCGAATGGGACATGGTGTAAAAAAAAAAAAAACAGTCCAGCAAAACCTGCCTTCCAAAAACCGTATGGCATTCCTTTCCTTCTGCGCCCTGCCGTGTGCCCGTACAGTAGTTTACGACCACATATGGGGTGTCTCTGTAAACTACAGAATCAGGGCCATAAATATTGGAGTTTGGTTTGGCTGTTAACCCTCGCAAAGTGACTTCAGACCTGAACTGGTCCCTAAAAATTGGTTTTTGAAAATCTTTGAAAAATTTCAAGATTTGCTTCTAAACTTCTAAGCCTTGTAACATCCCCAAAAAATGAAATATCATTCCCAAAATGATCCAAACATGAAGTAGACATATGGGGAATGTAAAGTAATAACTATTTCTGGAGGTATTACTATGTATTATAAAAGTAGAGAAATTGAAACTTGGAAATATGCCATTTTTTTTACAAATTTTTGGTAAATTAGGTTTTTTTTTTTTTATAAATAAAAATGATTTTTTTTTTACTTCATTTTACCAGTGTCATGAAGTACAATATGTGACGGAAAAAACAATCTCAGAATGACCTGGATAAGTCAAAGCGTTTTAAAGTTATCAGCACTTAAAGGGACACTGGTCAGATTTGCAAAAAATGGCCAAGTCCTTAAAGAGGACCTTTCACTAG
The DNA here is from genome assembly GCF_905171765.1 of Bufo bufo. Lineage (NCBI taxonomy): Eukaryota > Metazoa > Chordata > Amphibia > Anura > Bufonidae > Bufo > Bufo bufo. Next base: position 448,904,573 of record NC_053392.1, read on the forward strand.
ATTAAAAAATGTAAACTAAGTCTACAGACATGTAGAGCTTAGTTTACATTTTTTAATCTAGTGAAAGGTCCTCTTTAAGGTGAAATAAGGCTGAGTCCTTAAGTGGTTAAAATAGCAGAAACCTCTTGGCTATGGCGCCTGCTGCACGTGCGAGTAGGCGCCATGTTTAAAGACCAGACCGATGACGTACATGTACGTCATCGGTCTTTAAGTGGTTAAGGGTACCATCATTTTTGTCCAGGCCAATTTCATTAGTTTGTTTTCTAGATTATTCTGTTGAACCACAATTCAAAAGCATTAAGGGACATTTATTAAAGGGGTTGTCTCATGACAGACAATGGGGGCATATCGCAGCAGCACAGCCTAGTATTGTTAAATAGTAAGACCCAGTATCGTACCGATCCGGGTCTAAAAGTATCGATTGGGTATCGATACCCGATGCAAGCCTACTTTCAGCATGCAAACGCTCGTTCATCAGTATTACACTGCCACATGATAGATAACGAGGGTTACTAGGAACGCTCATTAGTAATTATCTGCCAAAACAAACGGCAGTTTTAATACAGGCTCAAGAAGGCACCAGCACTCATGCGAGCCCCACGCCATACATAGTACAGCGGCTGTGCTTGGTATTGCAGCTCACTCCCATTCATTTCAATGGGTCTGAGCTGCGCCTAACTCATGTGACATGTCACATGGCCTAGGAAAAGCTGGAGAAGGCGCTGCTGCCTTCTCAAACAGCTGATCTTGGGGGTCGCCACCGATCAGATACTGATGACCTATCCAGAGGATCAGATCAACAAAAGCACCGGATCAGCTGAATGCTGGGCGCGAACTGCACCAGAAAGACCCCACTGCCTATAATGGGGTTCCTTGGGTTTTCATCAGGGAAGCAGATATTAGGTCCAGGATTTTTGAAAGAATCTCCAGAGTCTCGAACACCAATGAATCCAAATCCAAATCTAAAGAGTATTCCAAAGAGATAACATAATCAGCAGCCAAGTCCTTGGTGAACAAGTTCTCATAGCCAGCCAAAGCCCAGAGTAGGTAAGGCAGTGCGCAAATGTTTTAGGTTTGTCCATTAAGGAAACGTTGTGTTCATAAGTACTAGTATTGAGCGAACTTCTCTTTTCAAGTTCGGCATACAAGGTTTGTGTTATCTATGAAAACCTTGTACCCAAAACTTGAAAACCCCTAAATTCTGTTGTTTTCACCACAAGAATAGCTCAAGAAAAGATTAAAGGGGTTTTCCAGCCTTTACCTAAAGTGGCGAGAATACACTTAGCAGTACTTATCCTTCTATGGCTCGCCAATCCCACAATCCTGGCGGGGAACACAGCCAACGGGCTACAGACCCTTCCTGTGACATCTCGACTGGATGTGCTCCTCTTTTTTACATTAGGGTACTTACCCACTTGCGTTGTTTGATTCCGGCAGGTAAACTGTATGCAAACGCATGTCATTTTTTCTGACTGATCAGGCATTTTTCCCGGATCAGTTTTTCCGGTGTCATCAGGCAAAACGGATCTGGTATTCATTTTTTTCTTATTTTTAAAAGGTTTGCGCATGCACAGACCGGAAGGACGGATCCGGCACTAATACATTTCTATGGAGGAAAATGCCAGATCCGGCATTCAGGCAAGTCTTCAGTTTTTTCCGCCGCTACGGTTTTCTCTTTTTCCTGATCAGTCAAAATGACTGAACTGAAGACATCCTGAACGGATTATTCTCCATTCAGAATGCATGGGGATATGCCTGATCAGTTCTTTTCCGGTATAGAGCCCCTGTGACGGAACTCTATGCCGGAAAAGAAAAACGCAAGTGTGAAAGTAGCCTATGCAGCTGAACAGGAAGAAAGATGAGCACGTCCAGGAGCAGTCAGTGGTGTCATCCCAGGCAGAGCGCTGAAAGGCTATGCCCTCACAGGTTAGAGCCATTTCAGCTACTGGCCCACAGAACCCCAACATGTTCTCATCTAGACATTTCCAATACAAAACTTAAACCCCTTCCTTCCAGAGGATGATGACCATTTCCATGCCAGCACATGTACAGCCACAGGCTGCCAGGGGAAGACTATATGCCAACTATGTGCTCAGCCACTAGGACAGACGTCGGAGGTTCTCTACTCCATCTTCACTCCCAGGAAGCCCTGGCCACCGGATCACACAGCCCGTGCACTTACCTTCCGGTTGTTGACAGAGGAGCCCGAGTACATGTAGTAGGCAATGCCAAGCACCCAAAGGAAGGCGAAGCACAGAAGAATGCGAGATTTCCTCCTCATTGTACCCGGAGCAGCGTCTTGAGGCGGCCACAGGCGTCCTAGGCTAGCGCACGCTTCCTCCTCCGCCCACCGAGTGCCGTGTAATCGCCCGCAGCGCCAGCCACTCTCTTTCTGCCACCGACTCCTCGTCTGCAACAAGGCCAGCAAGCAGGAAGCAGCCAGAAATCACCAGGTCATGAGGCAAAGGTCAAGCTGCGCTCCGTCAGCCAATCGCAGATCACGGAGGGGTTTGCTGGCGTGGATGGGCGGAATTAGCAGTGTTGCCATGGTTACACTACGCCGCTGCCTAAGGGCAGTCAGTGTAGAAAGAAGCAGGATGGGATTCACCGTCTTCTGGCGATAGCACTGCTCGTTACCCTTCCAAAATGAATTCGGGGGTGCCATTTCACTTTCTTCCTCTGGCAGCAGAAAAAACTGCTTGCTCCCTTGAATTGAGGACATATTAGTTGGCCCAGATGTTCCCAGGCAAACCTAAAATCACCTAAAGGGGAATCTGAGAGATAACACCATATCTCCCAATTTTGAAATTCACAATGAGGAACAATAGCAGAGGCATCCCTAGGTATAACTGCTGTGAAGGGGGCACAATGTGGGCATAGCTACTGTGAGGGGGCACAATGTAGGCATAACTACTGTAAAAGGGACACAATATGGACATAGCTACTGTGAAGGGGCATAATGTGGGCATAACTACTGTGAAGGGGGCTCAATGTGGGCATAACTACTGTGAAGGGGGCTCGATGTGGGCATAACTACTATGAAGGGTGCTCAAAGTGGCCATTACTGCTGTAAAGGGGCATAATGTTGGCATATCTACAGTACTAGAAAAGGGTCTCAATGTAGGCATAACTGCTGTGAAGGGAGCTCAGTGTGGGTATAACTACTGTGAGGGTCACAATGTGGGCAAAACTACTGTGAGGGGGCACAATGTGGGGATAACTACTGTAATGGGGCACAATGTGGGGATACCTACTGTGAGGGGCACAATGTGGGGATACCTACTGTGAGGGGCACAATGTGGGGATACCTACTGTGAGGGGCACAATGTGGGGATACCTACTGTGAGGGGCACAATGTGGGGATACCTACTGTGAGGGGCACAATGTGGGGATAACTACTGTGGGGGCATACAATGTGGGGAAACCTACTGTGAGGGGCACAATGTGGGGATAACTACTGTGAGGGCGTACAATGTGGGGATAACTACTGTGAGGGGCACAATGTGGGGATAACTACTGTGAGGGGCACAATGTGGGAATAACTACTGTGAGGGCATTCAATGTGGGCATAACTGTTCTGGTTCTGATCAATGGTCAGGTAGGTTGATACACTGCTCCAAATTAGATAGATATGTGCATGCACGGCGAGAGAAATAACACTGACACTCTACAGTGGTGGCCAAAAGTTTTGAGAATGACATAAATATTGGAAATTGGAAAAGTTGCTGCTTAAGTTTTTCTAACAGCAATTTGCATATACTCCAGAATGTTATGAAGAGTGATCAGATGAATTGCATAGTCCTTCTTTGCCATGAAAATGAACTTAATCCCAAAAAAAATCTTTCCACTGCATTTCATTGCTGTCATTAAAGGACCTGCTGAGATCATTTCAGTAATCGTCTTGTTAACTCAGGTGAGAATGTTGACGAGCACAAGGCTGGAGATCATTATGTCAGGCTGATTGGGTTAAAATGGCAGACTTGACATGTTAAACGAAGGGTGATGCTTGAAATCATTGTTCTTCCATTGTTAACCATGGTGACCTGCAAAGAAACGTGTGCAGCCATCATTGCGTTGCATAAAAATGGCTTCACAGGCAAGGATATTGTGGGTACTAAGATTGCACCTCAATCAACAATTTATAGGATCATCAAGAACTTCAAGGAAAGAGGTTCAATTCTTGTTAAGAAGGCTTCAGGGCACCCAAGAAAGTCCAGCAAGCGCCAGGATCGTCTCCTAAAGAGGATTCAGCTACGGGATCGGAGTGCCACCAGTGCAGAGCTTGCTCAGGAATGGCAGCAGGCAGGTGTGAGCGCATCTGCACGCACAGTGAGGCGAAGACTTTTGGAAGATGGCCTGGTGTCAAGAAGGGCAGCAAAGAAGCCACTTCTCTCCAAAAAAAACATCAGGGACAGATTGATCTTCTGCAGAAAGTATGGTGAATGGACTGCTGAGGACTGGGGCAAAGTCATATTCTCCGATGAAGTCTCTTTCCGATTGTTTGGGGCATCTGGAAAAAGGCTTGTCCAGAGAAGAAAAGGTGAGCGCTACCATCAGTCCTGTGTCATGCCAACAGTAAAGCATCCTGAGACCATTCATGTGTGGGATTGCTTCTCATCCAAGGGAGTGGGCTCACTCACAATTTTGCCCAAAAACACAGCCATGAATAAAGAATGGTACCAAAACACCCTCCAACAGCAACTTCTTCCAACAATCCAACAACAGTTTGGTGAAGAACAATGCATTTTCCAGCACGATGGAGCACCGTGCCATAAGGCAAAAGTGATAACTAAGTGGCTCGGGGACCAAAACATTGACATTTTGGGTCCATGGCCTGGAAACTCCCCAGATCTTAATCCCATTGAGAACTTGTGGTCAATCCTCAAGAGGCGGGTGGACAAACAAAAACCCACTAATTCTGACAAACTCCAAGAAGTGATTATGAAAGAATGGGTTGCTATCAGTCAGGAATTGGCCCAGAAGTTGATTGAGAGCATGCCCAGTCGAATTGCAGAGGTCCTGAAAAAGAAGGGCCAACACTGCAAATACTGACTCTTTGCATAAATGTCATCCAATTGTCGATAAAAGCCTTTGAAACGTATGAAGTGCGTGTAATTATATTTCACTACATCACAGAAACAACTGAAACAAAGATCTAAAAGCAGTTTAGCAGCAAACTTTGTGAAAACTAATATTTGTGTCATTCTCAAAACTTTTGGCCACGACTGTAGATAAGGTCAAAGCATAACTCTAATTTATTAGGTGGGGGCTTCACATTATATACCCTCCATATTAGTGGGAGGAGTGGGCTCACATGATTGGTCTTTTAGCAAGAAGGAATGTAAACAGGAAATAAGTTTAACCCCTTAAGAACTCAGCCCTATTTCACCTTAAGGACTTGGCCATTTTTTGCAAATCTGACCAGTGTCACTTTAAGTGCTGATAACTTTAAAACGCTTTGACTTATCCAGGCCGTTCTGAGATAGTTTTTTCGTCACATATTGTACTTCATGACACTGCTAAAATTAGGTCAAAAAAGTTAATTTTTTTGCATAAAAAATACCATATTTACCAGAAATTTTGAAAAATTTGCAAATTTCAAAGTTTCAGTTTCTCTACTTCTGTAATACATAGTAATACCCCCAAAAATTCTGATGACTTTACATTCCCCATATGTCTACTTCATGTTTGTAGCATTTTGGGAATGATATTTTATTTTTTGGGGATGTTACAAGGCTTAGAAGTTTAGAAGCAAATCTTGAAATTTTTCAGAAATTTACAAAAACCCAATTTTTAGGTACCACTACAGGTCTGAAGTCACTTTGCGAGGCTTACATAATAGAAACTGCCCAAAAATGACCCCATTCTATAAACTACACCCCTCAAGGTATTCAAAACTGATTTTACAAACTTCGTTAACCCTTTAGGTGTTGCACAAGAGTTATTGGCAAATGGGGATGAAATTTGAGAATTTCATTTTTTGCATAATTTTCCATTTTATCCCATTTTTTCCACTAACAAAGCAAGGGTTAACAGCCAAACAAGACTGTATCTTTATTGCCCTGACTCTGCCGTTTACAGAAACACCCCATATGTGGCCGTAAACTACTGTACGGGCACACAGTAGGGCGTAGAGGGAAAGGTGCGCCGTATGGTTTTTGGAAGCCAGATTTTGCTGGACTGGTTTTTTGACACCATGTCCCATTTGAAGCCCCCCTGATGCACCCCTAGAGTAGAAACTCCATAAAAGTGACCCCATCTAAGAAACTACACCCCTCAAGGTATTCAAAACTGATTTTTACTAACTTTGTTAACCCTTTAGGTGTTGCACAAGATTTAATGGAAAATAGAGATACAATTTCAAAATTTCACTTTTTTGGCAGATTTTCCATTTTAATATTTTTTTTGGCACCGTTTTTTTTTTTTTTGTTATTTACAACATTCATCTGACAGGTTAGATCATGTGGTAATTTCATAGAGCAGGTTGTCACGGACACGGCGATACCTAATATGTATACAATTCTTTTAATTTATGTAAGTTTTACCCAATGATTTCATTTTTAAAACAAAAAAAAAGTTTTTGTGTCTCCATAGTGTAAGAGCTTTTTGGGCGATTATAAGCTTTTTTCAGTTTTTAGGCGATTATCTTAAGTAGGGTCTCATTTTTTGCGGGATGAGATGATGGTTTGATTTGCACTATTTTGGGGTGCATATGACTTTTTGATCGCTTGCTATTACACTTTTTGTGACGTAAGATGACACAAAATTGCTTTTTTTACACCGTTTTTATTTTTATTTTTTTACGGTGGTCACCTGAGGGGTTAGGTCATGTGATATTTTTATAGAGTCGGTCAATACGGACGCGGCGATACCTAATATGTATACTTTTTTTTTATTAATGTAAGTTTTACACAATGATTTCATTTTTAAAACAAAAAAAAAGTTTTTGTGTCTCCATAGTCTAAGAGCTTTTTGGGCGATTATGAACTTTTTTCAGTTTTTGGGCGATTATCTTAAGTAGGGTCTCATTTTTTGCGGGATGAGATGATGGTTTGATTTGCACTATTTTGGCGCGCATATGACTTTTTGATCGCTTGCTATTACACTTTTTGTGACGTAAGATGACAAAAAATTGCTTTTTTTACACCGTTTTTATTTTTTTACGGTGGTCACCTGAGGGGTTAGGTCATGTGATATTTTTATAGAGTCGGTCGATACGGACGCGGCGATACCTAATATGTATACTTTTTTTTATTAATGTAAGTTTTACACAATGATTTCATTTTTGAAACAAAAAAAATGATGTTTTAGTGTTTCCATAGTCTAAGAGCCATAGTTTTTTCAGTTTTTGGGCGATTATCTTAAGTAGGGTCTAATTTTTTGCGGGATGAGATGACGGTTTGATTGTTACAATTTTGGCATACATGCAACTTTTTTGATCACTTTTATTACCTTTTTTTGGGAAGTAAGGTGGGCAAAATTTCAATTTCATCATAGTTTTTTATTTTTTATTTTTATGGCGTTCACCGTTCGGGTAAAGTAACATGACCGTTTTATAGATCAGGTCGTTACGGACGCGGCGATACCAAACATTTGTAGGGAATTTTATTTTTTTCATTTTTAATCAGTGATAAATGTGTTTTTTGATTTTTACTTTTTTTTTCACTTTTTTTTTTACCCAGACCCACTTGGTTCTTGAAGATCCAGTGGGTCTGATGTCTGTATAATACAGTACAGTACTCTATATAGGGTACTGCACTGTATTTAACTTACACTGAACAGATCTATGCCTTCAGCCCAGATCTGTTCAGCACCATGGACAGCAGGACGCCTGAGAAGGCGTCCTGTTGCCATGGGAACCTTCCCCGTCTGCCACAACTTCGCAGACGGGGAAGGGTGAAAACGGGGCTGGCGGGGGGCTGTCTGGGAGCTCTCTCCCTCTCCCATCGGGGGGTTGCAAAGGCACAGCAGCCCCCCGATCGGAGAGGGAGGGAGCTCCCTGAGCTGTTAACCTTTTCCATACAGCGGTCCGTACGGACCGCTGTATGGAAAGGGTTAAATGGCTGACATCGCATCACCGATGTCAGCCGTTTATACCATGGTGTCAGCAATGTGCTGGCACCCTGGTATACCCACTGTACACCAATGATTTTTCAATGGGAGGCCGTTTAACCCTTTCCATACCGCGGTCCGTACGGACCGCTGTATGGAAAAAGTTAGCAGTAAGAGGGAGCTCCCTCCCTCTCCCATCAGGGGGCTGCAGTTCCTTTGCAGCCCCCCAATGGAGAGGGAGAGAGCTCCCAGACAGCCCCGTCCTTACCCTTCCCCGTCTGCGCAGTTCTGACCAGTACTGAGCAGACGGGGAAGGTTCCCATGGCAACAGGACGCCGTCTCAGGCGTCCTGCTGTCCTTGGTGCTGAACAGATCTATGCTAAAAGGCATAGATCTGTTCAGACAAAGTGTAAAATACAGTACAGTACAATATATATTGTACTGTACTGTATTATACAGACATCAGACCCACTGGATCTTCAAGAACCAAGTTGGTCTGGGTCAAAAAAAAAAGTGAAAATAAAGTAAAAATCAAAAAACACATTTATCACTGATTAAAAATGAAAAAAATAAAATTCCCTACAAATGTTTGGTATCGCCGCGTCCGTAACGACCGGATCTATAAAACGGTCATGTTACTTTACCCGAACGGTGAACGCCATAAAAATAAAAAATAAAAAACTATGATGAAATTGAAATTTTGCCCACCTTACTTCCCAAAAAAGGTAATAAAAGTGATCAAAAAAGTCATATGTACGCCAAAATTGTAACAATCAAACCGTCATCTCATCCCGCAAAAATCATACCCTACCCAAGATAATTGCCCAAAAACTGAAAAAACTATGGCTCTTAGACAATGGAAACACTAAAACATGATTTTTTTGTTTCAAAAATGAAATCATTGTGTAAAACTTAAAAAAATTAAAAAAAAGTATACATATTAGGTATTGCCGCGTCCGTATCACATGACCTAACCCCTCAGGTGACCACCGTAAAAAAATAAAAATAAAAACTGTGTAAAAAAAGCTATTTTTTGTCATCTTACGTCACAAAAAGTGTAATAGCAAGCGATCAAAAAGTCATATGCACCCCAAAATAGTACCAATCAAACCGTCATCTCATCCCGCAAAAAATGAGACCCTACTTAAGATAATCGCCCAAAAAATGAAAAACTATGGCTCTTAGACTATGGAGACACTAAAACATTTTTTTTGTTTTAAAAATGAAATCATTGTGTAAAACTTACATAAATAAAAAAAATTGTATACATATTAGGTATCACCGCGTCCGTGACAACCTGCGCTATAAAATTACCACATGATCTAACCTGTCAGATGAATGTTGTAAATAACAAAAAAAAAAGTGCCAAAAAATCTATTTCTTGTTACCTTGCCGCACAAAAAAGTGTAATATAGAGCAACCAAAAATCATATGTACCCTAAACTAGTACCAACAAAACTGCCACCCTATCCTGTAGTTTCTAAAATGGGGTCACTTTTTTGGAGTTTCTACTCTAGGGGTGCATCAGGGGGGCTTCAAATGGGACATGGTGTCAAAAAAACCAGTCCAGCAAAATCTGCCTTCCAAAAACCGTATGGCATTCCTTTCCTTCTGCGCCCTGCCGTGTGCCCGTACAGCGGTTTACGACCACATATGGGGTGTTTCTTTAAACTACAGAATCAGCGCCATAAATAATGAGTTTTGTTTGGCTGTTAACCCTTGCTTTGTAACTGGAAAAAAAATATTAAAATGGAAAATCTGCCAAAAAAGTGAAATTTTGAAATTGTATCTCTATTTTCCATTAAATCTTTTGCAACACCTAAAGGGTTAACAAAGTTAGCAAAATCCGTTTTGAATACCTTGAGGGGTGTAGTTTCTTGGATGGGGTCACTTTTATGGAGTTTCTACTCTAGGGGTGCATCAGGGGGGCTTCAAATGGGACATGGTGTCAAAAAACCAGTCCAGCAAAATCTGGCTTCCAAAAACCATACGGCGCACCTTTCCCTCTACGCCCTACTGTGTGCCCGTACAGTAGTTTACGGCCACATATGGGGTGTTTCTGTAAACTACAGAATCAGGGCCATAAATAATGAGTTTTGTTTGGCTGTTAACCCTTGCTTTGTAACTGGAAAAAATATATAAAAATGGAAAATCTGCCAAAAAAGTGAAATTTTGAAATTGTATCTCTATTTTCCATTAAATCTTGTGCAACACCTAAAGGGTTAACAAAGTTAGTAAAATCAGTTTTGAATACCTTGAGGGGTGTAGTTTCTTAGATGGGGTCACTTTTATGGAGTTTCTACTCTAGGGGTGCATCAGGGGGGCTTCAAATGGGACATGGTGTCAAAAAACCAGTCCAGCAAAATCTGGCTTCCAAAAACCATACGGCGCACCTTTCCCTCTACGCCCTACTGTGTGCCCGTACAGTAGTTTACGGCCACATATGGGGTGTTTCTGTAAACGGCAGAGTCAGGGCAATAAAGATACAGTCTTGTTTGGCTGTTAACCCTTGCTTTGTTAGTGTAAAAAATGGGTTATAATGGAAAATTAGGCAAAAAAATGAAATTCTAAAATTTCATCCCCATTTGCCAATAACTCTTGTGCAACACCTAAAGGGTTAACGAAGTTTGTAAAATCAGTTTTGAATACCTTGAGGGGTGTAGTTTATAGAATGGGGTCATTTTTGCGCGGTTTCTATTATGTAAGCCTCGCAAAGTGACTTCAGACCTGTAGTGGTACCTAAAAATTGGGTTTTTGTAAGTTTCTGAAAAATTTCAAGATTTGCTTCTAAACTTCTAAGCCTTGTAACATCCGCAAAAAATAAAATATCCTTCCCAAAATGCTACAAACATGAAGTAGACATATGGGGAATGTAAAGTCATCACAATTTTTGGGGGTATTACTATGTATTACAGAAGTAGAGATACTGAAACTTTGAAATTTGCTAATTTTTCTAAATTTTTGGTAAATATGGTATTTTTTTATGCAAAAAAATAAACTTTTTTGACCCAATTTTAGCAGTGTCATGAAGTACAATATGTGACGAAAAAACTATCTCAGAACGGCCTGGATAAGTCAATGTGTTTTAAAGTTATCAGCACTTAAAGTGACACTGGTCAGATTTGCAAACAATGGCCAAGTCCTTAAGGTGAAATAGGGCTGAGTCCTTAAGGGGTTAAAGGGGTTGTCCGAGTTATTTTTTAGTTGTATGTTCCTAACTAGGCAAATATAACAACAGATTTGACTGAGGGTCACATGACCTGTGATGTCAGCTTCTCTCCCTGCTCTGATAATGTTTGTTTACAAGCCTGTAAAGGAGACGTCATTGTGCTGGCCACACCCCCTTCACTAGGCTGTCTGCTCTCTCCTAGAAGTCTTAACCCCTTCAGCTGCACAGACTGAGTAGCTGCAGGCAGTGAGGAGACAATGCTGGGCACAGGAGCTGACAGACTAGAGAGAGTATTGCACAAGAAGGTAGGGGGAAGATCCTGTGTGTATTAGCAGTGTCATTATACAGGTGGGACTTGTAATCCTACACATACAACATGCTGCAGAGTCTCCCAGCAGGCAGATATGTCACTCAGGGCAGCTCTTGTATCCACTCCCTTAGCAGTGTCATTATACAGCTGGGACTTGTAGTCCTACACATACAACGTGCTGCAGAGTCTCCCAGCAGGCAGACATGTCACTCAGGGCAGACCTTGTAGCCACTCCCTTAGCAGTGTCATTATACAGCTAGGACTTGTAGTCCTACACATACAACATGCTGCTGATTCTCCCAGCAGGCAGACATGTCACTCAGGGCAGTACTTGTATTCACTCCCTTAGCAGTGTCATTATACAGCTGGGACTTGTAGTCCTACATATACAACATGCTGCAGAGTCTCCCAGCAGGCAGACATGTCACTCAGGGCAGCACTTGTATCCACTCCATTAGCAGTGTCATTATACAGTTGGGACTTGTAGTCCTACACATACAACATGCTGCTGATTCTCCCAGCAGGCAGACATGTCACTCAGGGCAGTACTTGTATTCACTCCCTTAGCAGTGTCATTATACAGCTGGGACTTGTAGTCCTACACATACAACATGCTGCAGAGTCTCCCAGCAGGCAGACATGTCACTCAGGGCAGCACTTGTATTCACTCCCTTAGCAGTGTCATTATACAGCTGGGACTTGTAGTCCTACACATACAACATGCTGCAGAGTCTCCCAGCAGTCAGACAGGTCACTCAGGGCAGTTCTTGTATTCACTCCCTTAGCAGTGTCATTATACAGCTGGGACTTGTAGTCCTACACATACAACATGCTGCAGAGTCTCCCAGCAGGCAGACATGTCACTCAGGGCAGCTCTTGTATCCACTACCTTAGCAGTGTTATTATACAGCTGGGACTTGTAGTCCTACACATACAACATGCTGCAGAGTCTCCCAGCAAGCAGACATGTCACTCAGGGCAGCACTTGTATCCACTCCCTTAGCAGTGTCATTATACAGCTGGGACTTGTAGTCCTACACATACAACATGCTGCAGAGTCTCCCAGCAGTCAGACAGGTCACTCAGGGCAGTTCTTGTATTCACTCCCTTAGCAGTGTCATTATACAGCTGGGACTTGTAGTCCTACACATACAACATGCTGCAGAGTCTCCCAGCAGGCAGACATGTCACTCAGGGCAGCTCTTGTATCCACTCCCTTAGCAGTGTCATTATACAGATGGGACTTGTAGTCCTACACATACAACATGCTGCAGAGTCTCCCAGCAGGCAGACATGTCACTCAGGGCAGCTCTTGTATTCACTCCCTTAGCAGTGTCATTATACAGCTGGGACTTGTAGTCCTACACATACAACATGCTGCAGAGTCTCCCAGCACTCAGACATGTCACTCAGGGCAGCTCTTGTATCCACTCCCTTAGCAGTGCCATTATACAGCTGGGACTTGTAGTCCTACACATACAACATGCTGCAGAGTCTCTCAGCAGGCAGACATGTCACTCAGGGCAGCTCTTGTATCCACTCCCCTAGCAGTGTCATTATACAGCTGGGACTTGTAGTCCTACACATACAACATGCTGCAGAGTCTCTCAGCAGGCAGACATGTCACTCAGGGCAGCTCTTGTATCCACTCCCTTAGCAGTGTCATTATACAGCTGGGACTTGTAGTTCTACACATACAACAAGCTGCAGAGTCTCCCAGCAGGCAGACATGTCACTCAGGGCAGCTCTTCTATTCACTCCCTTAGCAGTGTCATTATACAGCTGGGACTTGTAGTCCTACACATACAACGTGCTGCAGAGTCTCCCAGCAGGCAGACATGTCACTCAGGGCAGACCTTGTAGCCACTCCCTTAGCAGTGTCATTATACAGCTAGGACTTGTAGTCCTACACATACAACATGCTGCTGATTCTCCCAGCAGGCAGACATGTCACTCAGGGCAGTACTTGTATTCACTCCCTTAGCAGTGTCATTATACAGCTGGGACTTGTAGTCCTACATATACAACATGCTGCAGAGTCTCCCAGCAGGCAGACATGTCACTCAGGGCAGTACTTGTATTCACTCCCTTAGCAGTGTCATTATACAGCTGGGACTTGTAGTCCTACATATACAACATGCTGCAGAGTCTCCCAGCAGGCAGACATGTCACTCAGGGCAGCACTTGTATCCACTTCATTAGCAGTGTCATTATACAGTTGGGACTTGTAGTCCTACACATACAACATGCTGCAGAGTCTCCCAGCAGGCAGACATGTCACTCAGGGCAGTACTTGTATTCACTCCCTTAGCAGTGTCATTATACAGCTGGGACTTGTAGTCCTACACATACAACATGCTGCAGAGTCTCCCAGCAGGCAGACATGTCACTCAGGGCAGCTCTTGTATTCACTCCCTTAGCAGTGTCATTATACAGCTGGGACTTGTAGTCCTACACATACAACATGCTGCAGAGTCTCCCAGCAGTCAGACAGGTCACTCAGGGCAGTTCTTGTATTCACTCCCTTAGCAGTGTCATTATACAGCTGGGACTTGTAGTCCTACACATACAACATGCTGCAGAGTCTCCCAGCAGGCAGACATGTCACTCAGGGCAGCTCTTGTATCCACTCCCTTAGCAGTGTTATTATACAGCTGGGACTTGTAGTCCTACACATACAACATGCTGCAGAGTCTCCCAGCAAGCAGACATGTCACTCAGGGCAGCTCTTGTATCCACTCCCTTAGCAGTGTCATTATACAGCTGGGACTTGTAGTCCTACACATACAACATGCTGCTGAGTCTCCCAGCACTCACACATGTCACTCAGGGCAGCTCTTGTATCCACTCCCTTAGCAGTGTCATTATACAGCTGGGACTTGTAGTCCTACACATACAACATGCTGCAGAGTCTCCCAGCAGTCAGACATGTCACTCAGGGCAGCTCTTGTATTCACTCCCTTAGCAGTGTCAGTATACAGCTGGGACTTGTAGTCCTACACATACAACATGCTGCAGAGTCTCCCAGCAGTCAGACATGTCACTCAGGGCAGCTCTTGTATCCACTCCCTTAGCAGTGTCATTATACAGCTGGGACTTGTAGTCCTACACATACAACATGCTGCTAAGTCTCCCAGCAGGCAGACATGTCACTCAGGGTAGCTCTTGTATTCACTTCCTTAGCAGAGCAGGGGGAGGGGCAGAGATAGTTTTTATTGCATGTAAACAAAGGGCCAGAAAAGAACCAGGGAAATTAGGAAATAGATATTTTTTGCCTAAAACTTGCTTAGCTCAGTTATATATTGCTGACCATCAGATTTACAGTGCTATATATATTTTTGTTCATAACTCTGACAACCCCTTTAAGGCATATGTATAAAAGACTCAGAGGAATTCTTGACAGTTTCAAGTCTTTGCTGCAAATAGTTTCAATCATAGAATGCATACTGGGGGTTGTCTCTCGGACAGACACCATTTTGTAAGTGACAAGCAAGTGTCCATTATATTCCATAACAGTCCCCCCTTGCATTCTTGATTGTAAAACTTTCCCAGCCTAGTTAACCCCTGGGAATACCATTCGCAATCCTCTTCACCCACAGTGGCGACAACCTACCCCATTTGGGTAGACTCCCGGTTAATCAGACTTATGATAGTACCCTGGGATTCATCTTTCCCTATCTCGGTACGACATCGTAATTGGTGGGGGAACTTGTGTTGAATTCTTTGGTTTCCATTTCTTCTTCACCATATAGCAGCATGATGGGCTGTTCAGTAGTTGAGGTCACAATTTTTTCACATATTTTTCGGACACAGGGTACAATGCAACATAGCACTACTGACATTAATACAAACCGGATTCCAAAAAAGTTGGGACACTAAACTAATTGTGAATAAAAACTGAATGCAATGAAGTGGAGATGGCAAATGTCAATATTTTATTTGTAATAGAACGTAGATGACAGATCAAACGTTTAATCCGAGTAAATGTATCATTTTAAAGGAAAAATACGTTGATTCCAATTTTCGCGGTGTCAACAAATCCCCAAAAAGTTGGGACAAGTAGCAATAAGAGGCTGGAAAAAGTAAATTTGAGCATAACGAAGAGCTGGAAGACCAATTAACACTAATTAGGTCAATTGGCAACATGATTGGGTATAAAAAGAGCTTCTCAGAGTGGCAGTGTCTCTCAGAAGCCAAGATGGGTAGAGGATCACCAATTCCCACAATGTTGCGCAGAAAGATAGTGGAGCAATATCAGAAAGGTGTTACCCAGCGAAAAATTGCAAAGACTTTGCATCTATTATCATCAACTGTGCATAACATCATCCGAAGATTCAGAGAATCTGGAACAATCTCTGTGCGTAAGGGTCAAGGCCGTAAAACCATACTGGATGCCCTTGATCTCCGGGCCCTTAAACGACACTGCACCACAAACAGGAATGCTACTGTAAAGGAAATCACAGAATGGGCTCAGGAATACTTCCAGAAACCATTGTCAGTGAACACAATCCACCGTGCCATCCGCCGTTGCCAGCTGAAACTCTACAGTGCAAAGAAGAAGCCATTTCTAAGCAAGATCCACAAGCTCAGGCGTTTTCACTGGGCCAGGGATCATTTAAAATGGAGTGTGGCAAAATGGAAGACTGTTCTGTGGTCAGACGAGTCACGATTCGAAGTTCTTTTTGGAAATCTGGGATGCCATGTCATCCGGACCAAAGAGCACAAGCACAACCCAAGTTGTTATCAACGCTCAGTTCAGAAGCCTGCATCTCTGATGGTATGGGGTTGCATGAGTGCGTGTGGCATGGGCAGCTTGCATGTCTGGAAAGGCACCATCAATGCAGAAAAATATATTCAGGTTCTAGAACAACATATGCTCCCATCCAGACGTCATCTCTTTCAGGGAAGACCCTGCATTTTTCAACAAGATAATGCCAGACCACATTCTGCATCAATCACAACATCATGGCTGCGTAGGAGAAGGATCTGGGTACTGAAATGGCCAGTCTGCAGTCCAGATCTTTCACCTATAGAGAACATTTGGCGCATCATAAAGAGGAAGGTGCAACAAAGAAGGCCCAAGACGATTGAACAGTTAGAGGCCTGTATTAGACAAGAATGGGAGAGCATTCCTATTTCTAAACTTGAGAAACTGGTCTCCTCGGTCCCCAGACGTCTGTTGAGTGTTGTAAGAAGAAGGGGAGATGCCACACAGTGGTGAAAATGGCCTTGTCCCAACTTTTTGGGGATTTGTTGACACCATGAAATTCTGATTCAACATATTTTTCCCTTAAAATGGTACATTTTCTCAGTTTAAACTTTTGTTCCGTGATTTATGTTCTATTCTGAATAAAATATTAGAAGTTGGCACCTCCACATCATTGCATTCAGTTTTTATTCACGATTTGTATAGTGTCCCAACTTTTTTGGAATCCGGTTTGTACTAGCATCAAGACTATCACCATACCTATCTGGATGAGGAAGGATTTCCAATTTTTGAACCATCCAAAGTACTCATCCCATGGGTCTGTTATCCCTGAGTTCCGTCTTAATTCCTCTGAGAGGTTAGTAAGCTTGTTTATTGCTTCAGTTACCTTCCCTTTAGGTCCAGTGTTATCTAGGATGTAGGTGCAGCAAGTTTCCCCAATCAATTTACAAACTCCCCCAGTCTCAGCTAGGATCATATCTAGGGCCATCCTGTTCTGAAAGGCCACAGCAGAAGTAGCCTCTAACTGTTCTGCAATTCCTTTTAGGGCATCACGGGTGTAGTTTACAAATCTTTGCTGATTATAATATATGTCGTTTATCCAGTCAACGTTCTTGTTTATTGTCACTATTGGGAGTAGGGATTCAAATCCAGCTGCCACCTGATCTCTGGCTTTAATTAAAGGATAACTGTCACACTTAGACCCTAATTTCAATTTATATATATGTAGTTACTAATAACATGATATTCCAGAATCAGTTACTATTAGACTGACTTACCCCATATTTAATAAGATTCAGCCCTTAGCAACCAGTCTGCATAAAACTGCAATCTCACTATTCAGTTAAGATGGCCGCCACTGCCCTCACCCTGAGGCTAATTGTGCCTGCCCTCCCTAGCCAGTAACAATAGCCCCCAAAAGTGTCAGTAACCAGAGCCCTCCCCCTAAAGGGTTAATCTCCTGCAGCACAAAGGGGTCCTCTTACCACATGTTGCTTTCATTTATACACTGAGCAGACGGCAGATCTTCCTTCCCTGCTCTGCGCTGCTTCCACTCTGCATTCTTCAGCTCTGCTGAGTGAGGGAGCGTCGGGGAGGAGCTGGCTTTAATCATTTACTTACAGTCCCTGGCTGTCAGTATTCTGACCTGCTTCTGTGTCCTCCGTCCTTCAACAGATAGACGGAACATGCCTAGCAACCCTATTTTAAGCGCAGGTAAAAGTAAGCAATATAGGGAACACAACTGTGGAATTAAAGGGTAATTGAATACACAGTGAAAAGTTCAAATAGGGCCACCAAGGAGATATTAATCACCACAATCAAATACTCAAAAAAAGAAATAAAATGACAGTTATACTTTAAACTTGTTGGGGACCCCCCTTGGGACTCCTATTGTGTCTATATACACATGTGGGTCAAAGCTCTCCTGTGGGGAGGCCTCCCTTTTTGACCTCCCTAAATAGTTTTTTTGAGTATACCCTCTAACTGTGGGGTCATCTTCTAGTATGTGAAGGGGCATTATGGCTTTTGCTAGGGCGCATTCACTGGACCAATTGCCTTCTAACCTAGTTCTTATTTTTCCATCTCCACAGATCCAATAGATGTCCCCCAAAGATACCCTCTGATTCTGTGTTTCAGTGGACAGGTTGCTGTAGGATAAGCAGTACCCCTCTGCGAAGTTGCCCAAAAATCTCTGACTGCCAGGGTTGAAGTAACAGGTGTAGTTACCGGGGTATATGGTTATGCCTGCACCTGGTTTGGGGTTTTTTACTACCAGGGGGTATTTTCTCTTCCACTTTTCACAGGCAGTCATGCACGCTAGTGTTGGTGTATAGGCTGAGGAAGCAGCTTTCAGTCTCAGGAGGCAGATGCAAGGGCACTGTGCCTAGGTGTGGGTGTGGGTGTGGGTGTGCCCCCCCCCCCCCCCGCATATGTAACAGTTTGTCTTATTGTGTGTGTCAGCATTGTATTTCATCCATTCTAACCACAGGTTGGTGTCAGAAAATCCTGTCTCAGCGGCCATAGTATCTTCAAAGGTGGGGTCTGCTATGGCTGTCATCTGTCATCAGGGAGGTAGTGCAGGGTTTGGACGGACCCTTCTCTATCTTTGTGAGATTATGTAGGTCTTTCAGGTGGAACATGCCCATGTCCCCAGCAGTTACCCCCATCCAGGTGCCTATAAGGCATGTCCCTGCGTCATTGGGGCTGGGGTTTTCTATTGTGAGGGTAAGTGGCATGTTGGAGCCTGTCTGTCCACTTGGGTGGCATCTTCCACTCTTAAACAGTGTCATGCGGGTAAGCAAGGATTTACCCATTTTGTCTTTTTTGTCTCGGGCACTCTGAGGTCTGTATCTCCATGGATCACCCGTGTTTCACCCAACTGCTCCCCATGAGTTACACTGTTCCCCATACTGGGTATCAGTGACACAGATGTATGTGGATCTATGGCTGCCCGTTTGGTACATGCTACATTGCCATGCTGGCATTAGGCACAATACTAGACTGCAGGAATCGAATTTGAAGGTAGCCACGTGAGTGCTGGAGGAATTAAACCAGAAAGTGGTCAATATGTAGCCATCCTTCTCTTTTTGTTGGGTGATGGCCACTTGTCCTCCTGTCTTTGGAAGATTCTGTGTATATGTGACCGTGTAGGTGTAGACAAAAAAAAGCAGAGCGATAACTGTTGCAACAGGCATCATGCAGATTCAGCGGTGGTTCCCTCGATATCTGGAGCTGTCACTCGTATTCTTTTTCAATGTGATGCGTGTATCCAGTTAGGTCTCCCCTCGAGTTTTACAGAAATTGGGGTGGTCAGCAGCACCTGGTAAGGTCCCTCGTATCATGGTTCGAGGGTGCTTCTGATATGCTTCTTGACCACCACCCACTCTCCAGGTTTCAGAGTGTGGCTTCCTTCTAGCGAGATAGGATCTGGAATGGAAGAGAAAACTTGTGCATGTATGTTAGACAATTGTTTACTCAGAGCTTTCACATATTTGGCAACAGATTTATAATGCAAAAATTAAAAGGGAAGGGATCCGCTCACCTCTATTCTCTCAGGATAGGTGCTCCAAATCAAAAATTGAGTCACCCCTCAAAATTCAGATATCAATAGTAAAAAAAAAGGTATGAGATGGTCACTCGTATATGGAAATATAGGACACTTTATTGAACATATAAATTAAAATTGTATATGATAAAAAATTACAATATGCTAAAATAATATTATTAAAACAAATTGACAAAGCACAATATACTTATTCTCACTATAAACAATGATGTATTCTGTGGGAGAACTGTTTGAGCAGATACTGGTGACTCCAAAACCCTCTCTCCAATAATCCCAATTGGGCCTGTCAGGTCCTGGGTATAATATACGTGTTACTGATTTGTTTGGAGAGTAAGGTTGGTGCAAACAGTAACCATCTGTTTGAATGACGATTCGCCCACCAACTTTATATAATGGCAAAATACACCAATTCATATAATTAATATAAAACTTGGTAAAATACTGTCCTATATTCGTTTAGAAAATCACACCGTTATACTGATCCGTCGCTGGACATTTTGATGTTATCCTATGTCGATGCACAGTCTATCCAAGGATCGGTATCAAAGGAGCGCTCCAACCGCTACAAACTGATTTTAAATTGTGTCAGTTTCCTATTCAGCCGTCTGCTGACTGTTGCAATATCAATTTGCTAAAGCAGGGGATTCTTCGCTTAATAGCTGGTACAGTTCATTTGTTAATAACTTGATGAAACACCTCCTAGTGTTATACCCACTCGTGTGGGCTTACCTTTGTCTGCGCCGTTGGTCTAATCGGGACTTGCTGCCAAATTTTTGCTCCGTTATGTAAGCCGGCGTCCCGGCTGTCGAGCTGTTCGCGTCCCACGTGTCTCTCATAGATGGTATTATATCACAGTCCGATGTGAGGATCACGGACCTTTGTTCACAGGCGCTGATAGATGACGTATCGAGTCGAAGGATTCTTTTTCTTTATAGTGCACTAAGTTGTTTAAGAAGACGGGTATTCATCCAAGATTTTGACGCCAGACGCGTTTCGGGGAGACGCTTCCCCTTCCTCAGTGGCATACCCCGGTTCCATAGATCAGTGTAATTTATACCTGATGTTGGTCTTTGGAGAGATCCGGACTGGATCTTAATTATGTCCCAAAAACCGGTCTGGAGTTTTTGGATGTAATTTTCCATCCCTGCGGTTTTCTTCCGGTTTGGTGCGATTTTTTTTCTATACAGGTGTGTTTTTTTCTGTTATATTTATAATTTTCTATCTGGAGCTTAGTCCATTCATAATTATTTATATGAAATGTTCCATTACATATCTAATCTTGTAATATTTAGTGTAAAAAGAATTAGTGATTTTTTCTCATATGTGCTACTGTTATAGCTTATTTTACAAACAAAATGTCATATAAGAATAAAATTCACATTTTAAAACAATAGATAAATACATATACAGTACAGACCAAAAGTTTGGACACACCTTCTCATTCAAAGAGTTTTCTTTATTTTCATGACTATGAAAATTGTAGATTCACACTGAAGGCATCAAAACTATGAATTAACACATGTGGAATTATATTCATAACAAACAAGTGTGAAACAACTGAAAATATGTCATATTCTAGGTTCTTCAAAGTAGCCACCTTTTGCTTTGATTACTGCTTTGTACACTCTTGGCATTCTCTTGATGAGCTTCAAGAGGTAGTCCCCTGAAATGGTTTTCACTTCACAGGTGGGCCCTGCAGGTTTAATAAGTGGGATTTCTTGCCTTATAAATGGGGTTGGGACCATCAGTTGCGTTGAGGAGAAGTCAGGTGGATACACAGCTGATAGTCCTACTGAATAGACTGTTAGAATTTGTATTATGGCAAGAAAAAAGCAGCTAAGTAAAGAAAAACGAGTGGCCATCATTACTTTAAGAAATGAAGGTCAGTCAGTCAGCCGAAAAATTGGGAAAACTTTGAAAGTAAGGGCTATTTGACCATGAAGGAGAGTGATGGGGTGCTGCGCCAGATGACCGGACCTGAATCCAATCGAGATGGTTTAGGGTGAGCTGGACCGCAGAGTGAAGGCAAAAGGGCCAACAAGTGCTAAGCATCTCTGGGAACTCCTTCAAGACTGTTGGAAGACCATTTCAGGGGACTACCTCTTGAAGCTCATCAAGAGAATGGCAAGAGTGTGCAAAGCAGTAATCAAAGCAAAAGGTGGCTACTTTGAAGAACCTAGAATATGACATATTTTCACTTGTTTCACACTTGTTTGTTATGTATATAATTCCACATGTGTTAATTCATAGTTTTGATGCCTTCATAGTCATGAAAATAAAGAAAACTCTTTGAATGAGAAGGTGTGTCCAAACTTTTGGTCTGTACTGTATATGCCCAAGGCAGTTTTCCCCAGGTTCTATATGGAAGGATTGTCTACCCTCCACCAAAAACCCTTCTCCACGACTAACTTGACAAAAAAAACGCATCTGCGGTTTAATTGCGTTTTCTTGAAATTTGCTGCGTTTTGTCTCCCACTATCACTGTAATGTTTGTGAGGTTCATCAGGGATATTTTGTATGTAAAATCTTCTTTTATACAGCGAATATTTTCTGCGGATAATATACATGTCTGTAATTTTCATTTATTCTGGATGTCTGGGTATTGTAGATGGGGGGGGCATGTGGGGTAAAGGGAGGTTTGCAGTGCTGGGAAAACAGCCTGACATGCAACTCTGCATCGACACCCACATGGACCACCCAATTTTTATATGAACCCAAATATTTCCAGTTCCGCATTTAAGCCCCTCGGTAGGAGGCTACCAAATTCGTAAATTTTTCTAGATTCTGCCCTTGATAATCTCTCAATCTGATTTCCCCCCCCCCCGCCAATGCTTCTCCACCTTCTCCAGTGCCATGAAGGAGAGACCCCTAGGGTCCTGATTGTGTGTGTCCTTGAAGTGTTTGGACAGCGAATGTTTTTCATAACCTTTCGCAATGTTGTTTAGGTTTTCCTAACTTTCAAGGCACGTTTGGTTCTACCAATATATTGCCTCAAACATGGACACTGGATCAGGTAGATAACATTGACGGAGTTGCATGTGAGAAAATGTTTAATAGTCATGGAGTGTGAATTTTGTGTGGAGGTGGCTGTTGTTTTTCTTGGAAACTTGGTCTTCCTACAGCCTGAGCATCTCCCACACCTGAAAAAGCCTTTTGGTTGAAGCCAATTTAATGTTGGGCCTTTTTTTTTTTTTTTTCACTGAAGGGGCTATTTGGATTCCTAGATTTGGAGCCCTTGAATACATGATTTTAGGGATTGGGGGCAAAAGCATCCCTATGGTTTTATCCCTATGTAAATGGTGCCAGTGGGATTTTATAATAGATTCTACTTGCTTTGCCTGAGTATTATATGGCAAAATGATTCTAAAATCCAAGTTCTCTTCTTGTTTAGATTTTCGTGTTGGCTCAAAAAAGGTTTTCCTATCTAAATTTTTTACTTTTACAAGAGCTTCATTAATAATTGAATCTGGGTAGTCCTTTTCTTTAAATTGACTACTCATGGCATTGGCTTCCTCCTCAAATTTATCCTCTTCCATGCAGTTGCGCTTGAGTCGGCGAAACTGCCCGAAAGGGATATTAGTTAGCCATCTTGACAGGTGGCAACTTGAGAAGGGAATATATCCATTTTTGGCCGTGGGTTTGTGAAATGTGCTGCATAGATATCTATTATCTCTTCGTATAATCTCAATATCAAGAAATTCAACCCTTTTATTTCCAATGTTGGAGGTGAATTTCAAATTGTTTCTGTTGTCATTGATCTTACTGACAAATTTATCAAGATTTTCTTGTGTTCCACCCCAAATAAAGATAATATCATCTATATGTCGCCGCCTTAGGACCAGGTCCGCCCCCAGAGTCTGGTCAATGTTGTTTGCCTCCCACTGTGCCAAAAACAAATTGGCATAACTGGGGGCAAACCTGGTACCCATGGCGGTTACCCTCCTCTGTAAATAAAATTGATCAGAGAAGAGAAAATAATTATGATGCAAAATGTGGTTCACTCCTTCCAACACATAATAAATTTCGTTTTTATTCCATAGCTCATTCCCAGATAGTTGTTCCCTCAGGGCCGCAATGCCCTGGTCGTGGTTGATGATGGTATAGAGGGACTGGACGTCCAGGGTACCCATTATCCAATGGTCCTGGGAGTCCAGACCCTCCAAAACACCCACGATCTCGGTCGTGTCACGTATATAGGATTTTATCTTTCTCACTTCTGGTTGAAGTAAGGTATCTATATACTGTGACAGATTCACTGTTAGGGATCCAATGCCCGAGATCATGGGACGACCTGGTGGATCCACAATACTCTTGTGGACCTTTGGTAGGCAGTAAAATATGGGTAATCTGCCCGGTATGTCTAAAATGAAATTATGCTCTTGTTGTGTTAGGATTTTCTGTTGTAGTCCTTTTTCACAATATTGGGAGAGAGCCCGTTTGAACTCCTCCATAGGGTCTTTTTTCAGGGGGATGTACGTGATTTGGTCTGCCAACTGTCTAAGACATTCCGTGTTATATTGGTCTTCCCCCCAAATTACTATTGCCCCCCCTTTATCCGCAGGGCGGATGACTATTTTCTAATTTTTCTGTAATTCCCTTATAGCTTTGATCTCCCCATTTGTTAAGTTATTTTTATATCTATTCTTTATTTTCAATTTCTCCAAGTCTGCCTCCACATTTTTTTGGAATGTGGCCATTTCTGGACCAATTTCAGCTCTAGGGAATTTTTTTGATTTACTCCTTAAGGCCTCATGCACACGACCGTGTGCAAATATTTCGAATAAACTTCTGGATGCCTATATAGGTGTCAAATTTATTCAAAGAGGATAACGTTGCAAATTTTAACCCTTTGTTTAAAAGTGTGATCTGTGTGGTGGTGAGATTTGCTCTACTCAAATTAATGATGTTATCGTTTAAATTTAGTGGTGATTTCTGTGTTCCCCTCTTTCTCTGTGATCTTCGTGTCTTCCTCTTTTTTGATGATTTTCCCTGTGGTGTGTCTCCCGTGTGTTCCCTAGATTGTAATTGTTCTGATTGTCTAATGACCAAATCTCCTGTCTCCCTAGATCTATTTTCGGAAGTATTTGGTTCCTCTGTTCCTCTGGTGCTCTGTGTCTTAGATTGTATGGTGCCCTGTGTATGTGAGGTGTTGTCCTCCTGTAGTCTGCTGATTGGGGCTGTCTTTGTTTTAATCGTGGCGAGTGTTGGGGGGGAGTTTGATCTAAAAAATAATTATCAGCCAAGGTCTCATATCTATTTTGTGTCGGTATATTATACCTCCTTGGCTTCTTCTGCTCACTATGTTTGGGGTGAGGGTTTTCTTTTATATGTTCTTCCCTATTGGGTTTCTTCTCATCTTTTTTAGTTGTATAATTATATTTTTTAGTTTTTTTTGCTATAATTTCCTGTTCCGTTTTATCCAGACTTTTATGTAGTCTTTCCTGCCACATTTCGTATATCTGATCCTTTGGGTGCTTATCTAGCTTTATTTTCAATTTCATTATTTTATCAGTCAGATTGTCCAGAATGATAGTTCTCCTTTTAATGATGAGTTCCATCAAAGCTCTGGATTGTGAATGTAATAAATCTTCCCATTCTTTATCAAAGGTCTCACCTACTAAGTCCTCAGCCGGAGTTTTGATCAGTTGGAGACCTTTGGGGACTTTATTATGACTCAGATATAATAGCTGTAGGGAGCGTATTTCCCAGATCTGTCGTTTTTTGTGTAGTAGGTCCTCTAATTCTCGGAATGACTCTGCTACAGATCTTTCTTCTAAACTACTAATGTTCCCTCCTTCCATATCCTCAAAATGATAGGTTTCTGCCTTGAGCTGCTTCGTTTCCATATAATTCCATATATCCATGATAAGAGCAGAGGGAGCTTGATCTCAGGTGGGTGATTCGAATTGGCAAAAATTAAAAGGGAAGGGATCCGCTCACCTCTATTCTCTCAGGATAGGTGCTCCAAATCAAAAATTGAGTCACCCCTCAAAATTCAGATATCAATAGTAAAAAAAAGGTGTGAGATGGTCACTCGTATATTGAAATATAGGACACTTTATTGAACATATAAATTAAAATTGTATATGATAAAAAATGACAATATGCTAAAATAATCTATTAAAACAAATTGACAAAGCACAATATACTTATTCCCTATCAAAGCACAATATACTTATTCTCACTATAAACAATGATGTATTCTGTGGGAGAACTGTTTGAGCAGATACTGGTGACTCCAAAACCCTCTCTCCAATAATCCCAATTGGGCCTGTCAGGTCCTGGGTATAATATATGTGTTACTGATTTGTTTGGAGAGTAAGGTTGGTGCAAACAGTAACCGTCTGTTTGAATTTGATTCGCCCACCAACTTTATATAATGGCAAAATACACCAATTCATATAATTAATATAAAACTTGGTAAAATACTGTCCTATATTCGGTTAGAAAATCACACCGTTATACTGATCCGTCGCTGGACATTTTGATGTTATCCTATGTCGATGCACAGTCTATCCAAGGATCGGTATCAAAGGAGCGCTCCAACCGCTACAAACTGATTTTAAATTGTGTCAGTTTCCTATTCAGCCGTCTGCTGACTGTTGCAATATCAATTTGCTAAAGCAGGGGATTCTTCGCTAAATAGCTGGTACAGTTCATTTGTTAATAACTTGATGAAACACCTCCTAGTGTCATACCCACTCATGTGGGCTTACCTTTGTCTGCGCCGTTGGTCTAATCGGGACTTGCTGCCGAATCTTTGCCCTGTTATGTAAGCCGGCGTCCCGGCTGTCGAGCTGTTCGCGTCCCACGTGTCTCTCATAGATGGTATTATATCACAGTCCGATGTGAGGACGGACCTTTGTTCACAGGCGCTGATAGGTGACGTATCGCAGTCCTCTGTTATAGAGTTGAAGGATTCTTTTTCTTTATAGTGCACTAAGTTGTTTAACCCCTTAGGGACGCATGACGTACCGGTATGGCATGTTTCCCGAGTCCTTAAGGACCCATGACGTACCGGTATGTCATGAGTTTAAAATGAGATCGCGGCGCTGCGGGGGTTAATCCGAACGGGATGCCGGCTGAAATCATTCAGCCGGCATCCTGTCACAACGCCGAGGGGGGTCAAGTTCCCCCCCCCCCCCCCCGTATCGGCGATCACAGCAAACCGCAGGTCAATTCAGACCTGCGGTTTGCTGCGCTTTCTGCCAATTCTGATCCCCGCGGGATCAAACTTTAAAATGCCCCAAATAAAGTTTTATTAACCCCCCCTGCACCCCTGAATGATTTTATGTGGGCGGGTGGTGCAGGGGGGGTATTGCAGGCGGTGCGGGAGGCGGGCGGTGCGGCAGGCGGGATCGCGATCCCCCGCCCGCCTCCCCTTGACAATTCGTTGGTGTTCAGTGGTATACCAGGCTGTCAGCACATTGCTGACACCCTGGTATAAACGGCTGACATCGGTGATGCGATATCAGCCGTTTAACCCTTTCCATACCGCGGTCCGTACGGACCGCTGTATGGAAAAGGTTAACAGCTCAGGGAGCACCCTCCCTCTCCCATCGGGGGGCTGCTGTGCCTTTGCATGGAGAGGGAGAGAGCCCCCAGACAGCCCCGTCCTTACCCTTCCCCGTCTGCGAAAGTGTGGCTACAACTGAGCAGACGGGGAAGGTTCCCATGGCAACAGGACGCCTTCTCAGGCATCCTGCTGTCCATGGTGCTGAACAGATCTGTGCTAAAGGCATAGATCTGTTCAGGTAAAGTGTAAGTAAAATACAGTACAGTACCCTATATAGTGTACTGTACTGTATTATACAGACATCAGACCCACTGGATCTTCAAGAACCAAGTGGGTCTGGGTAAAAAAAATGTAAAAAAAAGTGAAAAAAGTTAAGATGAAAAAAAAACACATTTATCACTGAATAAAAAAAAATACACTACACTTATTAGGTATCGCCGCGTCCGTAACGACCTGATCTATAAATCGGTCATGTTACTTTCCCCGCACGGTGAACGCCATAAAAATAAATAAAAAAACTATGAGAAAATTGAAATTTTGCCCACCTTACTTCCCAAAAAATGTAATAAAAGTGATCAAAAAAGTCGCATGTACGCCAAAATAGTACCAATCAAACCGTCATCTCATCCCGCAAAAATCATACCCTACCCAAGATAATCGCCCAAAAACTTAAAAACTATGGCTCTTAGACTATGTAAACACTAAAACATGATTTTTTTTGTTTCAAAAATGAAATCATTGTGTAAAACTTAAATAAATAAAAAAGTATACATATTAGGTATTGACGCGTCCGTATTGACTGGCTCTATAAAAATATCACCATAGACTATGGAGACACTAAAACATTTTTTTTGTTTTAAAAATGAAATCATTGTGTAAATCTTACATAAATAAAAAAAATTGTATACATATTAGGTATCGCCGCGTCCGTGACAACCTGCTCTATAAAATGACCACATGATCTAACCTGTCAGATGAATGTTGTAAATAACAAAAAAAAAAAAGTGCCAAAAAAGCTATTTCTTGTTACCTTGCCGCACAAAAAGTGTAATATAGAGCAACCAAAAATCATATGTACCCTAAACTAGTACCAAAAAAACTGGCACCCTATCCCGTAGTTTCTAAAATGGGGTCACTTTTTTGGAGTTTCTACTCTAGAGGTGCATCAGGGGGGCTTAAAATGGGACATGGTGTCAAAAAACCAGTACAGCAAAATCTGCCTTCCAAAAACCAAACGGCGCACCTTTCACTCTACGCCCCGCTGTGTGGCCGTACAGCGGTTTACGGCCACATATGGGGTGTTTCTGTATACGGCAGAGTCAGGGCAATAAAGATACAGTATTGTTTGGCTGTTAACCCTTGCTTTGTTAGTGGAAAAAATGGGTTAAAATGGAAAATTAGGCAAAAAAATGAAATTCTCAAATTTCATCCCCATTTGCCATTAACTCTTGTGCAACACCTAAAGGGTTAACGAAGTTTGTAAAATCAGTTTTGAATACCTTGAGGGGTGTAGTTTATAGAATGGGGTCACTTTTGGGTGGTTTCTATTATGTAAACCTCGCAAAGTGACTTCAGAGCTGTAGAGGTCCCTAAAAATTGGGTTTTTGTAAATTTCTGAAAAATTTCAAGATTTGCTTCTAAACTTTTAAGCCTTGTAACATCCCCAAAAAATAAAATATCATTCCCAAAATAATTCAAACATGAAGTAGACATATAACAGTATATCTGACCCAAGAAAAAGTCACCAGAACCACCCCATAGATGCACATCCGACAATAGATCAATATCAAAAATATATAAAGTTTATTTGACACACCAACAGACACATTAAAAAATTGTATACAATTAGAACAAAGTGCGGCAAGTGATAAATAATATATTACCAGCACATACAGATCCACTGGGTTGCCCCACAATAGGCATTTATGTTATAAACCAGCATGTAAAAATTATATGTAGATTATAAAGCAAATGTAACATAAGGTAAGACCTCTTAAAAATGCAGATAGACCTGGATGGGGTCACAATAGAAGAGCCAAACCTACATGAGCAGCTGGTGCAGTGGACCTGGACAAATGAGAATGCGCCCAACGCGCATCGCCGGAGCAATCCGGCTTCCTCAGGGGTAAAGAGCCAAGTGCTGGGGCATCACTTTATATAGGGTAATAAGTAGCATTAAATAAGATTCACCTGTGCAGCCAAAGTTCAGTAAACGTCATATACACTGCTCAAAAAAATAAAGGGAACACAAAAATAACACATCCTAGATCTGAATTAATTAAATATTCTTCGGAAATTCTTTGTTCTTTACATAGTTGAATGTGCTGACAACAAAATCAAACAAAAATTAAAAAATGTTTTCAACCCATGGAGGTCTGGATTTGGAGTCACACTCAAAATTAAAGTGGAAAAACACACTACAGGCTGATCCAACTTTGATGTAATGTCCTTAAAACAAGTCAAAATGAGGCTCAGTAGTGTGTGTGGCCTCCACGTGCCTGTATGACCTCCCTACAACGCCTGTGCATGCTCCTGATGAGGTGGCGGACGGTCTCCTGAGGGATCTCCTCCCAGACCTGGACTAAAGCATCTGCCAACTCCTGGACAGTCTGTGGTGCAACGTGACGAAGGTGGATAGAGCGAGACATGATTGGATTCAGGTCTGGGGAACGGGCGGGCCAGTCCATAGCATCAATGCCTTTGTCTTGCAGGAACTGCTGACACACTCCAGCCACATGAGGTCTAGCATTGTTTTGCATTAGGAGGAACCCAGGGCCAACCGCACCAGCATATGGTCTCACAAGGGGTCTGAGGATCTCATCTCGGTACCTAATGGCAGTCAGGGTACCTCTGGCGAGCACATGGAGGGCTGTGCGGCCAAACCGGTCATGCTGGAGGATGTTGCAGGCAGAAGAACGTTCTCCACGGCGTCTCCAGACTGTCACGTCTGTCACATGTGCTCAGTGTGAACCTGCTTTCATCTGTGAAGAGCACAGGGCTCCTGTGGCCAATTTTCCAATCTTGGTGTTCTCTGGCAAATGCCAAACGTCCTGCACGGTGTTGGGCTGTAAGCACAACCCCCACCTGTGGACGTCAGGCCCTCATATCACCCTCATGGAGTCTGTTTCTGACCGTTTGAGCAGACACATGCACATTTGTGGCCTGCTGGAGGTCATTTTGCAGGGCTCTGGCAGTGCTCCTCCTGTTCCTCCTTGCACAAAGGCGGAGGTAGCGGTCCTGCTGCTGGGTTGTTGCCCTCCTACGGCCTCCTCCACGTCTCCTGATGTACTGGCCTGTCTCCTGGTAGCGCCTCCATGCTCTGGACACTACGCTGACAGACACAGCAAACCTTCTTGCCACAGCTCGCATTGATGTGCCATCCTGGATAAGCTGCACTACCTGAGCCACTTGTGTGGGTTGTAGACTCTGTCTCATGCTACCACTAGAGTGAAAGCACCGCCAGCATTGAAAAGTGACCAAAACATCAGCCAGGAAGCATAGGAACTGAGAAGTGGTCTGTGGTCACTACCTGCAGAACCACTCCTTTATTGGGGGTGTCTTGCTAATTGCCTATAATTTCCACCTGTTATCTATCCCATTTGCACAACAGCATGTGAAATTGATTGTCACTCAGTGTTGCTTCCTAAGTGGACAGTTTGATTTCACAGAAGTGTGATTGAATTGGAGTTAAACAACACAATGTAAGTGTTCCCTTTATTTTTTTGAGCAGTGTACAAACGTGCAGGACGAGACATGACCGGAAACCGGAAGTCCACATAGTTACCAGGTGGAACGCATATGCGTTCCACCTATCGAATCACAGCTATATGTTAAAAATAGCAGAGAATCCGCTGGCATCTTACCCTTAGTTGACAAAGGATAGGTATATATAGGAATGACAGTGTTATAATCAATCATTAATTCAAAACTCCAGCGTGGGGACGGACACACAGCAGAGTATCCAGGTATGTGGCACTCCGGCTCCGGACGTGAGAAGCACATGACCGGAAGCCGGATGCCGTAATGGACCGCATGGTGGAACGCATCGTGCACTCCACTGTGAGTGGTGGAGCTCACGGTCCGTTCGTCACACGGAGGTGGGAAAGGAGGAGGGATGGGGCGAAAGGGAGAATCTGGACTTTGTGTAGCACAACACAGAGGGGAGGGAAAAGAAAAGGAAAACACAAGGACCTATTGTATGAAGGGGCAGAATCATGAATATATTCTATGTATAACCTCATGTTATTTATTGAAATTATTATTGAGCAGTAGAGTGGGGGTCGATATGATGTGGTGATGTCATGCCTGAGACAGGGGCATGCCATTAGGTATATCCAGTGACAATGCTATATAAATGAGAGTATAAATGCAAGTAAACATAGGAATATAAAATATAATAAAAAAGGAATAAACCATTAATAAATGATGACAGTGATAGACATACAAAGAATATGTATATATACACCCTGTCTATGAAAAATTATTATTAACACATGATTAAGTGACTATCCGTACGGATGTTATGGCCATAACATCAACAATATAATATAAAGTATCAAATAATATAAAATAAACCCCGCAGCATATACTAATGTGAAAATAATAAACGCTACATATATACCGAAAATATATGAGAAATTACAGAATGACGTGATGAGGACCCTGTAATCAGGTCCAACCGTGCATCAAAACCTAAAAGGAAAAAATGTGAAAAGAGGGCGACATTGCGCTTATTAGGATATGATGTGGGAAAGACCACAAGTGTGAGTGAAAAGAATAGTGAAAAGAGATGTGCACCATTGTGTGTGAAGAAAAATGAAAAGTGAGGAAAACCTACAGGAAATAAAATAATTAGTTAGCAAATAAATATAGAGATGACCGGATCAAAAATATCCACGTATATCAAGACCCAATTCCGCGGAGTCTGTAATCACAGAATTGAGCCCCCATAAAAACATTAGATCGCATATACCACTGGATAAGCCAATGGCATCTACTTCTGCGAAATCTGTACTCGCAGAATTAAGCCCCCACATCTACACTAGATCGCTAACATCAATCGACTGTTGGCACGACAGCTCATCAGTATGTATACGGGTTAGCCAGCACCCTAGGTGCCCGACTCTTGTGAAGTAGTTGAGCCCACTCCATATTCACCACCATGACTCAATATTCATAAGTAAAGCTAAACCATCCAATTATATAAGGTTTAAATATAGAATCCCAGAGTTTAGTTATAGGAGTCCGTAAACGTAAGTTCTTCATTTAGTCCCTGTGGGGCCACCGTGTCCAAATTGAAGATCCATTTAGATTCCAAGCGTAGTAGTTGGGAAGAGGATGGCCCTCCCCTCACATTGGTGCGTGCCTTGTCAAGGCCGACAATCCTAAGTCCAGAGGTGATGCACTGGTGGCAATCCAGAAAGTGCGCAGCAACTGACGTCAGCGGTTTCTTAGCCTGGATCCGATCTCGGCAGGCCAAGGCAATGTTGGATAAATGCTGTTGGATACGTTTCCATAGCTCCTGGCCAGTCTGGCCCACATATATTTTTCCACATTCGCAGACGAGTGCATAAATCACATTTCTGGTCCGGCAATTGATGTAATGACCCAAAGAGATTGCGGCCGGGTGCCTGCAAGTGGAAAAGGAGTCAGTGCAGATCATATATATACATACATTACAGTTCCCGCATGGATATGTCCCACGCATCCTGACACCCCTCCCTAGCCCCTGTGTGGGCCTCTGGAAGTGACTACATACCAATTTGTCTCGTAAGTTTGGGGCTCTCCGTGCAATGATCTTGGGACTTGAGTTGACATAGCCACTCAGTTTGGGGTCCGCCAATAGAAGGTGCCAGTGTGCATTCAGTATTGTATACAGATCACGCCATTGGTTATTATAATGGTAATAAGGTGGACTTGAGTGCTTCGAGGTTTTGGTTTTAGTTGCAGTAATTCCAAACGGTCCGCCACTTTTGCAATTTCAAATGCCCCTGAAATTATTTTCCTAGGATAACCCCGTGCACGAAATCTCGTGGTCAAGTCGCAGGCAGCCTCCTTAAAATCAGGGATAGTAGTGCAGTTACGGCGTAGTCTCAAGAATTGTCCCTTAGGGATTTACATAAGTGGGCCGGATGAAAGCTGTCAAAATGTAACAGGCTGTTAGTTGCCGTCTCCTTACGGAATAATGATGTTCGTACACCCTGATCATCTAAATTCAATCGTAAGTCCAGAAAGTCAGCAGTGGTCTCCGAGATCCTATAAGTAAGGGAAATATTAAGCGAGTTGGTATTTAACAAATGGACAAATTCTGTGCATTGTTCCACTGTGCCCCGCCAAAAAATCTAAAGGTCGTCAATATAACGAAACCATGCGAGTACATGTTTGTTATACATGGCCATGGGGTACACCTGTGTCTCCTCCCACCATCCTAAAAATAGGTTGGCGTAGGAGGGCGCACAGCGTTCCCCCATCGCAGTCCCCGAGACCTGTCTGTAGAAGATACGATCGAATACAAAATAATTGTGATGGAGTACGAATTCCAACAAGCTCACCAAAAATGTATGATGCGCCGGATCTCCAGAAGTTTAATTTTGAAGAAAATATTGAGTTGCTCGTATCCCATCACCATGTGCGATATTCGAGTAAAGAGACTCAACATCGCATGTGAGTATCAAGGTACCCGGAGGGAATTGGGACTCTTGTAGACGTTGTACCAACTGCATGGAGTCCCTGAGATGTGACCGGAGATCTAAAACAAATGGCTGTAAGAAGAAATCAAGGTAAGTGCACGCCTGTTCACATAGCCCCCCTATTCCCGCCACAATTGGGCGTCCTGGAGGCACAGACAGGTCTTTATGCACCTTGGGGAGCATGTAGAAAGTCGGGGTGGTGGGACATTTTACTTCCATAAACTGTTTTTATTTTTTGGTGATAATATTGAGCTGCCATGCAGAGGTCAGAAGTCTGTCCAGTTTCTTCTTAAAAGTTATAGTGGGGTCTGTAGGTAATGGGGTATAAAAGTGACGGTTATTCAGCTGTCTCCTAGCCTCCGCTAGATATAATCCAGTCTCCCACAATACAACGTTACCTCCTTTGGTAATATATTATTTATCACTTGCCGCACTTTGTTCTAATTGTATACAATTTTTTAATGTGTCTGTTGGTGTGTCAAATAAACTTTATATATTTTTTATATTGATCTATTGTCGGATGTGCATCTATGGGGTGGTTCTGGTGACTCTTTCTTGGGTCAGATATACTGTTTAATGCTCTTTTTTACCGCCCATAGACATCCAGAATAAATGAAAATTACAGACATGTATATTATCCGCAGAACATATTCGCTGTATAAAAGAAGATTCTACATACAAAATATCCCTGATGAACCTCACAAACATTACAGTGATAGTGGGAGACAAAACGCAGCAAATTTCAAGAAAACGCAATCAAACCGCAGATGCGTTTTTTTGTCAAGTTAGTCGTGGAGAAGGGTTTTTGGTGGAGGGTAGACAATCCTTCCATATAGAACCTGGGGAAAACTGCCTTGGGCATATATATGTATTTATTTATTGTTTTAAAATGTGAATTTTATTCTTATATGACATTTTGTTTGTAAAGTAAGCTATAACAGTAGCACATATGTGAAAAAATCACTAATTCTTTTTACACTAAATATTACAAGATTAAATATGTAATGGAACATTTAATATAAATAATTATGAATGGACTAAGCTCCAGATAGAAAATTATAAATATAACAGAAAAAAACGCACCTGAATAGAAAAAAATCGCACCAAAACCGGAAGAAAACCGCAGGGATGGAAAATGACATCCAAAAACTCCAGACCGGTTTTTGGGACATAATTAAGATCCAGTCCGGATCTCTCCAAAGACCAACATCAGGTATAAATTACACTGATCTATGGAACCGGGGTATGCCACTGAGGAAGGGGAAGCGTCTCCCCGAAACGCGTCTGGCGTCAAAATCTTGGATGAATACCCCGTCTTCTTAAACAACTTAGTGCCCTATAAAGAAAAAGAATCCTTCGACTCTATAACAGAGGACTGCGATACGTCATCTATCAGCGCCTGTGAACAAGGGTCCGTGATCCTCACATCGGACTGTGATATAATACCATCTGTGAGAGACACGTGGGACGCGAACAGCTCGACAGCCGGGACGCCGGCTTACATAACGGAGCAAAGATTCGGCAGCAAGTCCCGATTAGACCAACGGCGCAGACAAAGGTAAGCCCGCATGAGTGGGTATGACACTAGGAGGTGTTTCATCAAGTTATTAACAAATGAACTGTACCAGCTATTTAGCAAAGAATCCCCTGCTTTAGCAAATTGATATTGCAACAGTCAGCAGACGGCTGAATAGGAAACTGACACAATTTAAAATCAGTTTGTAGCAGTTGGAGCGCTCCTTTGATACCGATCCTTGGATAGACTGTGCATCGACATAGGATAACATCAAAATGTCCAGCGACGGATAAGTATAACGGTGTGATTTTCTAACCGAATATAGGACAGTATTTTACCAAGTTTTATATTAATTATATGAATTAGTGTATTTTGCCATTATATAAAGTTGGTGGGCGAATCGTCATTCAAACAGATGGTTACTGTTTGCACCAACCTCTCCAAACAAATCAGTAACACGTACTGTACAGACCAAAAGTTTGGACACACCTTCTCATTCAAAGAGTTTTCTTTATTTTCATGACTATGAATGCATCAAAACTATGAAATCACACATGTGGAATTATATACATAACAAACAAGTGTGAAACAACTGAAAATATGTCATATTCTAGGTTCTTCAAAGTAGCCACCTTTTGCTTTGATTACTGCTTTGCACACTCTTGGCATTCTCTTGATGAGCTTCAAGAGGTAGTCCCCTGAAATGGTCTTCCAACAGTCTTGAAGGAGTTCCCAGAGATGCTTAGCACTTGTTGGCCCTTTTGCCTTCACTCTGCGGTCCAGCTCACCCCAAACCATCGATTGGGTTCAGGTCCGGTGACTGTGGAGGCCAGGTCATCTGGCGCAGCACCCCATCACTCTCCTTCATGGTCAAATAGCCCTTACTTTCAAAGTTTTCCCAATTTTTTGGCTGACTGACTGACCTTCATTTCTTAAAGTAATGATGGCCACTCGTTTTTCTTTACTTAGCTGCTTTTTTCTTTCCATAATACAAATTCTAACAGTCTATTCAGTAGGACTATCAGCTGTGTATCCACCTGACTTCTCCTCAACGCAACTGATGGTCCCAACCCCATTTATAAGGCAAGAAATCCCACTTATTAAACCTGACAGGCCACACCTGTGAAGTGAAAACCATTTCAGGGGACTACCTCTTGAAGCTCATCAAGAGAATGCCAAGAGTGTGCAAAGCAGTAATCAAAGCAAAAGGTGGCTACTTTGAAGAACCTAGAATATGACATATTTTCAGTTGTTTCACACTTGTTTGTTATGTATATAATTCCACGTGTTAATTCATAGTTTTGATGCCTTCAGTGTGAATCTACAATTTTCATAGTCATGAAAATAAAGAAAACTCTTTGAATGAGAAGGTGTGTCCAAACTTTTGGTCTGTACTGTATATTAATACCCAGGACCTGACAGGCCCAATTGGGATTATTGGAGAGAGGGTTTTGGAGTCACCAGTATCTGCTCAAACAGTTCTCCCACAGAATACATCATTGTTTATAGTGAGAATAAGTATATTGTGCTTTTATAGGGAATAAGTATATTGTGCTGTCAATTTGTTTTAATAGATTATTTTAGCATATTGTAATTTTTTATCATATACAATTTTAATTTATATGTTCAATAAAGTGTCCTATATTTCCAGATTCATAATGCATTTGCAACTGTTGCGGGAAATACTGTCCCATTCTTGGCCCTGTCCCAAATAGGATCTCGTATGGTTAGGAAATTGAACCGGCACTCAAAACATTTCGAGGATATGTGGAAACATACAAATTTATTATATAGTAAAACCGCAATATACCTAGGTAATATACATCTTATTCAATGAAAAATAAAAATATACATAAGTGATAAAAAATTTAAAATCACAAATTCATCAATTGATCTCACTGTAAATGGAATTCTACTTTGGTTTTCTATATGTATAGAGACATGTTTGCATAGGCAGAAATCCCGATGGCAGATGCCATGTAATCAGTCCATATACACTCACCTAAAGAATT
The DNA here is from genome assembly GCF_905171765.1 of Bufo bufo. NCBI lineage: Eukaryota > Metazoa > Chordata > Amphibia > Anura > Bufonidae > Bufo > Bufo bufo. The sequence goes on from NC_053392.1 coordinate 448,942,110, forward strand.
ATTAGGAACACCTGTTCTATTTCTCATTAATGCAATTATCTAGTCAACCAATCACATGGCAGTTGCTTCAATGCATTTAGGGGGGTGGTCCTGGTCAAGACAATTTCCTGAACTCCAAACTGAATGGGAAAGAAAGGTGATTTAAGCAATTTTGAGCGTGGCATGGTTGTTGGTGCCAGACGGGCCGGTCTGAGTATTTCACAATCTGCTCAGTTACTGGGATTTTCACGCACAACCATTTCTAGGGTTTACAAAGAATGGTGTGAAAAGGGAAAAACATCCAGTATGCGGCAGTCCTGTGGGCGAAAATGCCTTGTGGATGCTAGAGGTCAGAGGAGAATGGGCCGACTGATTCAAGCTGATAGAAGAGCAATGTTGACTGAAATAACCACTCGTTACAACCGAGGTATGCAGCAAAGCATTTGTGAAGCCACAACACGCACAACCTTGAGGCGGATGGGCTACAACAGCAGAAGACCCCACCGGGTACCGCTCATCTCCACTACAAATAGGAAAAAGAGGCTACAATTTGCACGAGCTAACCAAAATTGGACTGTTGAAGACTGGAAAAATGTTGCCTGGTCTGATGAGTCTCGATTTCTGTTGAGACATTCAAATGGTAGAGTCCGATTTTGGCGTAAACAGAATGAGAACATGTATCCATCGTGCCTTGTTACCACTGTGCAGGCTGGTGGTGGTGGTGTAATGGTGTGGGGGATGTTTTCTGGGCACACTTTAGGCCCCTTAGTGCCAATTGGGCATCGTTTAAATGCCACAGGCTACCTGAGCATTGTTTCTGACCATGTCCATCCCTTCATGACCACCATGTACCCATCCTCTGATGGCTACTTCCAGCAGGATCATGCACCATGTCACAAAGCTCGAATCATTTCAAATTGGTTTCTTGAACATGACAATGAGTTCACTGTACTAAAATGGCCCCCACAGTCACCAGATCTCAACCCAATAGAGCATCTTTGGGATGTGGTGGAACGGGAGCTTCGTGCCCTGGATGTGCATCCCTCAAATCTCCATCAACTGCAAGATGCTATCCTATCAATATGGGCCAACATTTCTAAAGAATGCTATCAGCACCTTGTTGAATCAATGCCACGTAGAATTAAGGCAGTTCTGAAGGCAAAAGGGGGTCTAACACCGTATTAGTATGGTGTTCCTAATAATTCTTTAGGAGAGTGTATATAGGGCTTCTGATCTTTGTATGGAGGGACACAGTTCCTACGTAGTCCCAAACTTTCAGAATCAATAGGGTTCACCCGTTTATAGAGAATGTAATGTACACATTTGGTACTCACGATACGTAGCGTGTAGAGGTTCTTTCAGTGGCGTCCCACAGCTCCACCACGCTCCAACAGTGTTGGTTTCGATTTGCAGCGTCTTTCGGGATCTCGTCCCAATTCTCGTGAGACTTGGTCCGTCTGTAAGCTTCGTAGGTAAAGCGATATTGTATTTCTTGACGGTGAAGTTTAGTACATGGCCATGTATATTATGTAGTTGATTAACGCACAGGTATTCCGCCCAGATGCGTTTCGAGATAGCTTATCTCTTCCTCAGTGGGAGGAAATAGGATCTCGTATGGTGTCAGTTTGTCTGGAGGCCTTGGTGTGTGCCTAACTGAAATGAATGCTATAGGCAAGCACTGAACCCAATTGAGCCCTGTCTCCCTGGTCATCTTCAACATTTTTTACTTCAACACCCCGTTCAATCTTTCAACTTTGCCGCTGCTTTGGGGCCTGTAGGGGGTGTTATACGCCAGGTGCAACCCTACCATTTCCCAGACTTCTTGGGTTAATATGGCAGTGAATGCTGGGCCCTGATCACTCTCAATGACCTCAGGTACTCCGAACCTACAGACAAGCTCCTGCATCAGTTTTTTAGCAGTAGTAGTTGCTGTCTGATTTTGGACGGGGTAGGTTTCTGGCCACCCAGAGAACAAGTCTATCACTACCAGCACATATTGAAACCCTTTGCACATTGGCATCTGGATGTGATCGATTTGTATCCTCTGAAAAGGATATAAGGCCTTTGGGAGACATTTCCGGGGCGTGGGCTCGGTTTTACCTGGATTACACTCTGCGCAGATGAGGCACGCTTGAGTATGTATCACCAGGATGGGGGTGATCCCTGGGGCCACCCATATTTTATCAATTAGCTCTTTCATGATGGTTTTGGATTGGTGGGCTGGCCCATGAGCTATTGCGGCTATTAGAGGATAGAGAGTTCTGGGTAGGCATACTCTCTTTCCCTGTGTCCAGAGTCTGGATTCTTCTTCGAGGGCTGACTCTTTCAACCAGGTTTCCTTTTCCCTGGGAGTGGCCTGTTTCTGCATTTGTTTCAGTAGGTCCCATCTGACTTTTTCTTGCTCCAGATCTTCTTGTACTGTCAGGATCTGTTCTGTCTGGGCTCCTTCCTCTTCCATTGCTGCTCTCTTCTCGGTTTGATCAGCTAGGGCATTTCCTCTGGCCTCAGGAGTGTTAGTTTGTGTATGGCCCTTTACCTTGATCACTGCCACTTGAGTGGGCAGGAGTACTGCTGCCATTAGGGCCGCTACTGCTGAGGCATTTTTGATTGGGGTTCCTGCGGCTGTGATGTAATCCTGTGCCTTCCGTATTAGTCCAAAGTCATGAACCACTCCAAAGGCATATCTGGAATCCATGTAGATATTAGCGGTGGAATCTTTTGCTATGAGGCAGGCTTCAGTGAGGGTAATGAGTTCAGCCTCCTGTGCTGACTGGTCTGGGCGCAATTGTCTTGCACACAGCACTTCATGCTCACTAGTGACTGCCATGCCTGTATGGAATTTCCCTTTGTCATCGGGGTACCTTGAGCCGTCCACAAAGAGAATCCAATGAGGGTTTGTCAGAGGAGTGTCTTGGACCGATGGTGGTGTCCCTACTTAAGCTTCCATGATTGTGATGCAATCATGATCCTGTTCCTGGAGTGCAGCAGGGTTAAGGATGTGACATTTCTGAGTGGTGACATTATCTGTCAGGAGCAGACTACACTGCAGCCGGAGGTGGCGTTGTGCAGTGAGGTGTTTGGGTGGGGTCTGCTGGAGGATGGCAGAGATGTCATGCGGATCCAAAATTGTGAGGGGGTGCCCAAGCACAACGTCAGATGTGACTTCCAGAGGAGAGCTGGCAGCATGGACAGCACTGACACAGGAAGGGGCAGCTCTGGCTACAGGGTCAAGGCGCTTAGAGTAGTAGCCTTGCAGTCTGTTGGGTCCACCATGAGTTTTGGTAAGAACTACATATTGTAGGAGTTCGACCTCCGGGTTGTCTGCCTGCCATGGTTGGAGCACGGAGGACATGGCTTTGCTAAACCATGAGGGGCTATTCTGTGCTCCCTGAGGCATCACAGTCCAATTGTATTGCTTGCCTGCATGTGTGAATGCGACAATCTTCTTTTAATTCTCTCTTTGGCCTTGCAGACAGTGTTCTCGCTTATCACACATGCCAATGTCATGACGTCACTCCCCCCTTCCAGCTATGGCCCCCTGTCTCTCACTGTACTATACTTTGTAGATCTGACCACGTACACCCATATGTCTTGTATATTTGATCTAATTTACAGTAAAACGGCATGGGGTGGGTCTTGGGGTCCGGCAACTGACTGACAATTGAATACAGCTGATTTGGTGTGAATGACACATATCTAGGTGGCCCCCTGGATATTGCTTTGGATAAAATGGTCTCATTTGCATATCTAAAAAATTCAGACTGTTCTCCTGCCACATTCTTCATCTGTTCTTTTATCTCATTTAACTCATACTGTATCCGCCACTCCATCTAGGTCAAGTCTGACCGCCGTTTTGGAGTGCTAATATCTGCAGGGGAGGGGAAAGTTGTATGCACGGGGGGTGGTTCTGCTGGGTTCTCATCCCCACCATCCTCTTTCTTCCCGACCATCACTTGCACAACCTGCTGTGGCAGACTGAATGTGCCATCAGGATTTATCATGGGATAGAGTGCTTGAACTTGTGGGCTTACAGGCAGGACGGAGGGATCTGGGTTACCGGGGGTTAACAGTCTAGCCGTGGGGGTCGGCTGGGAATATGACGGTGTCTCATGAAGAGCTGTGGGTAGGAGGTCCCGGGGAGCTACAGGAATGTGGCTATGTGGGCGTGAATAACCACATACGAGGCACGTTACACTGGAGGGAGGATTCTGTTGCCCACACACGGCACAGGTCCACCCCACCTTCTTCTTGATGACACCATAATTATAAGGTGGCTGCTGCCCGGGCATACAGTAATATCTTCCTGTCTTTTCATTATTTTTCTGTTCTTCCTCTGTCCGTTCAAATTCCTTGCTGCAGTCAAGCCACACTTCCACTGCATCTACTATCTTTTCATCAGCAAGTTCTTTGCTTCTCATTTAACACAAAGAGTGCCACCTTTACACATCTCATAATGTTTCTCCAACCTGGGTAAACACTTTACGAAGCGTTTCCCTCTCTTGTCCGCCACGTACTGCTCCGGTGAGCAGCATCCCTTCGGGACACTTTCAACATTTCCCATAATGTAATGTCTCCTGGAGCCGTCTAGTCCATAACCTGTGCTTGCTCCCTGTGTTCCTGAACTACCTGAGTTCGTCTTTGAGTCAGACATGTAGTACACCTTTGGACCGGTTCTGACTGCCTCCTCACATTCTACTATCCGGACAGACGCCTCTGGCTGTACCGCGATGTAGGCAAATGAGGTAGGCTTCCTTGTAACTCTGTAGTTTATACACAGGTGCTCAAGGTCATAGTGACGTCAGAACAACACAACACATAAAACACAGTGTATCAAAATCTCGTCAATTACTGTGGGGTTCTTACTTGCGTGCTCTCAAAGGCGCCCCAACTGCTGTCGCACCCCTTCCTCAGACAGATGACAAGAGGCTACACCAGAGGACACAGTATAGGCAAGATTACTCTGTTTTCTTACCTCATATCACGGGTTGCGATCCTGGTATCCGTTGGTGCGCCCCTCCTATGTCTGATCTCCAGGGGTATGGGAACAGGGGAGTCCAACCTTCGAGCCCTACGTTGGGCGCCAAAATGTTCTGGTTCTGATCAATGGTCAGGTAGGTTGATGCACTGCTCCAAATTAGATAGATAGATATGTGCATGCACGGCGAGAGAAATAACACTGACACTCTAGATAAGGTCAAAGCATAACTCTAATTTATTAGGTGGGGGCTTCACATTATATACCCTCCATATAAGTGGGAGGAGTAGGCTCACATAATTGTTTTTTTAGCAAGAAGGAATGTTAACAGGAAATAAGTTTAAGGCATATGTATGATAGACTCAGAGGAATACCCTAGTTTCAATCATAGAATGCATACTGGGGGTTGTCTCTCGGACAGACACCATTTTGTAAGTGACAAGCAAGTGCCCATTATATTCCATAACATAACTACTTTGAGGGGCTCAATGTGGGCATAACTACTGTAAGGGGGTACAATGTGGGCATTGATCTGAAGGGGGCACATCTGTGTGGGGACACTAAGTAGATTGGGTGGGTCAGTGAAAAAATCAGAGAGACATGCACTACTTAGGTCAGTGATGTGGACCAAACACACCCATTGAAGTCTAAAATCACTGACACAACATGGATGACATCCTGATAGGAGACACAATGGAAATTAATTTTCAGCCGAACAGTGTGTGTAAAATATGGAGGGAAAAAAACGGACATACGGAGCAGACACGGATTCTTCCCAACCATCTTCACAGATGAAACACGGATAAACTTTTTACGAACGTCAAACAGACACAAAATTGTGAACAAGGCCTAATAAGGCCTCCATTTAGGGTTGCACCTAGCCTTTCTTCTGCCGGAGGAAAAAATTAAATGGCACACCTGTGATGGTCGAGACTCCATATTGTGTATCTGTCACCTGCGATGAGTGAATATCTCAAAATGGGGGAATTGTGAGGATCGAGACTTCGTATTGTGCCTTCAGATTTCATCTTGTGCTTACTACTGCCATTTTATGTTGTAAACTGTGAACTTCTTTGCTAAAGTTACTATAACCTCAAGGTCACTCCTAGCCCCCACCACCGTGGTCCAATAAGGAATTTCTATAATTGCTAGAAAGACTGGTACGTGATTAACACCCACACTTAGGATTAGGGAGACGCTTTGGGCGTATTGCCAAGAGATGTTCCTTTCAGATTGTGGTTTTAATAAGTTAATGATGTAAATGTTTAACTATGTCTTCAGTTCTAAATGATCCAGAAAAATACTATATTAACCTCTGCTTTCTTTTCAATAAACTAAAAACACTTGGTATACAGTCCTGCTCCTGTTATCAGTTTCTCTGAGTACTCACATAACTTCTAATTCAGAATCCACTGCTCATCCGGCATTGGGGTCTTTGGCGCCCGATACATGGGGCACGACTAAGTCCTTCCTGCTGAGACCCCCGATGCCTGGACGTGCCACACTGGGACAAACAGATGAAAATCAGCGCTGAGGTAAGAGCTTTTTCTTACAAGTAGTCTGTACCTCCCTGTCTGGCATTTGTCTTGTTCGAGGGTCCAGCAGAATATAAGGTAACTTTACAGTCGTGCCTAATTTATGTTTAAGAATCTGCGACCCTGATAAAGGGCTAGCAGATAAGCATAGAATCTGGCAGGAAGTTAGGGGAAGGGGCCAGAAGCCAAGAGAGGCTTTGGCTTTAAAGTAGCACAGAAGTATACCTGAAGATAGGGTGGGGAAGCCACTGTAGGTACACCTGAAGATAGGGTGTGGAAGCTTTTGTGGAGAAAATAGACGTCTAGATTTCCCGCTAGTAAGCACAGATTCAGGAATAGACATTGGGTAACCAGAACAGCGTTCCCAAAGATTATGAGACAGCTAAACAACTGGTAGAAAAGAGAGGTGGCAAAGATGGGTTAAAGAAAGTTGAAAGTGTTGGAAAAAGCAGGTATGAAGCATGGAAACCTCAATTTAGAGGTTTGGGAAGGTTCAAGCACACCCAGAGTGGGTGGATTAAGTATTATGCATGTGAAGATGTAGTTAACATCTGTATTAAGGTAGCAAGAGAGATAGAAACCGAAGGTTGGAAGCCACAAGTTTACAGGGGAAAGTTGTACTACAAACCCACTGAAGAGGAAACTAAAAAGGTTAAATCTGGAGGTCCACCACCCAGTGGCGTACCAAGGGGGGGGCGGGGGGGGGCGGCCCGCCCCGGGTGCCACTCACAAGGGGGGTGCCAGCCGCGACTGAGGATAAAAAAAATAAATAAAAATATGTGGCGAGTGGGCCGGCCCAGGCGTGGCACTGTGATAGGGGCAGGGCTCCAGATGGTCTCTCCCTCCCCCTGTGCTGCTGCCGCCGCGGCGAATAAGAAGAGGGACAGGGCCGGGGGAGGGGCTGTGGCCACTGCGCCACCAATAAAGATAACTGAGCTGTTAATACAAATACAGGAGGCGGGTGCCGGAATCAAATAGCCGGCACCCGACCTCTATGACAGGGAGCTGCGATCAGCTGCAGTTAACCACTTAGGTGCCGCTCCCTGTCACAGAGGTCGGGTGCCGCTATTTGATTCCGGCACCCGCCTCCTGTATTTGTATTAACAGCTCAGTTATCTTCAGAGTGGCCCCCCCCCCCAGTATAATAAACATTGATTGTGGCGCCCCCCCCCAGTATAATAAACATTGAGTGCGCCCCCCCCCCCCCAGTATAATAAACATTGGTGGGCAGTGCCAATGAGGGTTAAAAAATAAAAAATTAACTCACCTCCTCCAATTGATCGCGTAGCTGCTGCCGGTCTCCTTGTAATTTCTTCAGGACCTGTGGTGACGTCACTGAGCTCCAGCCTCTATCACATGGTACATTACCATGGTGATGTATCATGTGATGTATCATGTGATGAGCTCAGTGACATCACCACAGGTCCTGCGTCCTGAAGAAAAAGTACATGAGACCGGCTGCTACGCGATCAATTGGAGGTGGTGAGTTAATTTTTATTTATTTTTTTAACCCTCATTGGCACTGCCCACCAATGTTTATTATGTTGGGGGGGGGGGCGCACTGTGCCACCAATGTTTATATGTTTATTATGCTAGGGAGGGGGGGCGCACTGCCCACCAATGTTTATATGTTTATTATGCTAGGGAGGGGGGGCGCACTGCCCACCAATGTTTATTATGTTGGGGGGGCACACTGCGCCATCAATGTTTATTATACTGGGGTGTTGGGGGGGGCGCACTGCACCACCAATGTTTATATGTTTATTATACTAGGGAGGGGGGCGCACTGCGCCACCAATGTTTATTATGTTGGGGGGGCACACTGCGCCACCAATGTTTATTATACTAGGGTGTTGGGGGGGGCGCACTGCACCACCAATGTTTATATGTTTATTATACTAGGGAGGGGGGCGCACTGCACCACCACACCAATGTTTATATGTTTATTATACTAGGGAGGGGGGCGCACTGCACCACCACACCAATGTTTATATGTTTATTATACTAGGGAGGGGGGGCGCACTGCGCCACCAATGTTTATTATACTGGGGTTTAAGGGGGTGCAGGTTTTTATTTTATTAAGGAAGGGTTAAGGGGTCTATTAAGGGGTGGTTAATGGGTTTTATTAAGGGGGGTTAATGGGTTTATTTCGTTAAGGGGGTGTGCAGAGGTTTATTATTTTATTAAGGGGTTTTATTTTTATTTATAAATATTATTGAAAACATTGAAAAAAGTTTGTGCATGTTTTCTTAACTTTCTTGGGGGGGGGGGGGGGGGGGTGCCAAACAAAGGGTTCGCCCCGGGTGCCAAATGCTCTAGGTACGCCCCTGCCACCACCGTATAATCCTCCAAGGGCGCATGCCTCTCCCACGGCCCCTGCACAGGGACCGGAGGGATGGATATGCAGGACCTGCGGGAATCAGAATCCAGATTGGACTGAAACCTGCAGAGTGTGTAGTGCCCCCAGACACAGAAGTGGATTATATCCAGTGCTATTGAGAACTGGGATGATACCACAGGTTCCTCAGGCGCCCGCCGCCGATGGAACTGGTGGCGGAGATGGCCAAGACGGTTAACAGGCAGCACTACCTCCTCAGGCTCCCCATTATTTTCAACAGCACCTTATACAATATGTCCCACGGAATCCGAAGGACCAACTGGGACTATTGTCAAGCATACCTTACCGACTGACGCGATCCATGCCCACATCCCGAATGTTACAACAGATACAGGCAACTTACAGAGCAACATGGGCAGACTTAAATGACTTGGTAGCCCTGAAGTTAGGGGAGGCACAGTATAGCTCGGTTAAGAATACCCTAGAGGGCAACAGAGTGAAAAATGACCCAAATGTGGCCTGGAGGGATTGGGAGAAGACAGAACAGTCAGGGACAGTGTACTGCATGACTTTTGGTAGATGGGCCAGGACAAAGGAGGATGAGAGTTCATGAAGCCTAAAGGACGTAGTGCAGGAGGCTAAAGAGGATGAAGTCTCCTTTGAGTCAAGACTAAAAACTGTCTGGACTGATATGGGGTGGGATGCTGTGGGACAAATGGGAGAGAAACTTCTCACGTCTGCCTTCATGGAAGGACTTAATTTAGGATTTGGGGTGTTAAAGTGCCTTGTGAGCCAGACCCAAATCCTGCGATTGGACTGAGACAAACCATGGGGACCATACCAAGTAAGTCCGGGGAGAAAAAGAGGAAAACTGACAAATAGTGAAAGAGAAAGTAGAAAAGATGTGATTTAAATGCAGAACTGAGTGTGGAAACTTGGACGTAAGCATGTGAAGCATTATGGAAACTTGCTCGGTGCAGCGCAGAGGAAGTATGTATTTTCTGTCCGTGTATCTATGTGACCTGTTGCCCGGTGAATATGTCGCAGAACCCGTAGGAACTTTGTTTGCCGAGATAGAGAACATATAGAGACGGAAAGCTGAGTATGAAGAATGAGACAGAGGGAGGTTGCTTGCTTGCTTGCAGCTGCGGGGGAGTGACTTCATGGTATTGGAATGTGTGATAGCGAGAACACTGTCTGCAATATTAAGAGCAAATAACAAGGTAATGTATGTGAGGTGAGTGTATGGAGCTCCAGAAAATGTTATTTGTTAATAAGATCAAAGTCGTGTGTGTGTTAATGTATGGGAAATATTTCTTTATGTCTGTGTGAGCCAGAAATTTGACCTTTTGTGTGTTTCTAACTAGAAAACTGACTAGTAGAGGAAGGTCACACAGCCAAGTTTACTGTGAGCGGAATCAGCTTTACTGATGGAATTATCACAGAAAACTAGGGAGGTGTGTGCTCTTGCCTTGGGTCAAAAAGGAGTGAAATTACTTTAGTCTGGATATATAAATAAAAAGAAAAACAATGATGAACAGACATAGGGAAACTCACTGTGTCACCGGTTACTGTATATCTTAAGTCAGGATGTCAGCCCCCTCGAGTGAAGCAGTGTTCCCCCTCAGTCATGCCCAGGAGCAGTGGCCAGTCAAATTGATGCTTTTCTCCAGCCCTGGGTATTCCAAAGCATGATGAGAAATTTAACCTGTTCTGTTCAGAAATGCAGGGTCACAGTACTGATGTGCTTACTCAGAAGCATGGTGAACGTCAACGCCCAGTGGCATACTTCTCAACCAGATTAGATCCTGTTGCTCGAGGCGCCCCCTCCTGCATCAGGGCAGTCACGGCAGTGTAGGCAATGATTGAAAAAGCCTCAGAAGTAGTGTTGGACTACCGGGTGATTGTGCAAACTCCCCATGACATACAGGGCATTCTCACACAGTTGCAACCAAAGCATATTTCTATGGCTAGACAACTCAGACTCCAATGTGCCCTCCTCATGCCAGACAATATTTCTTTAGAAAAATGTACTACTCTGAATCCTGCTACTTTGCTACCAATCACAGATTTAGAAATGGGGGAAGGTAGCACAGGTAGACTTTTGTCAGATTTAGTTGAAAATGATCCTCATGATTGTACACAGTTGATGCAACAAGAAACTTCTGGATTTTCTCATGTGCATGAAAAACCTCTTGATAACCCTGATGTTGAGTATTTTGTAGATGGAAGCAGGTTTATGGGAGAGGATGGCCAGTTCCACACTGGATATGCAGTGGTCACACAGCATGAGGTAGTCATTGCTGAACCACTCCCTCCGCACTTGTCTGCGCAGGAGGCAGAGTTGAAGGCACTCACTGAGGCATGCAAAATGGCCGAAGGAAAGAAGGTGAACATCTACACGGATTCCAGGTATTCCAGGTATGCTTTTGGTATTGCACATGATTATGGACCAATTTGGCGGGCCAGATACTTTTTGACATCAGCAGGCCAGCCCATTAAGAATAAAGACTCTGTGCTTGAACTAATGAACTCTTTACTGTTGCCAGAAGAAGTTGCTATTGTAAAGGTAAAGGCTCACACAAGGTGTACCACTGCAGAGGCAAAAGGCAATGACAGAGCTGATAAGGCAGCCAAGCAAGCTGCTCTCCGGCCACTGAGTGCTGATGACCCTTGGTAAGAGCCTTAAAACCCGTGGATATATCGAAAGACACTCTGATCAAATTGTCTGAGCAAGCCCCACCTGAAGAAAAAGAACTATGGACTAAACAATATTGTTAATCACGAATATTCGAATTGCGAATAAAATAAAAATTTTATCGCGAATATCGACACTTCGAGAATTCGCAAATATTTATAATATAGTGATACATATTGGTAATTTCAAATATTCAAGATTTTTTTTTAATCAGTACACATGATCCCTCCCTGCTTATAGCTTGTGGGCCAATGAGAAGGCTGCAGTATCTTTGACTTTTGGAGTAGTGTTTATTGCAAATTTTCGTAATGCAAATTTTTTGATTGCCGATTTCAGCAATTAAGAAAATAATGACAGGAGATAAATTGCTCTACATTCGTTTTTTTTTTTATATTTGCTATATTGCTATATATTCTTGTTTTAGAATATTACGAATATTCTAAAAAACTAATATATAGCACTATATCGAATATATTCATTTTTTAGAATATTTGTCTTTTTAAGCATGGAGGAATCATGACTTCAGGGGAAAAAAAAGATGAATATTCTAAAAAACAAATATATAGCACTAAATTCTATAGTGCTATATATTCGTTTTTGACCCACACCTGTATTGATCGCATAATATTCGCATATTACGCAATCATTACCTTGCCGATTTTTCACAAAATATTCGCAAAATATTGCAAATTCAAATATGACCCCTTCCTCTCATCACTACTAAACAAGGGGCTGGGCCAGATGACCAAGGACTATAGAGAAACAAAAACAGAATTTGTCTAACACGCCCTCTGTACCCGGCTATGGCTCAGGAGGCCCATGGGCCTACACATCTGTCAAAAGGTGCCATGGTAAGTGTGGTAAATGCAGGGTGGATTGCTCCAGGGTTTTCTGCAGTAGTCGCTCGATTTGTACAAGGACGTATGGTCTGTGCATTGAACAACCCTGGCCAATTGGTGAAGATTCCAAGCAAGCACAGCCCTAGGCCACTTTACCCGTTTCAGAGACTCCAGATAGACTACATACAACTACCAAAGGTAGGAGTGTATGAATTTGTTCTCATGTGTGTTGATCTCTTTTCAGGTTGGCCGGAAGCCTTCCCAATAGTCAAAGCTAGTGCCAAGAACTCTGCAAAGAAACTGGTCAGTGAACTGATATGCAGGTATGGTGTTCCTGAAGTTATTGAGTCAGACAGAGGTTCCCACTTTACAGGTGAAGTGATGAGAGAGGTTGTGCAAGCATTAGGGGTGACCCAAGCCTTCCATACAGCTTACCATCCCCAGCAGTGGCCGAGTTAAGCGCCTGAATGGCACATTGAAACTGAAAATACAGAAGGCCATGCAGGAGACCCAGAGGCCCTGGACAGAGTGTTCGCCTCTAGTCTTATATTCCATAAGAACCACTCCAAACAACAAGACATGGTTATCCCCATTTGAGGTATTGTTTGGCAGTGCCCCAAGGCTAGGACTGTATTTTCCTCAACTGCAGTTACAGGCTGATAGTATGGTCAGCTACATGAAGGCCTTACTGAAAGACTAGATCACATTCATAAACAAGTGTTTGCTTCCATTCCAGACCCTGATTAAGTAGAAGGCACGCACAGTCTTGAGCCTGGAGATTGGTTGGTGATAAAGAGGCATGTGAGAAAGACCCTTGAGCCCAGATTTGATGGTCCCTTCTAAGTTTTGCTGAAAACCGCAACTTCTGTAAAGGTGGAAGGAAAATCCAACTAGATTCATGCCTCACACTGTAAGAAAGTGCGTAACCCTGAGAATGAGGATTCTTGTACTGCTACTCCTGGCCCTGAGCATTCAAGCTCTACATGTGAACGTGAAAAGTGACTGGGACAATGCCCTTATTAGGTATTATCAGGTTATGTTGAAAAAATATGACAGATGCGGACAATTATAAAAACTGTTGGATCTGTACTTACAGTCCTGTGAGTTCAAAGACTATGCCTTTTTTAGCGATCCTGGTACCATAGTTAGAACTTGCTAACATAAATTGTCGAGACTTCTTATCATCCGAAGACCAAAAAATTAAAGTCTTAAGTATAACTCCACTGTAGTTCCTTTTCCTATTGCTGGGTGGGTGGAATCCCCTGGTGGCAAGCCAATGTGACCTCGAGGAAGGACAAAACTGTCAGAGTATGGGACTTTGATTGGCAGAAATGGGCCAGAAAGAAAGTACAAAAGTTTCATTTGGGAGATTTTGATTTTCCAGTATCAGTCTCTTTTGCATTGGCTCAGGGATACGTTAAAAATAATGGGGTGACTACAGTAGCAATACAAAGAACTATTCATAATGTATCATGGGAACATAATAAGTATCAGTCTCTTTTGCATTGGCTCAGGGATACGTTACAAATAATGGGGTGACCACAGTAGCAATACAAAGAACTATTCATAATGTATCATGGGAACATAATAAGTTTGAAGAAATTGTAATAGGTAGTGATAACCATGGTGGTCAAAATGGTGTTTATATAATGAAAGTGTAACTATTACTGCAGTTGCTTATACTGTACTCTCCTTTATCATGTAACCTATAATTATACTCTTCCTGATGATCTTTATTTTGCTTGCAGGGCGGTAGCATATAAGTGGATCCCACCTGGAGCCTCAGGAACCTGTACTCTTGTCCGGTTGACTCCATCTTCATTTATGCTGCCACATGATAAGCTTAACATAAATGCTGTGCCTAAACATGCATTATATAGAACAGCTGCAGACAACAATCCCAGACCTAATGGAAACCCTCATGTAGTGGAGATGAGTATTTCAAACAAGTTTTTTAGTGCTTTGTTTATTTACCCAAGGTTAATGCAGATGTGGAATAAGTTAGTGATAGCCACTGACTACCTAGATGACCAAATATGAGATGTGTTAGGCCTTGCAAACCAAACTAATGTTGTACAATCTTAGTTAATCATAGTTACTAACCAGCATACTCTAGTTCTGGATTATCTCACTGCCCGGGAGGGAGGAATGTATCAAGTGATAGGAACAACCTACTGTCATTACATAGATTCACAGGGTAATCTTAAAATAAGGGCATATATTGAAAAAATGAAGGAGATGAGAGATAAATGGCTGGATGCACATAGTGCTGACAAGGACTCTTCGTGGTCAGATACTTTTTCCTTCTTGAACCCAGCAATTTGGTTTAAAAATGTTGGTGGCTTATGGGTATAGTACAGGGAATAATGCAGATTTTGTTAATTATTGCATTAATTTATATTGTAATTAATCTCACATTGATGTTCTTGAGTAAAATGTGCAGCAGGGATCGAAACAAGAGAGATTATGAAATGCGTTGAGATTATCCCTCATGCAGGCACAGATATGCAGAATCTGGGAAACCAGCAGCAAGGGGAATGACCGGCTGAAGTATGTGTATCTGTCACTTGCGATGAGTGAATATGTCAAAATGGGGGAATTGTGAGGGTCGAGATTCCATCTTGTGTAGGGCTGAGCGAACCCGAACTGTAAAGTTCGGGTTCGTACCGAACTTTAAAATATTTTGACCCCCGAACCCGAACATTTCAGAAAAAGTTTGAGTTCGGTGTTCAACGATTTAATGGCGTTTGTTGAAAAGCAGCAGGGCAGCCAATCAACAAGCGTTTAAGTCGTGTGCCCTTAGAAGCCATCACAGCCATGCCTACTAATGGCATGGCTGTGATTGGCCAGTGCAGCATGTGACCCAGCCTCTATATAAGCTGGAGTCACATAGCGCCGCACGTCACTCAGCTCTTACTAGTGTAGGGATAGGATGCTGCAGCTGTGAGGCAGAGATTAGGAAACAATTCTGGTGTTCTTGGTGTTAAATCTGCAAACTAGAGCAATTGTTTTTGTGGGTGCTATGCTGCATTTTTGTACCCCTGAGCCCAGCGCCACAGAGAAATAAGCTTTAATCAGTTTGTTTGTTAGGTGGGTGTCGGCGACCATTTTTGCAAGTGCAGTGCACTTGCAACTGCATGTGTGCCAGAGACATTACTTTAATCCTGTTCTGGTAGCTCAGTGGGCGACATCTAGGCATTTTTTAAGGACACACTGCATATGTGAAAATAATATAGGTAATCCGTCTGTGACTTCAGGGCCCCAGGGAGGGGACATATTCACATTTTTTTCTGTGAAGAACCCCTGTGCTGAATATCTGACAGGGAAAATCTATTCATTAAATTTATCTGTTAGATTCCAGGGGGACAAATTCCCTTTTTTGGTCGGTCAAGTACCCCTGCACCCTGCAGTGCATACCTGCCAGTGAAAATAATTCAATTACATCAGTCTGTTACATATTTGTGTGACCTAAAGCGATTTATTTTCTCTTTGTGACACCGTCACTTCATATCTGACTGATGGTACTACTGTTACATTGTCGGTTGAAAAAACTCACTTTTTGTGCTAGATAGTACATTTGCGGCCTGTGCTGCATTTCTGACAGTCCAATAAAACCAGTCAATACTGCTGTTACGGATGGAGTAGAGTTAACATTCCCGTTTTCTGAGATTTCTGAGTTGTGTTATCTAATCTGAGCAAACACCTTCAATTGCTTTTCAATGGCTTTTGTCTCAAGATAACGCGATGAGTTAAGAAATTTAAGAGCTGGAGTGCTAACCCTGCTACATCTGTACATTGTAGGTTGACAAATTCAAATTTTTTGTGACCGTGAATTAATTGTATTAAATTCGCCTGTCACACTATTGTGTGACCTCAATAATTTCTTTCTCTTTATGAAACCGACACAGCCTTACTGTCAGTGAACTTAATTGTTGAATATTGGCAGTGTGAGACAGTGACAGGTCTCACGCAGGTTGGAGGCAAGGAAGGGGTTGATAGTGCGGTCCACACCCCTGTTCCACCACAGGTGAGACAAGCTGGATGTAATCAGGCTGGCATAAAGCACCTCCCAGGGTGTCAGAAGGGGGGAACTGTGTTACCTGTAGACAGAGGCCTGGAGGCTCTGTCTGTGTGGTCTCAGCTGGGCAAGGCTGAGGGACAGCCTGGAGTTGGGGGACACAGCGACGCCTGGGAGGGTCGCAGGGCCATAGTCAGGCAGACTACTGAGCCCCAATCCCCCACAAGAAACGGTGAACTAGAGACAGTGGGCATACTGTGCTCTGTACAGCCAGGAGGCTGTGGGACATTGGCTGACAAAGCCGCACGAGTTCACAGGGTGTGAACTGTGACCTAGGTGAGTCAGGAAACTCTGTGTTAGTTAGAGCCTAGCTGGGCAAGTGTTTATTATTTTATGTGGACGTCACATGTGTTAGGTGAAGCTGCGACTTCATAATGACCTGTATTGGTTGGAGGGTGTAAAATAAATGCACTGTTTGGACCTGAAACCTGGTGTCCTAAAGTCGTATCTGCGAGAATGACCCCCGGAGAAGAGCTAACCCCCCACAATTGGTGTCGGAAGTGGGCAGGTGTCCCTGCTGATAAGTAAAAGGGCTGGAAGCCTGCTAGTTTGCAGGAGCAGGGGCTGCTGGAAAACTGCTGGTGTTAATCTGGACATTTTTTTTTTCTGTGGTGCAAAGTGTGCAGGATTTAAAGGGCCAGAAGCCAGTGAGAGAGACTGACCTGTGGAAGTTTTTTTGGGTCAAAATGGCGACCTGGATGAAAGATGGTCCTGTGTGGCGGAAAGTTTGCATACCGGAGGTGATGTCCTCTGGGGGAAGTGGCCCGGTTTGGCGGAAAACCGAGGCCACTGAGAAAGTAATGAAGCAGCTAGTGCAGGAAACAAATGCCTTGTTGAGGAAGCCGAGTGCTGCACTTGGAGAGGCTGCTCTGAACTTGGCGGAGAATGGACTGCTGGAGAAAAATATGTATGTCGTTGCCAAGGGCAACCGACGGGAAGAAAACGAGATGGAGAGTGGTTCGGCTCTCAGGAGTTCCTATATTCCATGTCAGTCTGTACAGAGTCCTGGAGAGGAGGTGCAGAGGAACCATGATGCTGTTGCTAGGAACAACCACTGCTCGGAGAAAAGTGGTCCGGTCTGGTGGAAAACCAGTGCCACAGAGGAAATCATGAGGCAGCTGGTACAGAGATCGGATCGTTTGTTAATGGAGCGGAGTGCTGCACTTGGGAGCGCCGACCCTGTGACGTCTGTGGGTAAGAGCGTTCCAATTATTCAGTGTGTTGCAGAGGATCAGGTGATCCTGGTTCAGACCAGCCCGGGGGCTGAGAACTATGTGCGGGACATTCATGGGGATAATATGAACTGTCCGGTGGTTCTCCCTGAGTGTGAGACTCCAGTGCAATCTGGGACTGGTGAACTTCGTGATGCAGGTTCACGAGTACATGATATGTTATTGGCCGTGATATCGGTTTGTTGCTGTGGGGTAAGGAAGACACTTCTGCAGATAGTGACGAAACTCCTGCAGAACCTGTACCTGTCCCTTTAAGTGAAGGTCTAAGGGAGCTGCCCTTTGACCTGCATGGGGAAAGAATATTGACCATTGAAAACAATGGTACTGGTAAAGTGCAAAGTGATGATGACAAGAATGCGGAAATGCATAAGGAAAATATGATGTCATATAAAATATATGGTGACAGTGATATACCTTTTCCGTTGCAGGTTGTGGTCAGGGGAGAAGCGCCCCCTGGTGGTAAAAATGTAAATGATGATGATGAAACTTTATTTTCTGCATCTGCTATGTTTCATGAAGTGCTATATGACTTGTTCAAAAGGTTTGAAGACATGCCTATAAGTAGTGTGGAGCAAAGCCCAGCTCCAGCTCAGTGTTTGAAGGTGCAGGAAAATAGGATAGGGTTAGAGGGTGTACCGCACGGACCAGAGGTGGAAATGCAGTCTCCACAATGTTGGTTGGTTACTAAGGAAGTGTCCGAGGTGGGGATTAGCTCAGCGGTGCCCCTAGAAGTCAGAATTAATAATGACACAAGCGGTATAGGTGACGTATGTGCTGTGACCGATAGCAACCCAGAGAGTAAAGCTACCATGTCAAGGTCCTGCGAAACAAAGGTGGTTACTAGTAGCAACCAGACAGTTATATCTGACGAGATGGGAATTAAGTCGGGTGACGTCAGCCTAGTGTCTGAGGCCCATGTCCAGGCAGTTATAGATGACCTGACACGACAGTACAGCTGCAAACAGGAGGATGATCTCTCTCTCTCTCTCTCCTCACGCTCCCTAGAAACGTTAGAGATGGGACTAGCTGTCTTCAAAGAGCAACTGAAGAAGGTTTCAGAAAGGGCAAAGGAGGAGACCCAGAAAGAGAATGATGATACTCCTACATCTGCTGCAGCAAAGTCGAGCAAGGAGCAGCTGGAACCGGAGGCCCAAAAGCGGGGTACTTCCAACAAGCTTGTGAAAAAAGCTGAAAAGAAACTGTTGAAAAACATGGAGTTGATGGTTCAGCGCCTGGAGAAACAGGGGTTGACATACGAAAAGGTGGAGAAAACCAAGAACAGACTTCAGCAAGAATTGGATGATCTGATGGTGGACCTGGACCACCAGAAGCAAGTTATGTCTAATCTAGCGAAGAAACGGGAGAAGTTTGACTGGCTCCTAGCTAAAGAGAAATAAATCTCGGCTCGATATGGTGGAAAACGTGACCAAACAGAGACTGATGCTTGGGAAAAGGAGACCAAGGCCCTCTCCTTGGCTAGAGCCCTGGAAGAAGCGCTTGAGGAGCATGCTGAATTGGAGAGGCTGAACAAGCAACTCAGAGCAGAAATGGAAAATCTCATGAGCTTAAAAGATGAGTTGGAGAAATCTAAGTGTGCTCTCGAGCAGCAGGTGGAAGGTGAGAAACCTGAAGAGGAGAATTCTCTGAAAGACGTCAAGAAGCCAGAGCCTGTTAAAAATGTGACTGAAGATGGTGGCAATGTGGTGCTGGCTGTGGCAGAGAAGATGGAAGATGCTTATGTTGAACCAGTTGATGGGGCTGATGTGACCCGACGACCACAGACCCGTGGTAGCGTGTAGCCCATGCCTGGAAGACTTCCCCTCTGCATACAAGGCCTTCCAAATAGCCAGCAGTCTGCTGGGGAAGAAGTACGAGGAGGTGAACGATCAGTTTTTGGATCCGGGCTATTACGATGGGCTGTATCTCCTGACTCCTCCCCCAAAGGAGAACAGTGTCCTGGGTGAGCCTCTGGAGAAAATGACAGAAGACGAGGAATCTGCTGAAGACCCTGGTGCCTCCGGACTCGATGAGAAAGAGGGGAAGGAGTTAACAGGGCAAGTGTATGGTGCCATGTCCGAGAAGGATGAGAAGGCGGTCAAAGAGACTGGAGACTTCGAGAAGACAAATGCTGAAAAAGTTAAGGCCAATGTGTTGGTTGTCATGAAGTCCCTAGATGCTGCAGAGACCAAAGTTAAGCCAAAGGGAGCCGCGGCCGAAGTGGAAAAAGCCGCTAAAGAAGCAGAGGTCCCTGAAAATTCCCATGGTAGCTGGGGTAACTACTGCTGGAAAGAAGGAAGAAGTGAACCAGATGCACGTAAAAGAAGCGAGTAGGGGCAAGCATGCTTTGCTGAAAGAGCCCTGCAAAGCAAAGGAGAAAGTGTCGGGACATGACCATGACTGGGAACAGTTCAGGCAAGAGCTGCAGCAGTCCAAGAAAGGACATGAGGCGCAAGTGCAGGTGCAGAGGATCAAAAAAGAGAGAGGGATCAAAGAGTGCGAGAGTGCATCACTATCACCCGGGAAAGAGGAAAAAAAGAGTATCTGGCCATGAGATGGGCATTTGAGGCCTTTAGGCAGATTAGATTGTGCAAGAGGCTAGTTTGGGTGATAAACCAAGCTCTGCAGGCGTGGGTCTGGCAGAACAAGGGGAAGGTATGTGTCACCGAGGTTCCTGGCCTCGGTGAAATAAGAACCAGTAATTTTATGTGTCAGTGGCAGCTAGTGCTCGCTGACACTGTGTTACTTAGTGTGGCTGTAAAGCCAAGCTGGGCCAGTTCTTATTGGGAGCAAACAAAGAGCAGGGTGGGTGGCTGTTCCCCACGTCCAAGCCAGGTGGATGCCCTCTCACCAGCCTCTCGTAGTTATGGAGGTGTTCACCCTCACGGACTTGAACAAAGGGGGGGGGGTGTATGTGAGATAGTGACAGGTCTCACGCAGGTTGGAGGCAAGGAAGGGGTGGATAGTGCGGTCCACACCCCTGTTCCACCACAAGTGAGACAAGCTGGATGTAATCAGGCTGGAATAAAGCACCTCCCAGGGTGTCAGAAGGGGGGAACTGTGTTACCTGTAGACAGAGGCCTGGAGGCTCTGTCTGTGTGGTCTCAGCTGGGCAAGGCTGAGGGACCACGGGGCTGAGAGATAGCCTGGAGTTGGGGGACACAGCGACGCCTGGGAGGGTCGCAGGGCCATAGTCAGGAAGACTACTGAGCCCCAATCCCCCACAAGAAACGGTTAACTAGACACAGTGGGCATACTGTGCTCTGTACAGCCAGGAGGCTGTGGGACATTGGCTGACAAAGCCGCACGAGTTCACAGGGTGTGAACTGTGACCTAGGTGAGTCAGGAAACTCTGTGTTTAGTTAGAGCCTAGCCGGGCAAGTGTTTATTATTTTATGTGGACGTCACATGTGTTAGGTGAAGCTGCGACTTCATGATGACCTGTATTGGTTGGAGGGTGTAAAATAAATGCACTGTTTGGACCTGAAACCTGGTGTCCTAAAGTCGTATCTGTGAGAATGACCCCCGGAGAAGAGCTAACCCCCCACAACAGTTACATTTTCGCCTGACATAAACCATCCATTAGTTTGGTGGGTGAACGCAAAGAATGAGGAGAGTGTCAAATAAGGGACGTTGCCCTGGTCGGGGTGCTGCTGGTGTTGGTGGAGCTCCTGTTGCAGGGAGAGGACGTGGTCAATTTGTTCCAGCTACACGCACAAGTGAAACACCTTTCTCAGGTGCGAGTAGGCGACAGAACCTTCAGCGTTATTTGGTAGGCCCGAATGCCGCTCTACGAATGGTGAGGCCAGAACAAGTACAGGCGATAGTAGATTGGGTGGCTGACAGTGCCTCCAGTGCCTTCACATTGTCTCACATCCAGTCCCCTGCTGAAAGATCAGAGTTGGCTCCTGCAGCCCATGGCCATCAGTCTTTCACCTCACCCCCTTGCAAATTAGGCAAGCAGTCTGAGCCCCAAGTCATGCAGCAGTCTCTTCTGCTTTTTGATGTCCCAGAAGTGGAAGAGATTGAGTGCACCAATGCCCAACCACTTATGTTTCAGGATGAGTACATGCGAGGACCACCGCAGCACATCTCGGATGATGACGAAACACAGTTGCCAACTGCTGTGGCTTTCGAAAGTGTGCAGACCGACTGTCAGAAAGAGGGGTAGAGGGTAGTGACCACTGGCTCCACCCACACCCCTTTCTCTGCCTACTTGCACCACTCGTCCTAGGCAATGAGGTACAACTGGACGACATGCCCTAGCCTGGTTAAGTGCGGAGGGACATACAAGACAAACAACAGATATGTCAGCAAGCCAAGTCAGAACCAGGATGTCGCTAAAGTACAAAAGGATAATCAAAGAGAAGTCAAGTCCACGCAAAAGGTCAAACCAGGAGAAGCCAATAAATGCAGGGAGCAACCGGGGACGAAGTCGGGAACGGAGCCAGGAATCTAGCCGCATGTTACACAGAACAAGTTCAGGAAGAGCTCTGACGGCGGTGAATAGGGGGAACCTGCCGTCGGCACCCCGTGACACCGACAAGGAGGGCAGGGGTGAAGACTGGGTGGAAGATGATGTGGAGGATGATGAGGTCCTCGACCCCACATGGAATCAAGGTCATGCGGACCTGTGCAGTTCGGAGGAAGAGGCGGTGGTCTCACAAA
Organism: Bufo bufo; assembly: GCF_905171765.1. Taxonomy (NCBI): domain Eukaryota; kingdom Metazoa; phylum Chordata; class Amphibia; order Anura; family Bufonidae; genus Bufo; species Bufo bufo. The sequence goes on from NC_053392.1 coordinate 448,964,449, forward strand.
GCCACCAACACAGCAGAAGAGGGAGCAGGGAGCAAAAGCGGAGCGTCCGTCCCCTAGACAGTATGCCTGCTACTGCCCAACGCAGCACAGGACCGAGCACACCAAAGCCAACTCCAAGGATTTCCCTGGCGTGGCAGTTCTTCAGACAATGTGCTGGCGACAAGACACGAGTGGTTTGCACGCTGAGCAATCAGAGCCTGAAGCAAGCCATAAATGTTCTCAACCTGAGCACAATCTGCATGACCAGGCATCTAAGTGTAGACACCTCAAAAACAAAGAAAGGTCTCTGGCTCCTCCTGCTTCCTCTTCTACTGCAGTCTCGGCCTCTTCATCCACCTCTGGAGTGACAGTGGCACCTGACACCCTGCAAACAGAGGATGTGCCAGCAACACCACCACCTGGGTCACCAAGCATCTCCTCAATGTCTCACGGAAGCGTTCAGCTCTCCATCTCCCAAACACTGGAGCAGAAGAGGAAGTACCCCCTTACCTACCTGTGATTCCTGGCCCTGAATGCCAGCATTTTTAAATTACTTGCCTTTGAAATGCTGTCATTCCGTCTGGTAGAGACGGAGAGTTTTAAAAGCCTTATGGCGGTGGCTGTCCCACAGTATGTCGTGCCCAGCCGCCACTCCTTTTCCAGGCAAGCCATCCCTTCCCTGCACAACCAAGTGGGGGACAAAATCAGGTGTGAACTGCGCAACGCCATCTGTGGCAAGGTCCACCTAACTACGGATACGTGGACCAGTAAGCACGGTCAGGGACGTTATATCTCCCTAATAGCATACTGGGTAAATGCAGTGGCGGCTGGGCCTGAGGCGGATAGCAGTTTGGTGCATGTCCTTCCACAACCGAGGATTGCAGGGTGCTTCTCTTTGCCTCCTGTTGCTTCCTCCTCCTACTCCGCTTCCTTCTCCGGTCAGCGTAACACCTTCACCACCAACTTCAGCACAGCCAGGGGTAAACGACAGCAGGAGGTTTTAAAACTTATCTGTTTGGGGGACAAACACCACACAGTGCAGGAAATGTGGATGGGAATGGAACAACAGACCGATGAGTGGTTGGTGCTAGTGAGCCTCAAGCCCGGCTTGGTGGTGTGCGAGAATGGGCAAAATCTCGTAGCAGCTCTGGGACTAGCCGGTTTGATGCACATCCCTTGCCTGGCACATGAGCTGAATTTGGTGGTGCAGAGGTTCCTTAAAAATTACCCTGATATGTCAGAGCTGCTGCAGAAAGTGTGGGTCATCTGTGCGCACTTTTGACGTTCTCACCCTGCTGCTGCTCGCCTGTCAGCGCTGCAGCATAACTTCTCGCTCACCGCCTCATATGCGACGTGCCCACAAGGTGGAACTCCACCTTGCACATGCTGGCCAGACTGTGCGAGCAGCAGCAGCAGGCGATAGTGGAGTTTCAGCTGCAGTACGCACGGGTGAGTCGCTCTGCGGAACAGCACCACTTCACCACCAATGACTGGGCCTCCATGTGAGACCTGTGTTTCTTGTTGCGCTGTTTCGAGTACTCCACAAACATGGCCAGTGCCGATAACGCCATTCTCAGCGTTACTATCCCACTTCTATGCCTCCTTGAAAAATCGCTTCTGGCGATGATGGAAGAGGATGTGTCACAGGAGGAGAAAGAGGGATCATTTCATAGGGTTTCCGGAGAGTTATTCATAAGTGGCTTTGAGGGTGGGTTCCTGCACCCACAAACGCCAGGTACACAATTGTCCAGCCAGGGCACAGTTCTGGAGGATGATGAGGTGGAGGAGGAGGAGATGGAGGAGGAGGAACTGTGTTCACAGCAGGGTGGCACCCAAATCAGCTCATGGCCATCACTGGTGCATGGCTGGGGGGGATACAAACGACACAGACGATACACCTCCCACAGAGGACAGCTTGTCGTTGCCTCTGGGCAGCCTGGCACACATGAGCGATTACATGCTGCAGTGTCTGCGCAATGACCGCTGAGTTGCCCACATTCTAACTTGTGCTGATTACTGGGTGGCCACGCTGCTGGATCCCCGATACAAGGACAACGTACCGTCCTTAATTCCATCACTGGAGCGTGATTGTAAGATGCGCGAGTACAAGCGCACGCTGGTAGACGCGCTGCTGGTGGCATTCCCACCTGACAGCGGGGCCACAGTGGAAGCACAAGGCGAAGGCAAAGGAGGAGGAAGAAGTCATCAACGCAGCTGGGGCACCACCAGCACCTCAGCAGGCAGGGTTAGTATGGCCAAAATGTGAAAAAGCTTTGTCAGCACGCCACAACAACCAGCACCACCAGCTGATATGGAACGTCTTAGCAGGAGGCAGCATTTCAGCAACATGGTGGAGTAGTATGTGTGCACATGTCTACATGTACTGAATGACTGGTCCCCTTCAACTTCTGGGTCTCCAAATTGGGGACATGGCCTGAGCTTGCCCCCTTTTACGCCTTGGAGATGCTGGCCTGCCCTGCAGCCAGTGTATTATCTGAATGTGTGTTTAGCATGGCAGGGGGCTTTATCACAGACAAGTGCAGCCGCCTGTCCACAGCCAATGTGGACAAGCTCACATTCATTAAAGTGAACCAGGCATGGATCCCACAGGACTTGTCCGTACCTTGTGCAGAATAGACATGTATACCGGCCTTACCCAGCCATTGTTATAGTCCAGCGCAATTGCTCATTGTTGTATTTTTGATATTTCCCACTCTTTTGGGGTGTACCCTAATAAAATAAATATAAATAAAATTCAAACCAAAAACCAGTGTTGGCTACCTCGTCCTCCTCCACCGCCGCTTCCACCTACACCGCTACGTCCACTGCCTCCTCAACCTGTCACGGATGATGTTGCAGATAGCTGGAAGTTATGGATAAACATCCGACTGGCTTGATCCCAAACTAAGGAGCATAAAGGTGACCCCTATAAAACCCTAAGAGCTCACCCTGACTGCTAAGCACATACAAGGGTCTCAGAGGTAGACGATTGCATGCCTTCGTACCTAGACTGTGTGACACCTGAAAACCCTAAAATAGTGAGGGGAAACGACCACTGGCTCCCTGCACTTAATACGGAGGGAGTCAGGGTCACCTAAAATCAAGTCAGCAAGGAAACACAATACATGAAAGGACTTATCTGAACAAGCTGCAACAGAAGTCTCCAGCAGTGAACACTTCAATCCAGGAAGTAGTATAAACCGCAAAGTGAGGCAGTATGGTAGGGAATATAAAGGAAAGAAGATTAGTCTAAATAGGTGACACCTGGGAGAAGGAAATGAAGTGAAACCAAAACAAAGAACATCATGCAAGAGGTAGAAAAGGACGTCTGTCAGACCTTCTCACAGAAGTGGCGGTGACACAACCTCTCACTCCATATGGACCTCCACCTCATACATCAAGATTATTTTTTTTAATTTGTACATATTTTATTTTATGTCATTTCACTAATTTGTCTGTTACATTGTCGGGTGACATTCACAAATTTTTGGCTGGGATATACCCCTGCTCTACCTAGTAGACAGGTTAATAAATTTCACAATTTTTTCTGTTACATTCTTGGGTGACATTTTACCAATTTTTGCCGTGAATAAACCCCTTTTCTGCATAGGTGACAGGGGCCGAAATTTTTTAAAATCATCTGTTCCATTGGTGGGTGACATTAACCCATTTCTGGCAATGAAAAACGCTTGCTCTGCCTAGGTGACAGGGATTTAAATTTCTAAAATTCGTCTTTAATTGGCCCTTTCATTCGATCCTTCTGCTTTAATAACTTGTCCCACATTTCAGCTTGATCACATTGCAGCCATTGACCTCCCTTGGATGTGGTCTCCCTTTCTCACGCTACCTCTCCGGCGTGGAACCCTGATTCGCCGCTAAACGTGATCAACCTGGTAGGCGCAGAAAAGAACATCGAAAGTTGATAGAGCAGATATCCAATTGGATCGTGGACTTCACGGGGATGTGCAACATGGTGGAGCAGTATGTGTGCACACGCCTACACGTACTGACTGATGGGTCTGCCCCCTTCAACTTCTGGGTCTACAAATTGGGCATATGGCCTGAGCTTGACCTTTATGCCTTGGGGGTGCTGGCCTGCCCTGCAGCCAGTGTATTGTCTGAACGTTTGTTTTGCACGGCTCGAGTGGGTTATAACAAGTTATATTTCCCAATGTTTTGGGGTGTACCCTAATTTAAACAATAAAAAATAAAACCAAAAAGCAGTGTAGGCTACCTCCTCCACCGCCACATCCACCGCCTCCTCCACCTCCTACTCCATATGGACCTCGTTCTCCAAGATTAAGATTATTATTTTTTATTTTTACATATTTTATGTTATTTTGAGTTACTTCTCTATCCACATTTGTTTGCAGAGCACTTGCCATGCTTTTAACCACATTTTGATGCCATTTGCAACCCTCTATCCCTTTCCATGTTTTTTTTTTACAGCCATTTTAGTGCTCGAGAGTTCGGGCCCCTATTGACTTCAATCAGGTTCGGGGCCAAGTTAGGGTCAAGTTCGGGTCCCGAACTCGAACTTTTTTGTGAAGTTTAGCCGAACCCATTGAACCTGAACATCCAGGTGTCGGCTCAACTCTACTCTAAAAGCATTCCATTATGCATTCCGTCATAGAATTTCGTTATGGTCTGTGGTAATGGAATCCATAACGCAATTCACCTTTTACCACTAAACTAAGCGTGAACGAATTTCAAAATATGAAATTCACTCATCTCTACTAACTATGGTCATTATGGCCAAAAAGTTAAATTTTAGTTTCGTCAGACCACAGGACATGTCTCCAAAAATGTAGGTCTTTGTTCCTGTGTGTATTTGAAAACATTATTCTGGCTTTATGTTTCTTTTGGAGTAATGGCTTCATCCTGGCAGAGTGGCCATTCAGCCCATGTTGATACAGTACTCGTTTCACTGGGGATATTGACACAATCTTACCAGCTTCCGCCATCATCTTCACAAGGTCTTTTGCTTTTATTTTTGGGTTGATATTCACATGTCGGACCAAAGCACATTTATCTCTGGGACACAGAACCCGTCTCCTTCCTGAGCGGTATGATGGCTGAACATTCCCATCTTGTTTGTACTTGTGTATTATTTTTTGTACAGATGAATGAGGCACCTTCAGGTATCTTGAAATTGCACCCAAGGTTGAGCCAGACTTGTGAAAGTCCACAATTCTCTTCCTGATATCTTGGCTGATTTCTTTAGACTTTCCCATGATGCTACACAAAGAAGCAGTGTGTTTCAGGTGTGCATTTAAATACTTCCACAGGTGTGTCTCTAATTAAATGGAACCTGGTATGTGGATATTTGATTATAATATAACTAATTATATACGATCATTAACTACAAAAAAGTACCTTACATGTATTCATATAATGGTGTGACAGATGGTTACCTCATAATATATACACAAAAATGCCATATGCTGCATGCTAATGAGCTGATTTGAGTCCAGCGTGACATCAGGGAGTCCAGCGTTTTTTTAAATTCAGAGCTATAGTCACTCCCCTGCGCACCTGCTGCTGATTCATATGGAAAAAAGCTGTCAATCAGCAGCAGGTAGGCGGAGAGAGTCAAGAGCTCATGAATATTCAGGACTCATCATTATGAGCTGGAGCTTTTCAATACAAGATGTTGTCAGATTGACTGGGTCAATTAAAGAAAGTGACCCAGCATTTTGCTAAGAGAATCAGTCACTTATTTATGTTGCCCTTAGTTAGGACACCATAAAACTGGTGACAGGTTCCCTTTAATTCAGATGTTGCCAACAAACCTAACAGAAGCTTCCAAACACATGACATCAACATATGTACAGTCCAGAATTGTTTAAAGGCATAGTAATCTTAGTGTATGTAAACTTTTGACATTGCAGAAAGTAATAAAAATGCCTTAAAACATTCTCTATCTCATTATTCTGGTATTTGGCAAAGATATTGTATGTAAACTTCTGGTTTCAGCTGTATGTATCTCACTGACCTGTTGCATGTGCACTTGGCAATTGAAGGCATCTGTGTTGGTCCCATGTTCATATGTGTCTGCATTGCTAAGAAAGATGATGTTTTAATCCATTCCAGCAACAGCCAGTTTGGACCAACTGCCGAAGCCCCATTTCTGAAATCTGGCATGTGTCACTTTATGTGGTAATAACTTTGGAACACCTTTACTTATCCAAGCCATTCCAAGACTGTTTTCTCGTGACACTTCGTACTTAATGTTAGTGGGGAATGTAAGTCGATTTAGGGCTGCAGCTATCGATTATTTTAGTAATCAAGTATTATATCGATTTATCCAACAATTAATACTAATAAGAAAAACCCTAATTAAAAGTATGTTTTCCTTTATAAAAACTCATCAGCCCCCCCCATGCCATCATCAGACTCCCCTGCCATTAGTCCTCAGTACCATCAGCCTCCTCCATGCCATCAGCCCCCCCAGTGCCATCAGCTCTCCCCAGTGCCATCAGTCCTCTGTGCCATCAGCTCCCCCCATGCCATCAGTCTTCTGTGCCATTGCCCCCCATGCCATCAGTCCTCCATGCCCTCCGCTTCTAGTCATCAGTTCCTAGCAGCAGTTTAATACCTACCTGTCCTGTAGGGTTCGCGGATGACACTCCACAGCTCTTAAGCCTCTCCTTTTTTGTGCGCTGCACTGTCGCCCTGACCTCACATAGTGTCAAGTCATAGTGCACACTTACAGGCACTATGTCCTGACGATGTGTCAAGATTCAGTGCAGGTCGGTGGATGACCATGGAGCGTTAGTAATAGCAAGTGCTTCACTCACGCTCAGTGGTCACATGACACAAACGAATCCTCGATGCAAAAAAATTTGAAAAATTAGCAATTTTCGAAATTTGAATTTCTCTGCTTTTAAGACAGATAGTGAATAGTTATTAATTTATATTCCCCATAAGTCTACTTTCTGTTGCCATCATTTTGTAAGTTTTTTTGTTTAGGACATTAGAAGGCTTAGAATTTTGGAAACCATTTTTTCTTTTAATCCATTTTTCCTATAACAGAGTAAGGGTTAACAGCAAAATATTTATTACCCTGATTCTGCAGTTTGCAGAAACATCCCGAGTGTGGTCGTAAATCTCTTCATGGGCACACGGCAGGTTTCAGAAGGAAAGAGGGCACAATATCGTTTTTAGAGGGCAGATTTTTATGGAAAAGTTTTCGGGTGCCATGTCACATTTGAAGAGACCCTGAGGTACCCCTAGAAAGGAAACCCCCAAAAGTTACCCCATTTTGGAAACTGCACACCTCAAGGAATTGATGGAGGCATGCAGTGAGTGATTTGACCTAAAGAGTTTCACAGAATTTAGAAACACTTGGCTGTGAAAATGAAAAATTACTTTTTTCCCCAAAATGTTACTTTAGCTCCAAATTAGTCACACACAGGAGAAAAAGCACCCCACAATTTGTTATGCATTTTGCTTTAATAAAGGCAAAAACGCATATGTCGTTATAAACTGCTGCTTGGGGACACGGCAGGGCTCAGAAGGAAAGTATGCCATATGGATTTTGCGGCAATTGTTTTGAGGGGCCATAACATTTTTAATATTTTTTTGACTGAGCTGTGTGATGCCTTGTTTTTTTGCGGGACAAGCTGTATTTATTTTTATTTTTTTACCTTTTTGGGGTACAAATGACTTTTTGATGGCTTTTTATACTGTTAGGTAGGCAAAATTTGAAATTCTGTCAGTTTTTTTTAACAATGTTTATTGGGTTTTTTCATTTATAAATGCTTCAGTTTACATGACATCATAAACAACATTATAACATCTTTACAAAAAAGAACTGATTAAAGTGTCCCTTGGGAATTCCTTTTTCCAACCTTTAAAGTGTAACTGTTATATTTTTTATTTGCTAGTTTATTAGAGCTAGGCACAGTGGCATACATACAGGGGTCGCAGTTGCGACCGGGCCCAGCACTCCATGGGGCCCAGCCGCCTGTGGACCCCCTGGCCCCTGCAGTGTTCCTTCTAACTAAGCTGCGTGGGTGGGCGGCCGCGCAGCAATTATTGTGGCCCCGCTCAAGCTGCTGGCAAAATGCCAGCGCTCAGCAGTCAGTGCAGTGAGTGTCAGAAAAATCTCCATCATGCGCCTCCTGCCCCGTCTGCCTGCTCCTCCCACATTATGAATGAAGCAGGCAGCCGGGGCAGGAGGTGCATGACAGAGGGAGCTCAGGGAGAGATGCCGGCTCGTGGACCTCCAGCAGTGCATGGCCCATGTGCCCGCCCCGCTGCCCTGACAGCCGCTCACTCCGCAGCCGCTGCCCCTTGCTCTGGATCTCATCAGCAGCAGAAGAAGCACGGGGAGGAGCTGGGCCATGACCGTAGAGCAAAATGTCCTGCAGCAGAACTCCCAGAAGGTAGATGCTGCCCCAAGTGTGTGCACAGTACCGGGCACTGCACCGCCCCCCCCCCCCCTTCCCGCCAGTGTTTTCACATCCTCCCTCCCCACTGATACATTACTAGAAGGCACTTATGGGGGATCTGTGGAGGGCACTGTTATGGGGATATCTGTGAAGGGCACTGTTATGGGGATATCTGTGGAGGGCACTGTTATGGGGATATCTGTGGAGGGCACTGTTATGGGGATATCTGTGGAGAGCACTGTTATGGGGATATCTGTGGAGGGCACTTATGGGGATATCTGTGGAGGGCACTTATGGGGATATCTGTGGAGGGAACTTATGGGGATATCTGTGGAGGGCACTTATGGGGATATCTGTGGAGGACACTTATGGGGGATCTGTGGAGGACACTTATGGGGGATCTGTGGATAGCACTGTTATGGAGATATCTGTGGATGACACATATATAGCAAAACATCTGTAATTACCTTATTATAACAGCTTTCATTAATGTCCCCTGTCCCCTTTCCACTGCTCCCTTAAAAGACAGTTGCTATGGCTTGTCTGTCTCCGGCTAAGAAGACAGGAAGATGGAGGGGCCGTCCTTCACACTGCATGCCTCCATTAGGCTTCAGAGTGAGTAGGCGTGTCTCTCAGTAATCCAATCTGATTGGCTGGCAGGGAGCTGCTGGCTACAGCAAGTGTGTATGTGAAGTGAGGGAAAGCAGTTTTGGCCTCAGAGAACTGGCAGAGGAGCCACCTGAGAAGGTCCTCATATTGTAAATGTTTAAACAGCCGTAACTAAGGGAAATACTCAAGGAAAACAGTGGTATGTGAAGAAACTAAAGATTGCTTTATGCATAATGCTGCTACAGCAGTAACATATGCTAAAATTAATTTTTTTGATGAAAACATGATGGTTATACTTTTTAAGGTTGCAAAATCAGATGACTGCATAATTTTGTCTCGAATGTTGGCATAGAGGACAGCTAGGCTCAATTTACCCTGATGAGGTGACAGTAATGCATCAAATTAATTGGCCTGTGTCTCCGCAGAGTAGTCACATAGCTTTGCCCTTAAGGAGCTAACTATCTTGTGGTAAGCTGAAAAATTAGTCCTCTATGCCGTATTGGCTTTTGAATTCATTAAACATATAATATCTTCTTTCTTCTGAATGCCAAAAATCAGATATGGACCTCTGTGTGCCAGAGAAATGTAGGGAGCTAAGTTTAACCTGTGTTCCACCCACCACACTATAAGCATTTTCAATGGGTCAAGATATTTGGAAACCTGGTTTGGTAAACCATAACTCTTACGTATCACTTTCTATGACACTATAGTGTCTTTTAACAGAAGGCTTTTGTTTACTGATTGGGGTAATGTGGAATACGAGGTATGTAGTAGGCTATTTAACTTCCAGGGATGCACTAAGGCAGATTCCAGTGCATAGTTTGAGTAATTATCAGAGGCTGTGTTGGGCTATCTCAGTGGATAAATCTTTCTCCTATGGCCCATATAGGATAGCAAATGCCGTCTTATCACCACCTTACCTGTATCCCACAACAACTGGGGATCTGAGGTTGTGGAGTTATTATCCAAAAACTCTTGCCACCACACTTTAAATTTGGAACAAAATGATTCATCCCCATAGAGTTGAGTTGGGAAACTCCAAATGTAGTCAGCATCCCTTGGGATAGAGTCAAGTATGGAAAGGGATACAGGTGCATGGTCCGAAATAATCATGTCCTCTATATTAATGTTTTGACTGCGGGTCGCTAGCAAGGGTGATAATAGGATGTAATCAATTTTAGATCAGGAACAGTGTGCATGTGAATAGTGCGTATATTTCCTACCTTCAGAGTGTAAAGTTCTCCATAAATCTATGAGGTAGGAATCGGTTAATAATTTCTGTAACACCTGCTCTCTCTTTTTCGGTACCTTGTGGGCATTAATATTCTGCCTTCTATCCTTCACTGGATTGACAACTGCGTTCATGTCTCCAGCTATTATCTTACAGAGTGTCGATTCTTCAATAACACACCGTGTAAGGTTCTGAAAAAAGGGTTCATTAGAATTGTTTGGGCCATACACATTATAAATACTAATGTCAGCTGTCAGGGAGCTAAGCTTTAAATGATGCAACCTACCCATGTCATCTGAATGTTTAACCTCTGCCATTAATGACAAGTTTTTGTGGATCAACCTGACAACTCCCTCCTTAGATCCCAGAGTCGGTGAACCATGAACTGCATCTACCCATAGTCTCCTCATTCTAAAGAAATCTTGGTGGGACAAATGTGTCACACCTACCTTCATCCTCCCCAAGTGGTGCAGCACCATAAGACCTTTGCTAGGGGATCTCAGCCTCTTGACATTCCATGATACTACCTTCATAAAAAAAAATAAAGCAATATCGCTCTACGTCTGTGGAGCTCGGCTCTGTTTCTTATCCACCTGAGAAAGGTTCCCTTTACCAACAATCCCCCATAAAGAAAATAAAACATATTCAACAAAGCATAACTGAGAAAATAGACATCCCAGAGGGACAAGGTGACAATATGCACCTCCAGGATTGAGCGTCTATGAGCTTCACTTTTTCCATTACAAATAGCTAATCTGTAGAAATAAACAAAATATTAATAACAGTATTATTCCTCCCTTGCCCATATATAGCAATAAAAGGATATAATCGAACAGTATGTTAAGGTGAGCAACCATAGAGAAAAAAATAAAAAGTTCTGGTGTTCCGTCCATAAGCCAGTCGACGACCAAAAAGCTGGGTATATAAATGTCCCCTATTCGTTGACTAAACAGACAAAAAAGACAAAAAGTACTCTAATCCGGAAGTCTTGTCGCTACCACCAGCGGATTAAAAAATGTCCTTCAGGTTGAAAGTTGCATCTCAAACTTTTGAGGACTTATCTTTTTAAGGGCTTCCATCACTTTTTTCTTTCAAGCGTTTCTCCTTGGGGGCCTCTGGTACCTGGGTTGGAGCTGGTGCCAGTTCCAGGGACCTTGCACCCCAGTCATCAATAGAGGCTCATGGCGGCGCCTTGGAATTTCTTGCCAATACTCCCTCTCTTCCCAGTGCTTTACCGCCTCCTCGGGAGAGTGAAATAGTGTCACCGAGCTATCAGATCCAAATATCTTCAAAATAGTGGGGTATAATAAAGTACATTTTGTCTTCTTGTTGTATAGATCAGTACATAAAGATGCGAAAGCCGTGCGTCGCTTCAGGACCTTAGCAGAAAAGTAATTGAAAACAAGTAGTTTATAATCTCTGAGGAAGACAGACGTTCTCATGTTTTTATGCACTTGCAATATGGCTGCTTTCGAGGCATGGACCCCAGATTTGGGCGATATGAGTTGTCTTTCACCTCCCTAAAGTCTGGGCCTTCTTGATGTGCCCTTTCTACCTTGAAAGTTCCCTGAAGGCCCACCACCTCTGGTAGTTCCATTTCACATATGGCTGTCTAACTCCAGGATCCCCACAATGCGGAGGTTACTGCGCCGTGACCTGCTTTCGAGGTCATCCACTTTATCCCACAATTTCTTTATCTCATTCTCAGCTTGTTGTAGTCTGACTTGAGCGGTATTCAGCTCTGCTTCCATCTTTTGCGTGGAAGATTCCACTTCATCAAGTCTGTGAGCATACTGAGTCACCTCCGCCTGAAGTTGGAAAAATGACTGCGCCACTGTAGATGTTAACGATTCCGGCAAATCCAGTAGGATCCTTGTTGCCACCTCCATGACCAGATGTTTGTAGTCAACTTCCATCAGACACTCTTGGTGTGTTGAGACACGGAGGAGTTGTCGAGTTTGCTTCATCCGCCATTACAGGTGCCGATGTACGCACCACGGCCTTCCCGGCTTTCATGGTACCCTTTGCTTTAGTTTTACTCCCCATGGTAGTCAAATATTTTTCTATGTATATGGAGGGTCATGTATAACCCTGCGTGATGAGGACAGATTGTTCCTGTATGATGGGGGTGTTAGTTTTCCAGGCTTCTCGGGAGAGAGCTCTCACCACGCCCTGCCAGCCATGATTGCGTCGGAACCTCAACCCTCTGTCAGTGGTTTTATTTAAAAAATTTTATGGGTTTCCTCATGAGGTATATACTGAATGATAGGATAACTTTGTTCTATGTATTGATACGGTTATGACGATACCAAATTTACTGTATATTGTTTTTATTTTTCATGTTCTACTACTTTTGCAGGACCGGTGCAGGGATTTTTGCCAACACAAGCGAAACTACATTTTGGCTTCCCCCCCCTCGGTCACATCACCCCCTCGGTCACATCACCCCCCCATGTCACATTTCTCCCCCATGTCACATTTCTCCCCCTCCACTGCATGTCGCATTTCTCCCCCCTCCGTCCATGTCACATCACCCCATGTCACATTTCTTCCCCTCCATCTCAAATCACCCCCCTAGGTCACATCACCCTCTGTCACATTTCTCCCCCTACATGTCACACCGGTAACAGGTTTTAGAAGGTCTCAAAGATTATCTGCACATTAGTGATCTGACAGCCTCTTTTGGTTTTGGTTTCACTTTGTCTGTGTTGCTTGTATGTCCACACCTCCTGTTCAGGTGTGGATCATCTGACCTTTTCCGCCCCCTATTTAGTCTGACTTTACCCATCACTCCTTGCTCTGGATAGCTTCATTTGGTTTTTGGAAGAGCTGGAGTGTGGTTCTAGTTGAAGTCCTGTTCATCCATCATCCATCAGCCTCAGAAGTTAAGTGTTCCGCTTGTTGTATTTTGTATTCCCCCCCCCACCTTTGATGTTTACTAGGCCTCAGCGAGACACTGGTTCCTTCACCAGGGAACGGGCAATTTGTCTCTGCCCTGTCATTACCATTAGGGCATCCGAGGGCCACCAGGGTTTTCTAGGTTCCTGTGTATGGGCATCTCTACCATCGAGAGGTGCGCATACGGATAGGAGTTAGGGCCAGGAGCAGGGTTTTATAGGTGGTGACCCTTTTCCTTCCATAGCGGTGAGGCCTAGTGTCTTTTCCCTTCCCTCTTATTGTCTTTTGGTGTTCTCCCCTACTACATCCGTGACACTCCATCCATGTCACATTTCTCCCCCTCCATAATGTCCATTTCACCAGACCCCCCCATGTCACATTTCTCCCCCTCCATCATGTCCATTTCAAAACACCCCACCCATGTCACATTTCTCCCCGCAGGCCACAGACAGACTACAGACATTTGTCCAATTGTCTTGTACCGTCCCCCCTCCCATCATGTCACCCCCCCATTAATGTTCTGTTATGTGAAAACATTATGCGCTCCGCTCTGTGCTCATCACTACCAGTGCCACCTACGACAGTCGGCAGTCCATCTGGTCTGGGCCTGGCTGTGTGAGTCACTGTCACAGACTCAGTCACCAACAGCTCAGCTCCAGACCTCCGCTCCAGTTGCTGCCGCCGCAGCGCCACTCGCCAATCACCTCCCCTGACCGTGTTGCATGCCGCTCTGTGAGTGAGGGCCAGGGCCGCACAGCACGCACACAGGCTCGGGCGGGCGGCGGCGCTGCGGCGCAACTTCGCGAGTTATTTATTTAAAAAAAAATTGTTTTATTAGGGGGGACCCTTCTCTGCGCCCTCAGGCAGCCGCTTGGTCTGCCTTATTATAGCGCCAGCCCTGTTTGCAGCATAAAATCACTTTTTTATTAAAAAAAGTTATATTTTGCATCGCCATATACTAACATCCATAACAATTGAATTTTTTAGCAAACAAAGCTTGTTTTTAGCAGAACTGGCTATAGTTTTTATTGGTACCACTTTGGCATACACACTTTTTATTACATTTTTTGTGAGGTAAGGTAACAAAAACAGCAATGCCATCATAATTTTTTTTTTTTTTTTTTATATTATGGCATTCACCACACAGTGAATCCTTTTTATAGATCAGGTCATTATGGATGCGGCGATACCAATTATGTATAGTTTATTTTATTTTTTCATTTTTTTTTTTTTACTTTTTTTCATTTTTTTTTCATTAAGTTCCACTTAGACCTTGAAGATCCAGTGGGTCTGATGGCTGTACTGTTCTCTGCAATACTCATATTGCTGAGTATGGCACTGTCAGTTTTACACTGACATTCACCCTGATCAGGACCCTGCCTACAGCAGGGCCTGTCAGGAAGGCTTGGTTCCATGGTGAGTCTAGATGCATCTGGTTGCCATGGTAACCATTGGTACACTGCCATTGCAGTGCAGCATCCCAATAAGGGAGAGAGGGACCTCCCTTCCTCTTTTAACCCCATGGATGCTGTTGCAGAAGATTGTCAGCTGTATATTACCGCTTACACTTACTGCTGATGGCTCCAGCTCCATTCCAGAGCCACTGCCATCAAGTTCTTCATGTGCGGGGGGCACAGGGTGGCACAGTAGGGAGGCAGAGCATTATCTTCTTGAAAACAGCATATATATTCTGATTGTTTATTCTGTATAGACTAACCAATCAGAGCGATCGCTGACAGGGGACCGCTCTGATTGGTCCCTTGCCAGCTGCTCCCGTGTTACCTCTGTCAGGGAGAATGGAGACTCTGGGGCTATGACACTTTATAGTGTCACAGCCTCCGGTAAGAAATGTACGCCCAATTGCAGAAAGTATCTTGCAATGTGGATGTACATTTATGCCCATATACAGGAAGGGGTTAATTTATGCAAATTAACCTCTAGGAGCAACGGGGGCATTGCCTATATACCTAGACGCTCTGCTCTCTCTCCATTTTGATTAACAGGGCCAGGTGTGATGATATTTTCACTATCATTCTCTGACAATCAAAGTGTAGAGAACACAACAGTTGCAGAGAGAGCAGAGCCTCTAGGTGTAACGGTAATGCCCCTGTTGCTTCCAGAGGCTCAATTGCATATATTAAATCATTTTTCTCAGCAATGCAGGCACATATGAACATGGGACCAACACAGATGCCTTCAGCTGCCAAACGTACATGTAAAAGGTCAGCCAGTTGCATATGTAAAAATCTGCTGGCAGATGTCCTTTAACCTTTTACAGACACAGGGCGTACAGGTACGCCATGACGTCCGAGTCCTTAAGGACACAGGGCGTACATGTCCACCCTGTGTATTTCCGATCACCGCCGTGCGGCGTGCGTTGATCGGAAATCATACAGCAGGCACTCTGTGACATAGCCGAGGGGGGTCCTGTGATACACCCCCCCCCCCCCCCCCCGTAACGGCGATCGCAGAAAACCGCAGGTCAATTCAGACCTGCGGTTTGCTGCGTTTCTGGGTCATTCCGATAACCCGGAATAGGATGGTGATCAGTGGTGTGATAATACATCGCCAATCACCATCCTTAGATCCTGAGAGGTGGCGGTGACATCACCTCTCAGGATCGCACCCCTAGAGTAGAAACTCCAAAAAAGTGACCCCATTTTGGAAACTACACCCCTCAAGGTATTGAAAACTGATTTTACAAACTTTGTTAACCCTTTAGGTGTTCCACAAGAGTTATTGGCAAATGGAGATGACATTTCTGAATTTCAACTTTTTGTAACCTTGCCTTACAAAAATGTAATATAGAGCAACCAAAAATCATATGTACCCTAAAAATAGTCCCAACAAAACTGCCACCTTATCCCATAGTTTCCAAAATGGGGTCACTTTTTTGGAGTTTCTACTCTAGGTGTGCATCAGGGGGGCTTCAAATGGGACATGGTGTAAATAAACCAGTCCAGCAAAATCTGCCTTCCAGAAACCATATGGTGTTCCTTTCTTTCTGCGCCCTGCCGTGTGCCCGTACAGTAGTTTACGACCACATATGGGGTGTTTCTATAAACTAAAGAATCAGGGCAATAAATATTGCGTTTTGTTTGGCTGTTAACCCTTGCTTTGGTACTGGAAAAAATGGATTCAAATGGAAAATTTGCAAAAAAATAGAAATTCTGAAATTTCATCTCCTTTTGCCAATAACTTGTGGAACACCTAAAGGGTTACCAAAGTTTTTAAAATCAGTTTTGAATACCTTAAGGGGTGTAGTTTCTAAAAATTGAGTCATTTTGGCGTGGTTTCTATTATGTAAGCCTCACAAAGTGACTTCAGACCTGAACTGGTCCTTAAAAAGTGGGTTTTGGAAAATGTCTGAAAAATTTCAAGATTTGCTTCTAAACTTGTAAGCCTTGTAACATCCCCAAAAAATAAAATGGCATTCCCAAAATGATCCAAACATGAAGTAGACATATGGGGAATGTAAATTAATAACTATTTTTGGAGGTATTACTATGTATTATAGAAGTAGAGAAATTGAAACTTGGAAATTTGCAAATTTTTCAAATTTTTGGTAAATTTTGTATTTTTCTTCAATTTTACCAGTGTCATGAAGTACAATATGTGACTAAAAAACAATCTCAGAATGGCCTGGATAAGTTAAAGCGTTTTAAAGTTATTCACACATAACGTGACACTGGTCAGATTTGCAAAAAATGGCCTGGTCCTTAAAGTGAAAATGAGCCCAGTCCTTAAGGGGTTAAGGGTCTGTTGAATAGAGTTAGTGGTTACTTACCTCCTCAAGCTCCAGTGCTGTGTGGTACTTTAATCCTTGGTCTTCAACTACGCAGTAATGAGCTGAATCCAGTCATGCTGCCATACAGACAACCAGGAATAGGCATGAGTTCACTAACATTTAGAGGGACAGGCTTACAGTTGTAACAAGTACACACACATACAGCATACAGCTTTGTGCAAAATAATAGTCTAACATCACTAGTGTGTTTAAATACTGTTTATGGCAGAAAAGATAATACAACATGGGAAAAATGTATGACTAGGTGTAGCCAAGTAATGGGCAACCAACAGAATCAACAGTCATGATATGCACACTGCTAATTTGGTGTAATTGACTCAATTAATGAAAGGGTGTTCAAATTAATAGGAGTGTGGAGTTCAATTAGTGAGATTATTCATTCTGTGAAGAAAAAGGTGTCAATTAAGGCCCTTATATAAAGAAGGAGGGCAGCCCTTGCTCAGAGAGTAAAATGGCTCACCCCTTGCTCAGAGAGTAAAATGAAGAAAATAATTGGCTACTCATACTCTGGAGTCTGGCCCATTTATCGCATACCAGGCACTATGGACCAGTTTGAATGTATCAAAATACTGGAAGAGGTCATGTTGCCTTAGGGCTCATGCACACGGCCGTTGCCCGACCGTGGCCATATTGCGGCCCGCATACGGTGGGTTTGCAATACACCCCGCATCACGGAGGCGGTCCCATTCACTTGATGCGGTGCAGTGCGGAAGCATGGATCGGAAGCACTATGGAGTGCTTCCGTGGTGTTTCTGTCCGTGCCTCCGCTCTGCAAAAAAATAGAACATATTCTTTTACGGTGCGGATGGATCACGGACCCATTAAAGTTGAATGGGTCTCGATCTGTCCCAGCCGCTGCATGGATGTTGCCCATGCAGCATCCCACATATGTGTGTAAAAGGGACACTTTAAACAGCTGCCTATTTTTCTAATGTATTTGCAATGTATGGTATTTCCTATTATCAGGCTGGCAATGTCATTACACCCATGTGCCCCTTGGTGGTGCTGGCGCCATTCATTTATATAGCTTGAGGTGTGTATAGCTCAGGGAATTCCAGAGCATTTCAGTGTAGTGTAGTGTATTGTAGTGATAGAGGAAAGCAAGTGTATGGAGGAGAGAAACAGGCCTTATCCACGATGTAGCTGGCATTTCTTTCCTCCGGGACCTGATAACTCCTGGGGAGGACAAACTAAGAGTAGTTACAGCAGCTTACCACTGGACAGTAAGTCTGCGTCTAAATATGAAGCAAGCCTAGTGAAGTTTAGTGCTGAGTTGGGCCTATGGACTTAACAAGCACAAGTGACCAAGAGTAACTTTCCAAGCTCCTGGACACGACTGGATGATTAAAGGCCATAATTATCCTTATTCACGAGAAGCCTTCCAGGATATAGTGAACCTGAATACTTCAGGAGAGCATCCTGCAAATAAAGTCGCAGAGAGTTTGCCTGCCATGAGGGAGAAACGCCCTTATTGGATAGCTCAAGATAAGTAGAAAACAGTATATTTAGTGCCTGAGTGCTATGGAAAGTGGACTTAAAGTCAATCTAATTATTCTTCACCTGTAAAGCTGAAGTACTAGAGAACTGCCTAACTGACAATTGCCTAAACCTGATAAAAGGAATACTACTGAACCTATCTGAGTATTCACTCATGTCATACAAATGAACTGTATCTGTACTGACTACCTGAAGACAATTGATTCAGTAAATGTTCAACTGTTTGATTACAACCGACTCCTCATCATCTCTACTACTACACTCAACATTTGCACCTTACGATGCTGGCGTCACGAACACAGGGGCCCAGCTCCCAAAGCACCTTAATCACCTATACCATCAAGGACACCTCAACTTCCATCTGGCTGGTGTTCCCTGCAATAGAGTGTCCCAGAGGATTTAGTGGTGTCTTCCCCATCACTGCACACCAGCCCAGGGAGGCTCTGCTAACCATAAGTACAACCAACTACTACCCCCATTGGCACACCGTCACCTCACGTGTCGCCCCTGCAGACCCGGTCGCTACACCCGTGCATTAGGGGCCGCAAATTGCGGTCCCCAAAGCACGGAATGGCCGCACAACGGCCGTGTGCATGAGGCCTTATGCTGTAGAAGAAATGCCTTTGAAATGGGTGTTTCAACAGAACAACAACCCCCAAACACACCAGCAAGCAGGCAGCATCCAGGTTCCAGACCAACAAAATTGATGTTATGAAGTGGCCAGCCCAATCCCCAGATCTCAATCAGATTGAACATTTTTGCAATGACATAAAAAAATGAAGTTTTTGTTGCCTAACCTGAGATACATAGCAGAATAACTGTTGAATGTAGTCCAGTCAGCTTGGGCTGGACTATCTGTTCGTAGGTGTCAGATGTTAGTTGACTCCATGCCACACAGATGTAAAGCAGTTGCCAGAAATAAAGGTTATACAACCAAATATTAACTAATTACCAGAAAAGTTAAATCTGGAAACAAATTTCAGTTTATAGTGGAAATATTCGAGTTTGTAACTGAAAATGAAAACATTGATATTTTGTTAGTTTTCATTTGGAATTAAATGTGCAGTGCTCCCAGTGCCTTTTATGTATATGGAAATAAATGCTGTCATGAGAAATTAGCTTTTTCTCAGTTGTTTTAAACACACTGATATTATTTTGCACATAACTGTATATACACAGTCCAGTCACATTATTATGACCACTTCCTACTTTCGATGTCAGCAGCTCATAGCTCATGAAGGAAATTACATGTCGTGAGTTGGCTCGTTGGGTACATAAGGTGTATGATAGGCTGTCTGCACACATATTGCTCATTGCTGTTATGGGTAAAAGGGGAGGTTTATCAGAGTGATGGTTAGGGATGATTATTGGCTTTCGGGCCAAGGCTGCAGTATTTATGCACAGTTTGTGAACTGTTCACGTGCTGCTGTGGAAACTGCGGAGCTCCATGTGCCATTGATGTTAGAGGTGAACAGCTGCTATTAAGGTGCGCAAGGGTGGACCAACACACTACAGTTGAGCAGCTCACCACCAAAATGAACCAGGGGCTACCAGATATGTGTCTGAAACAACAGTTCAGTGCACCCTACTGAATATTGGGCTCCAATGCAGATGGATTTTCACCACACCTCTGCTAACGAAGTTGAATTGGCAGAAAAGGCTTCAGATTTTACGGCAAAAGGTTGCCTTCTCCAATGAGTCACGTTTTCTGCTTAATTGAACAGATGGATGTAGGTGTGACAGGTGAGAAACATCAGAGAACACCCTGCAAACGTTGTTGGAAGAAAACAAGCTGTTGATGGCAGTGTTATGGTCTGGGGAATGTTTTTGTGGCAACTGATTTAGGTATGAATCCATCCTCGCAGATCACTTACACCCAAATACCTGTGACCACCTACCAGGACACAGCCCGTCTCAGGCGGAGTGAGTTGGTGTCTCTTAAAACTCTGCAGGTGCTGTGTTTCATGCCTCATCCACCATGGTGGCAGACTGCTGCTGAAGATTGCTCCAGGATTGCTGCATTAAGTGAGTTAAGGACTGAGACAGAGTGGTATGCTTTTATTATGTGGAATTTAAATGTCAATGCAGTGATATTTATTGGAGTCCTAGTCATATGACATTTGTATGGACTTATTGAATTGGCATTGTCAGACCCTGTCTGCATAGATGTGCAACGCTGCATCTCACATGGTGATCTGAATATACACACATACAGCATACACACACTGATATACATAAATATACAGCATATACTGTATACACACACAACGTATACACACATAAATACAGTATATAGCATATACACACTATGATTAGGAATTTCAAGGTCTCATTAGTGATCAGCAGCATAGACAATATTCATTTTCACGATTTTTTGGGGCTAATATTCGCTATAAGTTCTCAAATTCTAGGATTCGTGATCTCCCGTCATTATTTTCTTAATTGCAAAAATCGGCAATGTAATATGCGCGTATTGTGCGCGCAATACAGGCGTGACTCACTTTTGTTACATTTTTCAAGCTGCTAGAAGTTTCCTGAGATTGGAGAAAATGCACAGTACAGTAATTCCTATCAGCTACACTATATCACTATCTAACCTACACTTACTATCTCCCACTAACTATCTGTATTATACAGGTGAAACTCGAAAAATTTGAATATCGTGCAAAGTTCATTTATTTCAGTAATGCAACTTAAAAGGTGAAACTAATATATGAGATAGACTCATTAAATGGAAAGCGAGAAATTTCAAGCCTTTATTTGTTATAATTTGAATGATTATGGCTTACAGCTTATGAAAACACCAAAGTCACAATCTCAGGTACCCTTTGCTCAGGGGGTATGGAATAATTAGCTGACTAAAGTGCGACACTTTGAGCCTAGAATATTGAACCTTTTCACAATAATCTAATTTTAAGTTGCATTAATGCAACTCCTTTTAAGTTAATTGAACTTTTTCACGATATTCTAATTTTTTGAATTTCACCTGTATATATGAGCTAACTATCTAATGTAATTGAATAAGGATCCAGATGACTCAGCAAAGCACAAAGCACAGCAATGACACTGCTCTCTTTCTCTCTCTCTCTCTCTCAGAACTGCAAAAAAAAAAGCAGAAAATGGCTGCTGGGGAGTTTCTTATATAGTAAGGGGTAGGCAACTTTCCTATTGGTTGCTAGGGATGTTGCTAAGCTCAGACAAAGATATTGCAGCCTTCTCAATGGCCCACAAGCAAGAAGCAGTGAGGGTACTGATGAAAAAAAGTCTAGAATATTCGCGATTACAAAGATATAGCACTATTATCACGGATGTAAAACACCAAAAGACAACAGGAAGGAAGAGGAAAGACACTAGGCCTCACCACTAGGGAAGGAAAAAGGGTCACCACCTATAAAACCCTGCTCCTGGCCCTAACTCCTACCCGTATGGGCGCCTCTCGATGGTAGAGTTGCCCAGACACAGGAACCTGGAAAATCCTGGTAACCCTCGGATGCCCTACAGGTAATGACAGGGCAGAGACAACCCGTTCCTTCCCGGGTGAAGGAACCAGCGTCTCGCTGAGGACTAGTAAACAACCAGGGAGGGAGAAATACAAACCACAACAAGCGGAACACTTAACTTCTGAGGATGATGGATGAACAGGACTTCAACAAGAACCACACTCCAGCTCTTCAAAATGAGTTATGGGTAAAGTCAGACTAAATAGGGAGAAGTAAAGGTCACATAATCCACACCTGAACAGGAGGTGTGGACATACCAGCAACACAGACAAAGTGAAACCAAAAGAGACTGTCAGATCACTCATGTGCAGTCAGTCTTTCAGACCTTCTAGCAACTGTCACAGGTGTGACAGTACCCCCCCTTCTACGAGTGACCTCTGGGCACCCATAGCCAACCTTATCAGGATGAGCTCTGTGGAATGTTGTCACCAGACGAATAGCATTAACATCGGTTGCTGAAACCCACATCGTCTCCTCTGGTCCGTACCCTCTCCAATGAACGAGATACTGGAGGGATCTCCGGAGAACTCGGGAGTCCGCAAGAATCACCCACTCTCAGGTCCGGACCACTCATACGTCTCCTGTCAGCCGCACGCTTATACTTGTTGCCCATCTTTTCAGGTTATTTTGGATTTTCCGCCAAATAGAAGACAAAGAAGTGGAAAATCGTTCCTCCTCAGGAATTCCGGAATTTTGAGCACCAGAAAATGTACCAAACTGTGGATGGAACCCATATGCCCCTAAAAACGGCGACTTATCAGTGGATTCCTGTCTACGGTTATTTATAGCAAACTCAGCTAATGACAAAAATGAAGACCACTCTTCCTGATTCTCTGAAACAAAACATCTCAAGTAAGTCTCCAGATTCTGATTAGTGCGCCCCGTCTGTCCATTCGACTGAGGATGAAAAGCCGAAGAGAAGTACAATTGTACAGCCAGATGAGTACAGAATGCTTTCCAGAACCAGGAAAGAACTGAGTCCCTCTAATTGGACACCACAGAGGGAATGCCATGTAGTTTCACAATGTTGTCGACAGACACATGTGCAAGAGTTTTAGCATTGGGTAGACTAGGTAATGCTATAAAATGCGCCATTTTACTAAAACGATCGACAACCACCAGAATTAGGTAAATCTGTGATAAAATCCATGGAGAAATGGGTCCAAGGTCTGGACGGAATGGGCAATGGAAGCAGAGATCCAGAAGGCTGAGCATGTGTCACCTTAGAACGTGCACAGGTAACACAGGCTGACACATAGTCCTCCACACACTTGCACAACCTCGGCCACCAGAATCTACGAGAGATGAGATCGACAGTTGATCTGCTCCCAGGGTGCCCACCAAGCACCGTACAGTGATGTTCCTCGAACACCTTGTGACGCAATTCAGAAGGAACAAACAATTTCCCCGGAGGACAAGAGTCCGGAGCATCACCTTGGCCTCGAGATGGCCTTGTAGTTCTCTGCCATACTCTCTACCAGTACATTCCTGTGGTAATCAGTATTGAGAGGCAGGCATAAGGATTGATTTACATATATCCACTCTGTAGCGTGTTCTCTCTATTGAATTTGGCACCATATATAAGGCTACTTTCACACTAGACAAAAACACAGAAATATAGTGGCAATTCTGGGGGAGCTGCTCAACCCCTAACACTGTAGCGTGTTTTTCATTGGGGGAGCAGCCCCACCGCATGTGGACCGCAGCAAACGACTATCCCCAGCAAAAAATGCATACGGTGGAGGATGTCAGCGCGGTCCACATGCACCACAAAGGCATCCTACACAAAACGGAGCATTGTGCGGATGAAAATATAATCATATAAATCACAGAAAAAATGCACCAAACGGATATGCCACTGACTATACTGGCTAGTCATAAATGCAGATATTAAAAGCTGAGACTTTTGCCAATATATTCCTGTCAGGAAAATATCGGAGCCCGTCATGCACCACGTCACGGTCACTCAGCATGGCAAGGGGTCCTACCACTACGCTAACTATGGTGTGAACAAGGTCTAAAGGTGATGTAATCCAGCTCACAGCCAAACTTCCACACAACCGCCTAGCAGGACAACTAGTGCAATGTGAACAAATCAAGCCTGTAAGCCACACCCATATCAGACCATGTGATGGAGGTTTCCAGGTGCAAAAGAGTGTTTGAATGCCAGGTAAAGGCACATACACTACATATAAAACAAGACACAAACACAGAAATATAGTGGCAATTCTGGGGGAGCTGCTCAACCCCTAACACTGTAGCGTGTTTTAATCGGGGGAGAAGCCCCACCGCATGTGGACCGCAGCACACTAGAGTTAAAGTTTTCCAGTATTGAGATCCGTCATAGGGTCTCAATACCGAAAAAAAGGCTTCCTTTTTGTCCCCATTCATTGTCAATGGGGACAAAATGTAACTGAACAGAAGGGAATGCTTCAAAATGTATCCATTCCGTTTTCATACTGGAGAGCATGCTGCGGTTTGCTTTCCGTCATGGGATGTGGAGCAAGCCGGATCCGTCATGACGCACAATGCAAGTCAATGGGGATGGATCAGTTTTCTCTGACACAACAGAAAACGGATCCGTCCTCCATTGACTTTTAATGGAGTTCATGACGGATCTGTCTTGGCAATGTTAAAAATAATAACGGATGCAGATGGCTGTATTATCAGTAACGGAAGCGTTTTTGTCGAACCCTACCGGATCCAGCAAATACGCTAGTGTGAAAGTAGCCTAATACATGCAGTTTTATTGCCTTGTGTGTTGTGCAAAATGCCACAAGGGGCCCACTGAGGCTTTAATTGCCCAAGGACCCACATGAACCTGGAGCCGGCCCTGCTTTCAGGCCTTGCTTCAAGAAATTCTGCATTCTGCTTTTGAGGGTGAAACAGTTGCGGGTACCAATCCAACAGTGCATGCAAGAAGAGGGCTGTTTGAAGATGTGTTGGTCACTTCGGATATGAGATCATTCTTGCAGCCAACCCATTGACAGCCGTCCTCCGGATCCAGCCTTAGTGAATGCCTAGACCGACAGGTGTCCGACTACATCGGGTTAACGGCCGATGTGGACGCTCTGAGAAGCGATGAACCCCTGGACTACTGGGTGCGCAGGCTTGACCTGTGGCCAGAGCTGGCACAATTTGCCATGGAACTGTTGGCTTGCCCCTCGTCCAGTGTCCTGTCCGAAAGGACGTTCAGCGCAGCAGGGGGGATCATGAACGATAAGTGCACTCTCCTAGCTCACGACAGTGTGGACTACCTAACATTTCTAAAAATGAATGAGGCATGGATCTCGGAGGAATTCAACACATGTGACGACCACATTTAATTGAATTTCATCATGACAGCCCATAAATATCCACCACCACCCAGAACAAATCATGTTCCCTGTCTTAGGTAAATACAGCGGCATAAAAGGTCATTTATGTCCATTGAATGCCTAATTTTTGGGGCCTGTACTGGCCGACAGTTACATATTTATCCTGTGACCGCCTAATGTACCTCCAGCCACAGAATCCAAAGTTCTTTGCTGTCAGGTGAACGCCTATTGACAAATTTTTGGGGCCTGTACTGGCCGACAGTTACATTTTTATCCTGTGACCACCTAATGTACCTCCAGCCACAGAATCCAAAGTTCTGTGCTGTCAGGTGAATACCTATTGGCTAATGTTTGGGGCCTGTACTGGCCGACAGTTAATTTTTTTTTATCTCTAGCCACATAATCACACCCTTGTCTCACTCCTCTTCCTCTCATTATGGTGGCGTATGAACCGCATTCACCATAAGGACCTTCTAATATCACAGGGTCATGTGACTGTGCCCCCCATCCTGTACTGTGCCCCTTACCCCGTACTGTGCCCCCTTATACCCTGCATTGTGCCCTCTTACCACACACTGTGCAGTGCCCCTAGTCATTCCCTGTACTGTGCCCTCTTATACTCTTATCCCATCACGGTGTGGCAGTGTTATCTGGTCACTGTGCAGAGGTGTTATCTGGTGAATGTATGGCGGTGGTATCCAATATCTGGATGGTCATAACTTTATCCCTTTCCCTGCCAACACCATCCTTTTTTAGACCTGACATGAGCGGGAAAAATATGCAGATTGTGGTGCTAAGGACCTTTGCGCCACAATCTGTGTCAGAAATACGCCTAACAGACATATTTCTATATACACTGCGTGCAGAATTATTAGGCAAATGAGTATTTTGACCACATCATCCTCTTTATGCATGTTGTCTTACTCCAAGCTATATAGGCTCGAAAGCCTACTACCAATTAAGCATATTAGGTGATGTGCATCTCTATAATGAGAAGGGGTGTGGTCTAATGACATAAACACCCTATATTAGGTGTGCATAATTATTAGGCAACTTCCTTTCCTTTGGCAAAATGGGTCAAAAGAAGGACTTGACAGGCTCAGAAAAGTCAAAAATAGTGAGATATCTTGCAGAGGGATGCAGCACTCTTAAAATTGCAAAGCTTCTGAAGCGTGATCATCGAACAATCAAGCTTTTCATTCAAAATAGTCAACAGGGTCGCAAGAAGCGTGTGGAAAAACCAAGGCGCAAAATAACTGCCCATGAACTGAGAAAAGTCAAGCGTGCAGCTGCCAAGATGCCACTTGCCACCAGTTTGGCCATATTTCAGAGCTGCAACATCACTGGAGTGCCCAAAAGCACAAGGTGTGCAATACTCAGAGACATGAACAAGGTAAGAAAGGCTGAAAGACGACCACCACTGAACAAGACACACAAGCTGAGACGTCAAGACTGGGCCAAGAAATATCTCAAGACTGAT
This sequence comes from Bufo bufo, assembly GCF_905171765.1. NCBI lineage: Eukaryota > Metazoa > Chordata > Amphibia > Anura > Bufonidae > Bufo > Bufo bufo. The sequence continues at coordinate 448,991,164 of NC_053392.1, forward strand.
TTTTCTAAGGTTTTATGGACTGATGAAATGAGAGTGAGTCTTGATGGGCCAGATGGATGGGCCTGTGGCTGGATTGGTAAAGGGAAGAGAGCTCCAGTCCGACTCAGACGCCAGCAAGGTGGAGGTGGAGTACTGGTTTGGGCTGGTATCATCAAAGATGAGCTTGTGGGGCCTTTTCGGGTTGAGGATGGAGTCAAGCTCAACTCCCAGTCCTACTGCCAGTTTCTGGAAGACACCTTCTTCAAGCAGTGGTACAGGAAGAAGTCTGCATCCTTCAAGAAAAACATGATTTTCATGCAGGACAATGCTCCATCACACGCGTCCAAGTACTCCACAGCGTGGCTGGCAAGAAAGGGTATAAAAGAAGAAAATCTAATGACATGGCCTCCTTGTTCACCTGATCTGAACCCCATTGAGAACCTGTGGTCCATCATCAAATGTGAGATTTACAAGGAGGGAAAACAGTACACCTCTCTGAACAGTGTCTGGGAGGCTGTGGTTGCTGCTGCACGCAATGTTGATGGTGAACAGATCAAAACACTGACAGAATCCATGGATGGCATGAGTGTCCTTGCAAAGAAAGGTGGCTATATTGGTCACTGATTTGTTTTTGTTTTGTTTTTGAATGTCAGAAATGTATATTTGTGAATGTTGAGATGTTATATTGGTTTCACTGGTAAAAATAAATAATTGAAATGGGTATATATTTGTTTTTTGTTAAGTTGCCTAATAATTATGCACAGAAATAATCACCTGCACACACAGATATCCCCCTAAAATAGCTAAAACTAAAAACAAACTCAAAACTACTTCCAAAAATATTCAGCTTTGATATTAATGAGTTTTTTGGGTTCATTGAGAACATGGTTGTTGTTCAATAATAAAATTAATCCTCAAAAATACAACTTGCCTAATAATTCTGCACTCCCTGTAATAAATGATCACCTAATTGTATTATCATTCGGGGGTAGGGCTAATATCTTCATATTATATAGATTCTAGTGTATTATACTGTGCCCTGTATTTCCCAGTAGAAAATTATCCTTGGGAAACGCAAAAAAAAAAAGTGTCAAAACAAGCAATTTTTGTCACCTTACATCACAAAAGGTGCAACACCAAGTGATCAAAAACGCGTATGTCCCACAAAATGGTACCAATAAAACCGTCACCTCATCCTGCAAAAAATGAGCCCCTACATAAGAAAATCTCTCAAAAAATAAAAAAACTATAGCTCTCAGAACATGGACACATTAAAACAATTTTTTTTGTTTCAAAAATGCTATTATTGTGTAAAACTTTAATAAATAAGAAAAAGTATACATATTAGGTATCCCCACGTCCGTAACAATCTGCTCTATAAAAATGACTGACTGAACCCCTCAGGTGAACGCTGTAAAAATAAATAAATAGAAACTGTGCTAAAACAACCAATTTTTTGGTCACCTTGCCCCATAAAGTGTTATAATGAATGATCAAAAAATCATATGTACCCAAAAATAGTAGCAATTAAACTGGCACCTTATCCCCTAGTTTCCAAAATGGGATCACTTCTTGGGAGTTTCTACTTTAAGGGTGCACCAGGGGGCTTCAAATGGGACATGGCATCTAAAAACCATGTGGAGTTCCTTTTCTTCTGCGCCCTGCAGTGTGCCCATACAGCAGTTTATGACCACATGTGGGGTGTTTCTGTAAACCGCAGAATCTGGGTAATAAATATTGAGTTTTGTTTGGCTGTTAACCATCGATGTGTTAAAGAAAAAAAATTATTAAAATGGAAAATCTGCCAAAAAAGTGAAATTTAAAAATTTGATCTCCATTTTCCTTTAATTCTTGTGGAACGCCTAAAGGGTTAACAAAGTTTGTAAAATCGGCTTTGAATACCTTGAGGGGTGTAGTTTCTACAATGGGGTCATTTATGGGGGTATCCACTATGTAGGCCCCACAAAGTGACTTCAGACCTGAACTGGTCCTTAAAAAGTGGGTTTTGGCAATTTTCTTAAAAATTTGAAGAATTGCTTCTAAACTTCTAAGCCTTCTAACGTCCTAAAAAAATAAAATGACATTTCCAAAATGATGCCAACATAAAGTAGACATATGGGGAATGTTTTAAGTAATAAATATTTTATGAGGTATCACATTCTGTTTTAAAAGCAGAGAAATTGAAATTTAGAAAATCGCGAATTTTTCTAAATTTTTGGTAAATTTGGGATTTTTTCATAAATAAAGGTGAAATATTTTGACTCAAATTTATGAATATCATGAAGTACACTGTGTCACGAGAAAACAATCTCTGAATGACTTGGATATGTAAAGGCGTTCCAAAGTTATTACCACATAAAGTGAGATATGTCAGTTTTGCAAAATTATTCCTGGTCAGGAAGGGGGCAAATGGCCCAGATGGCAAGTGGTTAAATAGCTTCTGCAGGATACAAAAATGTGAAATGCTGCACATTTGTATACATCAAACCGATAGGAAATAAAAATGTTCTAGGCTCCAGCAGGGCATATTTTTGAGAGTATCCCTTTAAGACGCATAAAAATGGGTGGGAATTTTTGCCAATGATCCCCCTCTGGTATATCACTGTCCATGTTGTGGGACTATTTGTGTAGTTCTATTAAGTGTTTGCTGGCTGTAAATATGAGCTGAAGGTTTTTTAGGTTCGCCTGCCATTAAAGTAAACGAGGCCCGCCACGAACTTGCGGTTCGCGAGTTCGCGAACCGTCCCGGGCGATGTTCGTCAATCACTATTAGACTCACCCCCCCCCCCCCCCAGGAAATCTACGCGACAAACCATCCGCCTTGACGTTCTTAACCCCAGAGCGGTAAGTGACGATGAAGTTAAATCTGGTGAAAAACAATGATCATCTGGCCTGCCTTGGGTTCAGTCTCTTAGCCGTCTCCAGGTAGTAATTACCATACTAGGATGAATTGCTGCTTCCAACCAATGCCGCCATTCCTCGAACGCCAACTTAACAGCCAGCAATTCCCTATTTCCCAAATCATAATTCCTTTCAGCAGTCGAGAGTTTTTTTTAGAGAAAAATGCACATGGGCGCCATTTACTGGGTGAAGGACCCTGCGACAAGATTGCACCTACCCCTACCTCAAACACGTCAACCTCAACAATAAATGACTGAGACACGTCCGGTTGCGCCAGAATAGGGGCCGAAGCGAAACATTCTTTCATAGCAAAAAAAGGCTTGTAATGCTGCATCAGACCAGGTAGAAATATCAGCACCCTTCCTAGTCATGTCTGTTAAAGGTTTAACTACTGTTGAATAGTTTAAGATAATTTTATGGTAGTAGTAGGTAAACCCCAAAAACCGCATAAGAAGGAAGAGGAAAGACACTAGGCCTCACCGCTAGGGAAGGAAAAGGGTCACCACCTATAAAACCCTGCTCCTAGTCCTAACTCCTATCTGTATGGGCACCTCTTGATGGTAGAGATGCCCAGACACAGGAACCTGGAAAACCCTGGTAACCCTCAGATGCCCTAAAGGTAATGACAGGGCAGAGACAACCCGTTCCTTTCCTGGTGAAGGAACCAGCGTCTCGCTGAGGAATAGTAAACAACCAGGGAGGGAGAAATACAAAACACAACAAGCGGAACACTTAACTTCTAAAGATGATGGATGAACAGAACTTCAACAAGAACCACACTACAGCTTTCCAAAACTAAATGAAGCTATCCAGATCAAGCAGTGATGGGTAAAGTCAGACTTAATAGGGAGAGGTAAAGGTCACATGATCCACACCTGAACAGGAGGTGTGGACATACCAGCAACACACAGACAAAGTGAAACCAAAAGAGGCTGTCAGATCACTCATGTGCAGTCAGTCTTTCAGACCTTCTAACAACTGTAACAGGTGTGAAAACTATATTCTACATCTTCGCGAATTCTCAAAGTGCCGATATTCGCGATCAACACTAGGTCTCAACAGGCAAACCATGCCTACCTCCTTTTTGCCATAACAGCCATTGCTTTTTTATTTTATTTTTTTGCGCATTAAGCCATTTTGCCCTACACAGCACTAAGATAAAAATTTCAATCAACTTTTATTATGGATTAAATGAGAGAAAAAAATGTTCCATTGTTATTTACTCTGTTTACCAATCAAAAACACAGTTATTGCAATGGTTTATGCTCTATTTTTTTTTTTTTTTTAGCAATATTAACTCTTTCAGGACCAGGACATTTTTCACCTTTCTGCCCAGGCCATTTTGAGCAAATCTGACATGTGTCACTTTATGTGGTAATAACTTTAAAACGCTTTTACTTATCCAGGCCATTATGAGATTGTTTTCTCATCACATATTGTGCTTCATGACAGTGTTAAAATTTATTTAAAAAAATACCAAATTCACAAAAAATTGGGAAGAAATTGCAAATTTCCAAATCTCAATTTCTCTGCTTTTATAATAGTAATAACTCCAAAAGTAGTTACTACTTTACATTCCCCATAGGTCTACTTCATGTTTGGATAATTTTGTAAATGTCATTTGATTTTTGGGGGACGTTAGAAGGCTTAGAAGTTTAGAAGCAAATCTTGAATATTTCCAAAACCCACTTTTTAAGGACCAGTTCAGGTCTGAAGTCACTTTGTGAGGCTTACATAATAGAAACCAACCAAAAATGACCCAATTTTTAGAAAGTACACCACTCAAGGTATTTAAAACTGATTTTTACAAACTTTGGTAACCCTTTAGGTGTTCCACAAGAATTAATGGAAAATGGAGATGAAATTTCAGAATTTCACTTTTTTGGCAGATTTTCCATTTTAATCAAGTTTTTTCCACTAACAAAGCAAGGGTTAACAGCCAAACAAAACTCAATATTTATTGGCCTTATTCTGTAGTTTACGGAAACACCCCATATGTAGTCGTAAACTGCTGTACGGGCACATGGCAGGGCGCAGAAGGAAAGGAACGCGATATGGTTTTTGGAAGGCAGATTTCACTGGGATAATTTTAAGCTGCCATGTCACATTTGAAGACATTTGATGCACTCCTAGAGTAGAAACTCCCAAAAAAAGACCCCATTTTGGAAACTACGGGATAAGGTGGCAGTTTTGTTGGTACTATTTTAGGGTACATATGATTTTTGGTTGCTCTATATTACACTTTTTGTGAGGCAAGATAACAAAAAATAGCTGTTTTGGCACAGTTTTTATTTTTTGTTATTTACAATGTTCATCTGACAGGTTAGATCTTGTTATTTTTATAGAGCAGGTTGTTACGGACGTGAAAATACTGAATTTGTCAACTTTTTTGGTTGTTTGTTTCAGTTTTACATAATAGACCATTTTTGAAAAAAAACAAAAAAAATTAAAAAATAAATGTTTTAGTGTCTCCATGGTCTGAGAGCCATATATATATTTTTTTGGGTGATTGTTTTAGGTAGCGGCTCATTTTTTGTGGGATGAGGTGACGGTTAGATTGGTACTATTTTGGGGGGCATATGCCTTTTTGATTGCTTGGTGTTGCACTTGTAGTGATGTAAGGTGATAAAATTTTTTTTTTTTTTTAGCAGCTTTTATTAAAAATTTTTGACGGTGTTCACCTGAGGCTTTAAATCATGTGACATTTTTATAGAGCCGGTCGATACGGACACGGTGATACCCAATATGTCTACTTAAATTTTTTTCCTTATTTTTTTACAATTTTTTTTTTACTTTAGTTTTCAAAAGGACGCTTTATTTATTTTTTTACTTGAAATTTTACAAAAATTTTTTTGAAAACTTTATTTTTTTAACTTCTTTTTCACTTTATTTTTTGTCCTACTCTGGGACTTCAACTTTTGGGGGTCTGATCCCCTTTATAATGCATTACAATTAGTGTTGAGCGAAACCGAACTGTAAAGTTTGGGTCCGTACCGAACTTTATGAGTTCGGGTACCCGGACCCGAACCTGAACTTTGCCGGAAAAGTTCGGGTTCGAGTTCGGTGTTCAGGCATTTAATAAAGCTTGTTGAAAGGCTGCAGGGCAGCCAATCAACAAGCTTTTAAGCTGTAGGCACTTAGAAGCCATCACAACCATGCCTATAAAAGCTGAATCACATGTAGCACCGCCCATCAGCTCTGAGTATTGCAGGGACAGGAAGCAGGCAGCTGAACTGAGGAAGAGAGTTAGGAATCTGGCTATTTGTTTTGTGGGTGACCTACAGTATAAAGATTTTTTGTGGATGCAATACACCAGCTTTGCACCCCTGACACAGAAATATAATACTAAATCTGGCTGTTAATTCTGTGGGTGACCTATAGCGATCTCTTGTGGGTGCAATGCACTGTCTTTGCACCCCTGTCACAGAAATCTAATAATTAATCTGGCTGTTAATTCTGTGGGTGACCTATAGCGGTTTTCTTGTGGGTTGCAATCCACCATCTTTGTACCCCTGACACAAAAATATAATAGTTAATGTCTGTCTGTTAGTTCGGTGGGTGACATATTCCCATTCTTGTTGGGATGTACATCTGCACTGCATACCTGACAAAGAAATAAATACAGTTAATCCGTCTGTTAGTTTGGTGGGTGACATATACCCATTTTTTGTCTGAGGTACACCTGCATTGCATATGTGACAGTGAAATTGATATAGTTCATTCGTCTATTAGTTTGGTGGGTGAAATATACAAAATTTTTGTGTGAAGTACACCTGATTGCATATGTGACAGGAAAATGAATATAGTTAATCCATCTGTTAGTTCGGTGGGTGACCTCAAAGAATGAGGGGAGCATCAAATAAGGGACGCGGCTCTGGTCGTGGTGCTGCTGGTGTTGGTGGAGGTCCTGTTGCAGGGAGAAGACGTGGTCGATCTGTGCCAGCTACAAGCCCAAATGGTACACCTTCCTTAGGTGCACATAGACGACAAAAACTTTCAGCGTTATTTTGTAGGGCCAAATACCGGTGTACGAATGGTGAGGCCAGAACAAGTAGAGGCGGTAGTAGATTAAGTGGCTGGCAATACCTCCAGTTCCTTCACATTGTCTTCCACCCGGTCCCCTGCTGAAAGCGCAGAGTTAGCACCTGCAGCCCATGAGCATCTGTCTTTTACCTTACCCCCTTGCAAATCAGCCAAGCAGTCTGAGCCCCAAGTCATGCAGCAGTCTCTTCTGCTTTCTGATGACTCTGCGGGCGGGGTTTCCGTGGGCTATCCCCCTAGCCCTGCCCCAGAAGTGAAAGAGACTGAGTGCACCGATGCCCGACCAATTATTTTTCAGGATGTGGACATGTGAGGACCACCGCAGCACATCTCTGATGATGAAGAAACCCAGGTGCCAACTGCTGCGGCTTTCTGCAGTGTGCAGACCGGCAAGGAGGGCAGGGGTGAAGAGTGGGTGGAAGATGATGTGAGTAACGTGTGCAGTTCGGAGGAAGAGGTGGTGGTCACACAGCACCAGCCGCACAGCAAAAGAGGGAGCAGGATGCAAAAGCAGAGTGGTTGTCCCCTAGCCAGTACGCCTTCTACTTCTCACCACACTCAGGCACTGAGCACACCAAAGCCTGCTCGAAGGAGTTCCCTGGCTTGGCAGTTCTTCAGACAATGTGCTGACGACAAGACGAGTGGTTTGCACTCTGTGCAATCAGAGCCTGAAGCGAGGCATAAATGTTCTAAACCTGAGCACCACCTGCATGACCAGGCATCTAATTGCAAAGCACAAGCTGCAGTGGGGTAAAACCTCAAAAACCATGAAAGATCTCAGGCTCCTCCTGCTCCCTCTTCTGCTGCAGTCTCAGCCTCTTCCTCCCCCTCTGGAGTGATAGTGGCACCTGCCACCCAGCAAACAGAAGATGTGGCAGAAAAGCCACCCCCTCTGTCACCATCACCAAGCATCTCCACACTGTCCCATGGAAGCGTTCAGCTGGCCATCTCCTGGACACAGAGAAAGAGAAAGTACCCCCCAACCCACCTGCGATCCCTGGCCCTAATTGCCAACATTTCAAAATTCCCGGCCTTTGAACTACTGTCATTCCGTCTGGTGGAGACAGAGACTTTTAAAAATCTTATGACGGTGGCTGTCCCACAGTACGTGGTTCCCAGCTGCCACTACTTTTCCAGACGAGCCATCCCTGCCCTGCACAACCAAGTGGCGGACAAAATTAGGTGTGCACTGCTCAACGCCATCTGTGGCAAGGTCCACATAACAACTGATATGTGGACCAGTAAGCACGGGCAGGGACGTAATAACTCCCTAACTGCGCACTGGGTAAATGCAGTGGCGGCTGGACCTTAGGCGGATAGCAGTTTGGCGCATGTCCTCGGTGGCGGAAGGATTGCAGGATGTTTATCTTTGCCTCCTGTTACCTCCTCCTCCACTTCCTCCTCTACCACCTCCTCATCTGGTCAGCGTAACACCTTCACCACCAACTTCAGCACAGCCAGGGGGAATGAACAGCAGGCTGTTTTGAAACTCATCTGTTTGGGGGGAAAAAACCCACACCGCGCAGGAGCTGTGGACGGGCATGGAACAACAGACCGATGAGTGGTTGGTGCCACTGAGCCTCAAGCCCGGCCTGGTGGTGTGCGATAACGGGCGAAATCTCGTAGCAGCTCTGGGCCTAGCTGATTTGACACACATCCCTTGCCTGGCGCATGTGCTGAATATGTCAGTGGTGCTGCACACTGGAGAGACTGGCTGGGGAAGGGGATACAGAGGACACAGACGTATCAGACCTCCCACAGAGGACAGCTTGTCGTTGCATCTGGGCAGCCTGGCACACATGAGGGTCTACATGCTGCAGTGCTTGAGCAATGACCGCTGAGTTGCACACATTATAACCAGTGTTTATTACTGGGTGGCCACGCTGCTTGATCCCCACTGCAAGGACAACGTGCCATCCTTAATTGCATCGCTGGAGCGTGATCGGAAGATGCGCGAGTACAAGCGCAAGCTGGTAGACGCGCTGCTGGTGGCATTCCCACCTGATAGGGGGTGCTCAATGGAAGCACAAGACGAAGGCAGAGGAGGAGGAAGAAGTCGCCAATGCAGCTGGGGCACCGCCAGCACCTCAGAAGGGAGGGTAAGCATGGCCGAAATGTGGAAAAGCTTTGTCAGCATGCCACAACAACCAGCACCACCAGCTGATATGGAACGTCTTAGCAGGAGGCAGCATTTCAGCAACATGGTGGAACAGTACGTGTGCACATGCCTACACGTTCTGATTGATGGGTCTGCCCCATTCAACTTCTGGGTCCCCAAATTGGGCACATGGCCTGAGCTTGCCCTTTACGCCATCGAAATGCTGGCCTGCCCTGCGGCCAGTGTATTGTTCCGACCGTGTGTTTAGCACGGCAGGGGGGAAGGGTGATCACAGACAAGCGCATCCGCCTGTCCATAGCCAATGTGGACAAGCTCACGTTTATTAAAATAAATCAGGCATGGATCCCACAGGACTTGTCCGTACTTTGTGCTGAGGAGAAAAGTATACCGGCTGCACCCAGCCATTGTTCTACTCCAGCGCTCTTTCTATTTGCATTCTCTTTTCTATTTCCCAATGTTTTGGGGTCTTCCCAAATTTATAAAACAGAAAAAAAAAACAACAACAAAAACAGTGTTGGCTACCTCCTCCTCCACCTCCACCGCCTTCTCAACCCCCTACTCCACTTTGACCTCCGTTATTTTAAGTAATTTCCCTATCCACATTTGTTTGCAGGGCAATTGTCCTACTCTTACCCCCATTTTGCTTACTTTTGCAGCCCTCTAGTCCTTACTACGTCTATTTTACAGGCATTTAGTGCCCCAAAGTTCAGGTCCCCATTGACTTCAATGGGGTTCGGGTTCGGGGTCAAGTTCTGGTCCCGAACCCGAACTTTGAGCCGAAGTTTGGCTGAACCCGGCGAACCCAAACTTCCAGTTGTTCGCTCATCCCTAATTACAATACTTATTTTTTTGTAATGCATTTGCTGTGACTGTATTACTGAGTGTAATATACTTCAGCCTGCTTGCCTGTGAGATCCAGGGGGCTGGATCTCACAGGCTCTCCCAGAAGGCAGCTATGATGCCTAAGAAAGGCATCGGGCTGCCTTTCCTGCCATCGGGTCCCCATCACAGCAGAGCGGGGACCCGATGGACACCCTGCACATGTCTGAAGTCTGCAAATGCCGTGCAGGGGTTAATACACCGGCATCGGTGATTTCACCAATGCCGGTGCATACAGCAGGAATCCGACTATTAGTAACTGCCAGACCTCTGCCACGGATCGGGCGGGCGCAGCTTCTGCACCCGCCCAATCAGGGTGCCGTACATGTATAGCGCTGGGCATTAAGTCACATCCGGTTGTGCCGTACATGTACGGTATTGGGCGTTAAGGGGTTTTCTCAATTTCAGAAAATTGCTTTTTTCATGTAGAGGAAGTTAATACAAGGCACTTACTTATGTATTGTTATTGTCCATATTCCCTTCTTTGCTGGTTAGACTCCTTTTTGTATCCCATTATACACTGCTCGTTACCGTGGTTACAACCACCCTGCAATCCAGCGTTGGTGGCCATGCTTGCACACTGTAGGAAAAAGTGCCGGTCTGTGTGCGTTCCTATGGCCCCAGCCACCAGAGAGGCCAGTGCTTTTTCCTATAGTGTGCAAGCATGGAAATGAGCAATGTATAATGTGATAGAAAAATTAATCCAGCCAGCAAAGGAAGCAATAGACAGTAGCAATACGTTAGTAAGTGACTTATATTAAATTTTTCTACATGATAAATTCCACTTGCTGAAGTGAGCCCACTCCTTTCATTTTGCTGAAAAATATAACTTTTCTCATAAAAGAGAAGCTGTAAATAAAAGTAAAATTTTTCTGCCATAACTTTTAATAAAGAAAATATTTCACAGGTATGCACAGATTTTTTTCCAAAGATAATGTTACTGAAAAAATAATAATAATTGTAACATACTTGAAGAAGAACTCCCACAAAATGTTTTATTCTCTGACCTGTTAGAAAGGTACATGATGTAATATGTAGGGAAGGTAATCTTCATATGAAGGTAATCAGCATCTTTATTTGTTAGTTATAACCTCCCTTCTGATTCTCAGCTGTGTCATGTGACCAGCAATCAGATTTTACAAATAACACAGCATCTTATGTATGGACAGGAAGTCAGTTTTTCTATGTATTACTATGGGAGCCTCAATGTCAATCTTATAGGAACTTCCTGTTCTGTGTCAGTTGGAGATCAGAGTGATGGTCACTAGTGATGAGTGGACTTTGTTTCAAAGACTCTGAACCCCATTAAAGGCAATGGGGACCCGAACTTTGAGGCTGAAAATGGCTGTAAAAAAAGTCATAGAAAGGGCTAGAGGACTGCAAAAGGAACCAACATGGTGGTAAGAGCAGCACAATAGCCATGCAAACAAATGTGGATAGGGAAACTAAAACACTGTTTTTGTTTTTTTGTTTTCTTTAAAGGGAACCTGTCATCAACATTATGCTGCCCTCACTGAGGGCAGCCTAAAATAGTGACAGAAATGCTGATTTCAGCTGTGTGTCACTCATGAGCTAAAAGTAAGTGGTTGCCGAAAACCATGGTTATTCATAAATTCCTGCCCTCCCTGCCCACTTCTACCTAGTTTTCCGCCTTTCTCTCTAGGAGAGAACTGTCAATTATCAGCAGAAGGGTGAGAGTGCAGGAGATTATGAATAACCATGACTCTTCTCCGTGCCCAGTCTGCAATGATTGTGATGTTGGTTTTCGGCAACCACTTAATTCTTATTTTATTTTTTTGTTTGTGGAGGTCACAAAACATTTGGAAATATAAAAGAGAATGTACAAAGTGTGCTCCAGTATAATAATGGCTTGGTGCAGCCGGTAGATTTCTCTACTCTGCCAATATAAGACATAATAATATTGAGCCAGGAGGTGGAGGTCCAAATGGAGGAGCAGGCGGACGTGGTGGTGGAGGCGGAGGTGGAGGTAGCCAATATTTTATTTTTATATTTTTTTTTTTAGTTTTTTGTTTTGTGGAGGCCCCAAAACATTGGGAAATAGCAAAGAGAACGCACATACTGCGCTGGAGTATAACAATGGCTCGGCACAGCCAGTATACCTCTCTACCCTGCTCAAGGTACGGACAAGTCCTGTGGGATCCATGCCTGGTTCATTTTAATGAACGTGAGCTTGTCCACATTGGCTGTGGAGAGGCGGATCCCCCCCCCCGTCATGCTAAACACACGTTCGGACAATACACTTACTCCAAGGTGTAAAGGGCAAGCTCAGGCCATATGCCCAATTTGGCAGACCCATCAGTTAAATTGGGCAGACCCATCAGTCAGTACATGCAGACGTGTGGACACGTACTGTTCCACTATGTTGCTGAAACGCTGCCTACTGCTAAGACGCTCTGTATCAGATGGTGGTGCTGTATGTTGTAGCGTGCTGACAAAGCTTTTCCACATTTCAGCCCTGTTAACCCTCCTTTCTGAGGTGCCCCAGCTGCGTTGGAGATTTCCTCCTCTGCCTCGTGCTTCTACCGATCTCCCTAGGTCACGTGGGTCGGCAGCCGGCGTGCTCTGCTATCACAGTGTAACTGATATTCAGCGATCTTCGATGATACAGAAGGATCGCATTTATTTTCTCTTTTCTGGATGTTAGTAAACATACCTGGGTTGCCTTGCCAACATGATGTCAGAATCACATGACTTGAAGGCTTCTATCATGTGATGAGGGGCAGGCTATTTAAACATATGTTGATGTTCATTTCATTGCCACTTGCTGTCTGCTTGAGTTTGACAAAGGCACTTGCATGTGCCGAAACGCGCGTCACTTTCATTTATGAGTGGCGAATAAAATATTGACAACCATATCGCAAGGAGTGTCGGTTCTTTCTTCTATTCAAGTACCTGGGGGACACCCGCGGACCGTGCACGCACAACAGCAGTGCCGCCCGATATCCATTATCATGAAACAGCCACCGTCATTAAGTTTTTAAAACTGTCCGTCTCCATCAGACGGAATGGGAGCATTTCAAAGGCCAGGAATTTGAAAATGCTGGCATTCAGGGCCAGGGCTCGCAGGTGGGTAGGGGGAAACTTCCTCTTTCTCTCCAGTGTTTGAGGGATGGACTGCTGAGCCCTTCCATGGGACAGTGTGGAGATGCTCGGTGACACTGGTGGTGGTGGTGGTGTTGATGTCACATGCTCACTTTGAGGGGTGCTAGGTGGCCCTGTCGCTCCAAAGGGGGAGGAAGAGGCCAAGACCGCAGCAGAAGAGGGGGCAGGAGGAGCCTCAGATCTTTTGTCATTTTTCAGGTGTTTACTCCCTGCAGCTCGTGCTTTGCAGTTAGATGCCTGGTCATGCAGGTGGTGCTCAGGTTTAAAACATTTATGCCTGGCTTAAGGCTTTGACTGCACAGCGTGCAAACCACCTGTGTCTTGTCGTCAGCACACTGCTTGAAGAACTGCCATGCCAAGGAACTCCTTTGAGCTGGCTTTGGTGTGCTGTGTCCCTGGGCGCGTTGGGCATTAGCAAGCGTACTGTCTGAGGGCCGGCCGCACTGCTTTTGCAGCTCCTGTCACAAATACAGGGGAGGGGAGGGACACAGAACTAGGCCTCAAGGCTAGGAAGAGGTAAAAGTTCACCTCCTAGGAAGCCCCTAAACCTGGCCCTGACTCCTATCAGTATGTATAGACCCTGAAGGTGGGAAAACACATACGCTGGAACCTAGACCCTAGGAGTCATGAAATGCCCTAGGTAGTGGCAGGGAATGAGACTACTGGTTCCTTTCCAGGTGAATGAACCAGCGTCTCCCTGAGGCCTAGCAACAACAAGCACAGGGGAACAACCAAATACAAAGAGCAGTACAACTTATCTAATAGAAAATGGATGAGCAGGAACACATGTAAGGTCCACACACCAACTCTTCCAAATCCAAGCAGAGAATATCAACCGCATGATATGAAGTGCGAGACCAAACTAAGTAGGGAATGCAGTAATGACCTTGGGCTGCAACTGACAAGAGGTGGGGTCATTACCAAACCACAACACTGAGAATTAAGAGACTGTCAGTTAACCTCACGTACAGTCAGTCTCTCCGATCTTCTAACCTCTGTCATAGAAGGTACCGTGACAGTACCCTCCCTTCTACGGGTAACCTCCGTACACCCAGGACCGACCTTATCCGGATTAGCCCTGTGAAAGGCTTTCACAAGGCGACTGGCATTAACGTCGGCCGCTGGAACCCACATTCTCTCCTCTGGACCGTAACCCTTCCAGTGAACGAGATAATGGAGGGATCTACGGACAATTTGGGAGTCCACTATCCTGGTGATCTGAAATTCAAGATTACCGTCCACCATGACAGGAGGGGGTGGCAGGGAGGACGGTTCAGTAGGTTCGACATATCTCTTCAGTAATGGTTTGTGGAAAACATTATAAATCTTTAAAGCCTTTCGGAAGGTCAAGACGAAAGGCTACCAGGTTAATAATGGCAGAGATCTTATATGGACCAATACACTTTGGGCCCAACTTCCACAAAGATACTTTCAACTTAATGTTTCTTGTGGACAGCCACACAGAATCACCCACTCTCAGGTCCGGTCATACGTCTTTTGTCAGCCATTCATTTATACTTCTTGTCCATCTTTTCAGATTATTTTGAATTTTCTGCCAAATAGAAGACAAAGAAGAGGAAAATCTTTCCTATTCAGATACACCAGAAGTCTCAGTACCAGAAAATGTTTCAAACTGCAGATGGAACCCATATGCCCAAAGAAACGGCGACTTAACAGTGGACTCCTGCCTACAGTTATTTATGGCGAACTCAGCCAAAGACAAAAAAAAGACCACTCCTCCTGATTCTCTGAGACAAAACATCTCAGATAAGTCTCCAGATTCTGGTTAGTGCGCTCAGTCTGTCCGTTCGACTGAGGGTGAAAGGCCGAGGAAAAGAACAATTGTACCACCAAGCAAGTGCAAAACGCCTTCCAGAATCTGGAAAAAAACTGAGTCCCCCTATCAGACACCACATCAGAGGGAATACCATGTAGCTTCACAATGTTGACAACAAACACTTGTGCGAGAGTTTTAACATTAGGTAGCCCTGGTAATGCTATAAAGTGTGACATCTTACTGAAGCGATCAACAACCACCAGAATCACAGTTTTTCCTGAAGAATTCGGCAAATCTGTGATAAAGTCCATGGACAAATAAGACCAAGGTCTGGACGGGATGGATAACGGAAATAGAGACCTTGAAGGCCAAGTATGTGTCACCTTAGCACGTGCACAAGTACTACAGGCTGACACATAGCCCTCCACACATTTGCGCAACCCTGGCCACCATAATCTACGAGAGATGAGATTGACTATGGATCTGCTCCCAGAGTGTCCTGTAAGAACTGTACAGTGATGTTCCTCGAACACCTTGTGCCGTAATTCAGAAGGAATAAACAACTTTCCCGGAGGACAAAAATCTGGTGCATCTCCCTGTGCCTCCAACACCTCTGCCTCAAGGTCGGGACAAAGACGTGATCACCGAACAGTGTGCTGTCTTCCTGGCGCTAGAGTTCGACACATCGCGGATCGGGTTGACAGATTACTGGGAGGGGCTGGAGAAGATCCAGCGGTCATGGTCCATATCGGAACCAATGACAAAGTTAGGGGTAGGTGGAGAGTCCTTAAAAATGATTTCAGGGATTTAGGTCAAAAGCTTAGGGCAAGGACCTCAAAGGTAGTATTTTCCAAAATACTACCTGTACCACGGGCCACACAAGAAAGGCAGCGGGAGATTAGGGAAATTAACAAGTGGCTCAAGAACTGGTGTAGGAAGGAGGGGTTTGGGTTCCTGGAGAACTGGGCCGACTTCTCTATCGGCTACAGGCTCTATCGTAGGGACGGGCTGCACCTCAATGGGGAAGGGGCAGCTGTGTTGGGGAAGAAGATGGCTAGAAGGTTGGAGGAGTGTTTAAACTAGGGACTGGGGGGAGGGTAATTACGTTACAGGATGGAAAGATAGTGCAGATAGAGACCGGGGGCAAGGTAGTGGGACTGGGGGAGGAATGGAAGGAGGGACTAGAACAGTTCAGAAGGAAAGGTGTAGGGTAAAAAATATACATAAACCTCTCAAATGTATGTATACTAATGCCAGAAGCCTGACTAATAAAACCGGTGAACTGGAATTAGTGATGTGTGGGGAGGACTATGACATAGTGGGAATAACTGAGACATGGCTGGATGATAGCTATGACTGGGCAGTTAGTGTACAAGGTTACAGTCTGTTTAGAAAGGATCGTCAAAACCGGAGAGGGGGAGGGGTCTGCCTTTATGTAAAGTCCTGTCTAAAGCCCACACTCCGTGAAGATATAAGTAAGGGATATGAACATGTGGAGTCACTGTGGGTAGAGATACATGGAGCTAAAAACAACAATAAATTACTAATAGGAGTTTACTATAAACCACCTAATATACCAGAGTCCACAGAAAATCTACTACTAAATGAGATAGACAAGGCGGCAAATCATAATGAGGTGGTTATTATGGGGGACTTCAACTACCCAGTTATAGACTGGGAAACTGAAACTTGTATATCTCATAAAGGAAACAGGTTCTTGGCAATAACCAAAGACAATTACCTCTCCCAACTAGTTCAGGACCCGACCAGAGAGACGGCCATACTGGACTTAGTATTAACCAATAGACCTGACAGAACAACAGACGTGCAGGTTGGGGGACACCTGGGAAATAGTGACCATAAAGTAATAACCTTCCAATTATCATTCAAAAGAGCGTTTCTACAGGGAGGAACAAAAATACCAAACTTCAAAAAAGCTAAATTTAGCCAACTAAGAGAGGCCATAGGCCTAACTAAATGTCCTCACAAATAAAAAATACAGCCACAAAATGGGATATCTTTAAAAGCATCCTAAAATCTCATTGTGAGAGGTACATACCGTATGGGAATAAAAGGTTAAGGAACAAAAAGAAACCAATGTGGATAAACAGAACTGTAAAGAAAGCAATAAATGACAAAAAGAAAGCATATAAAACACTAAAACAGGAGGGTAGCACGGAAGCACTGAAAAACTATAAGGAAAAAAATAGAACATGTAAAAAACAAATTAAAGCGGCCAAACTAGAGACCGAGAGATTAATTGCCAAAGAGAGTAAAACTAACCCTAAAATGTTCTTCAATTATATAAATGTTAAAAAGTATAAATCTGAAGGTGTCGGCCCTTTAAAGAGTAATGAGGGGGGAGTCGCAGAAAGCGACGAGGAGAAAGCAAAGCTGTTAAATATTTTTTTTTCCCAATGTATTCACTGAGGAAAATAAACTGTCAGATGAAATGCTGAATGTTGAAATAAATTCCCCATTAAAAGTGTCCTGTCTGACCCAGGAAGAAGTACAACAGCGACTTAAAAAGATTAAAATAGACAAATCGCCAGGACCGGATGACATACACCCCCGTATCCTAAGGGAATTAAGTAATGTCATAGCCAGACCCTTATTTCTGATATTTGCAGATTCTATACTGACAGGGAATGTCCCACAGGATTGGCACATGACAAATGTGGTGCATGTCAAACTAATTTAATCAGTTTCTATGAGGAGGTAAGTTCTAGACTTGACAGCGTCGTGTATCTGGACTTCTCCAAAGCATTTGACACTGTACCACATAAAAGGTTAGTATATAAAATGAGAATGCTCGGACTGGGAGAAAACGTCTGTAAGTGGGTAAGTAACTGGCTCAATGATAGAAAACAGAGGGTGGTTATTAACGGTACATACTCAGATTGGGTCACTGTCACTAGTGGAGTACCTCAGGGGTCAGTATTGGGCCCTATTCTCTTCAATATATTTATTAATGATCTTGTAGAAGGCTTGCATAGTAAAATATCAATTTTCGCAGATGACACTAA
The DNA here is from genome assembly GCF_905171765.1 of Bufo bufo. NCBI lineage: Eukaryota > Metazoa > Chordata > Amphibia > Anura > Bufonidae > Bufo > Bufo bufo. The sequence goes on from NC_053392.1 coordinate 449,009,009, forward strand.
ACTGTGTAAAGTAATTAACACTGAAGAGGACAGTATACTACTACAGAGGGATCTGGATAGATTGCAGGCTTGGGCAGATAAGTGGCAGATGAGGTTTAACACTGACAAATGTAAAGTTATGCACATGGGAAGGAATAATGCAAGTCACCTGTACATACTAAATGGTAAAACACTCGTTAACACTGACATGGAAAAGGATCTAGGAATTTTAATAAACAGCAAACTAAGCTGCAAAAAACAGTGTCAGGCAGCTGCTGCCAAGGCCAATAAGATAATGGGTTGCATCAAAAGGGGCATAGATGCCCGTGATGAGAACATATTCCTACTACTTTACAAATCATTAGTCAGACCACACATGGAGTACTGTGTACAGTTCTGGGCTCCAGTGAACAAGGCAGACATAGCAGAGCTGGAAAGGGTCCAGAGGAGGGCAACTAAAGTAATAACTGGAATGGGGCAACTACAGTACCCTGAAAGATTATCAAAATTATGGTTATTCACTTTAGAAAAAAGACGACTGAGGGGAGATCTAATTAATATGTATAAATATATCAGGGGTCAATACAGAGATCTATCCCATCATCTATTTATCCCCAGGACTGTGACTGTGACGAGGGGACATCCTCTGCATCTGGAGGAAAGAAGGTTTGTACACAAACATAGAAAAGGATTCTTTACGGTAAGAGCAGTGAGACTATGGAACTCTCTGCCTGAGGAGGTGGTGATGGTGAGTACAATAAAGGAATTCAAGAGGGGCCTGGATGTATTTCTGGAGTGTAATAATATTACAGGCTATAGCTACTAGAGGGGGGGTCGTTGATCCAGGGAGTTATTCTGATTGCCTGATTGGAGTCGGTAAGTAATTTTTTATTCCTCTAAAGTGAGGAAAATTGGCTTCTACCTCACAGGGTTTTTTTGCCTTCCTTTGGATCAACTTGCAGGATGACAGGCCGAACTGGATGGACAAATGTCTTTTTTCAGCCTTATGTACTATGTTACTATGTTATATTACCACCCCTTCAGACAAGATAGGACCAGGATCTTCCGAATTACCCCCCTTCCCCACCAGGAAAGCTATGGGACAAGGCATCCGCCTTGATGTTCTTAATCCCAGGGCGATAGCTGACAATGAAATAAAATCTGGTAAAAAAACAACAACCATCTGGCCTGCCTTGGGTTCAGACGTTTAGCCGACTCCAGGTAATCCAGATTTTTGTGATCGGTAATTACCGTAATGGGATGAACCGCTCCTTCCAACCAATGACGCCATTCCTCAAAAGCCAACTTAAAGGCCAGCAATTCTCTATTGCCTACGTCATTATTTATTTCAGCAGCCGAGAGTTTCTTAGAGAAGAAAGCACATGGGCACCATTTACTAGGTGAAGGACCCTGCGACAAGACTGCTCCTACCCCTACCTCGAATGTGTCAACCTCCACAATAAATGTTGTTCAAATACTTTTATTATCAAGAGCCAAAATAATCACATTACATTTAGGGATAGCCCGAACATAAATCAGGACCAGATAGAATATCATCATACAGGAAGATGGTCACAGTAAAAGTATGCAAATACCATGTGAACATGAATATGAGCAAAGAAATAACATATGATCCCAACATCGGAATAAAAGCATCTTAAAGACCCAGTTGCGGGAAAGAGGTATCAAGAGCTCCTACATAGGATACATAACAAATTTAGACAAACAAGACAGGACACAGAAGGGAAAACAGGGGGGGGAATCCCTGAACTGACAAGTCGAGGTAGAAAGGACTGTGTAAAATATAATTTGTTAAGGCGTGCCAAATACATGTGAGTTAAGATCCAATGGGATGTGCAATCTCCCTGGGGACTGACGACCCCCTGTTCAGCCACGTGATAAAATCAGGAGAACCCTTAAATAGAATCCAAGGAGTCCAGATTTTCAGGAACTTATTAGTATTGCCCATGTCTTCCGCCCAAAGTTCCTCCATTCTATATATTTTTTCAAAAGTGGAGAGCCAGTCCCCAGGGAGAGGGGCGCGCGTGGATTTCCAAAATCTAGGGATAACCAGACGTGCAGCCTGAACAAAGAACCTCAAAAAACCCTTTTTCAGGGTAGATATAGTGCTAGGGAACATAGAAAGCAGAGCGCCTTCTAGAGTCCATCTGGAGGAACTGCCACAAACCATGTCGTATAGATCATTAATAGCTTCCCAAAATGGAGTGATTTTGTTGCAGGACCACCAGATATGAGACATGTTACCCTCCTCCTGGCCACATCGCCAACAGGAACTAGGACAAGAAGGGAAAAAAGAGTGCAGCAGGACCGGAGTCCTGTACCATCTGGACATAATTTTAAAATTCTTCTCCTGAAGACTACTGCTTATTGATGATTTAAAGGATATCTCAAATGCCTTCTCCCATATGTCAGTAGGAAAAGATTTCCCCAAGTCACGTTCCCAAGCCTTCACAAAGGGAAGGTCAGATATGGCATCATCTCTCCCCTGGAGCAGCCCGTAGATCAGAGACACCAGATGTGTAGGTGGGGATGTTTGGGTGCAAAGCGCCTCAAATGGTAAAAGATCTCTGGATAAAGTGTTATTGGGGCCAAGTGAAGTTAAAAAATCTCTCAGACTAATGTATTTAAGCCAAGCCCCCCTAGCTGACCCGCCCGGGAAGGATGATATTGGCTGAAGGGATCCCCTCACCCAGACCCTAGAAACCGTAGGATTGTCCGCGCGGTCTAACCCCAAAAAGGACATACAACCTAGGCCCAAAGGGAAGTCAGGATTATTAAAAAGGGGAGTTAGAGGGCTGGGGAACTGAGTAAGACCCAAGGGAATTGCAATTCTGTCCCAAACTTTCAATATACCCAATGTCAGTAAGGGGAGTCGCGGGGGTCTCCTGGCTTTAGAAATCCAGAGTAGATTTTGGGATGAGAACCCTACCACCTGCTTCTCGAATTGGACCCACCTTTTAGAGCGCCCATTATGGAACCAATCTAAGATGTAGGAAAGGATTGCTGCTTTATGGTAATTTGGTAAATCCGGAACCCCCACTCCTCCCCTCACCCTGTTGCGCGTTAAGAATCTCATCCTCAATCTAGGGGAGGACCCAGCCCAGATAAATTTAAGGATCACAGATCTCAGAGTCCTGAAAAAGGTGTTCGAGAGGGGTATTGGTATGGTGCGGAAAAGGTATAATATACGAGGGAGAATGTTCATTTTAAGTGTGTGAATCCTACCAAACCAGGATAGTGGCAACCCCTTCCAATCTTTCAAGTCCCTACGGACCTCCTCGATAAGGGGAGCAAAATTCAGAGAAAAGAGGCTGGACAAGTCGGAGGGAATGATCGTGCCTAGATAAGATATGTGTCCACGAGCCCAGCGAAAGGGAAAAGCGGACTGTAGGTTACTGATCAGTACCTGGGGCAGAGAGATATTGAGGACCTCGGACTTATGGAGATTAACTTTAAAATTACTGAGGTCACCAAAGACCGCGAATTCCTTTAGAATGTTAGGGAAGCCAACTAGCGGATCTGTGCAGAAAATCAGGAGGTCATCTGCATAAATAGCAATCTTGGACTCTAAATCACCCGTACTTAGGCCCCTGATGGAGTCATTTGCCCGTAGAGCTCTAGCTAAAAATTCCATAACCATAATGTATAACAGAGGGGAAAGTGGACAACCTTGTCTGGTTCCATTATGGATACGGAAGGGAGTTGATAGTGATCCGTTAACTCGGACCTGGGCGCTAGGATCTCGGTACAAAGCTAAGATCCTGTCTATCATGTTGGGGCCAAAACCAAACGCCTTTAGGGATTCAGATAGGAAGGACCAATCCACTCGGTCGAACGCCTTCTCTGCGTCGATCGACAAGAGACAGAGAGGAGATCCCCCCTTGCTAGCATGGTCGATAATAGCCATGGTCCGGATGGTGTTATCTTGCGTTTCCCTCCCAGGAACAAAGCCCGCTTGGTCCACATGGATCAAAGATGGAATGAAGGGCTTCATTCGATCTGCCAATATTTTTGAATAGATCTTCACATCCACGTTGATCAGAGAGATAGGGCGGTAATTGCCACAGACTAACGGATCTTTCCCGGGTTTCGGGATAACACAAATGTGGGCCATTAAAGCCTGAGGAGGGAAAGACGAGCCCTTCGCCAAGGAGTTACACATTCTAGCAAAGGGGGAAGAGATCTCGTTCAAAAAGTTCTTATAAAAGCGAGGCGTGAAGCCATCTGGCCCTGGGCTCTTGCCGACTACCAATCCCTTAATAGATCTATGGATCTCTATCTCTGTTATTTCGCCTTCCAATTCCTCTTTCTGTCCGACGGTCAGAGTTGGACCTAGTAAACTGGACATATAGTCCCTAATCTTTTTAGATTTAGCTTCTAAGGATAGATCCGCATACTTCCCTTTAATGTTATATAATTCTTCATAGTAGGAGCGGAACTCTTGCAGTATATCTTTTGTAGCATGTATTTTCCCACCTGATCTACTATTCAGGGAAGGAATGTAAGAGGCGTTTGATTTGGGCCGCAGCATCCTCGCCAACAATCTGCCACTTTTATCACCATGACCATAAAAGAGCTTTTGCAATCTGTCCCTAGCGCCCAGGTACTTTTGATCTATTATTTTCCTCAAGGCTGTACGGGTCTCACATAACTCCTGAAAAACCTCGTTTGAGAGTGATCTCTTATGTTTCTGCTCCAGATCCGCCAGTTTTATCAGTAGTGATTTGACTTCCCCAGCTCTAATTTTCTTGAGTCTAGAAGCGTGTGAAATAAATCTGCCTCTTATTACACATTTCAGGGCTTCCCACTGAATGGTCGGGCTAGAAGGGTCGAATTCGTGGTTTAAGGCAAAGTCAGTGAGGGCGGATCTGATATCCGCAGCGCAGATAGGGTCCCTAAGTATATTGTCATTGAGTTTCCAGGAACCAAATGACCTGGAGGAGTCGCCGATATCAAGTGTCACCCATGTCATGGAATGATCTGAAAATAAAGCAGGTTCAATCCCCGCGGCTGGGCGCAAGTCAAGTAGGGAATGGGAAATAAATACATAGTCCAGGCGGTGATATGTGTTGTGAGATGCGGAGAAGTATGTGTAGTCTTTCGTGGTAGGGAATAAAATTCGCCACACGTTTACCAATTTGAGCGATCTGAGCTGTCTCTTGAAGCTACGGGCCACCCCAGGAGAGATAGAGGACCTACCGGAGGAGGCATCTAGAGACACGTCCAGAGGAAAGTTGATATCGCCACCCAATATGATCGGCATGCCATCCGCGAACTCAGTCAAGGCGGAGCACATCTTGGACGCGAAATGAGACTGACCTGAATTAGGAAAGTAAACGTTAGCAATTATCAAAAGTTTTGACGATATGGAGACCTTAATAAAGAGGAAACGACCAGAAACGTCAGAGACTGTGTCTAAGATTTCGCACGGTAGCGATTTGTGTACCGCAATGGAGACGCCCCGAGATTTGGACTCGGAATGTGTACAATGCGACCAAGTCGTGAAATACCTGTTTTTGCAGTAGGGCACATGACCAGTTTTAAAATGTGTCTCCTGCAAAAGAGCTATAGAGACCCTTTGTTTATGCATGTTATACAAAATTTGATTGCGCTTAGCAGGTTCATTGAATCCATTCACATTATAAGAGCTAATTCTAACAGACGCCATCTAAGAAAATAGGTGCAAAAGACCAAAGTACCTTATTGTCAGGGACAGAAGGGGGAGGGGGAAGAACAGCAAGGAAAACAAAACAAGACAATACAGGGAAGACAAGACATAAACTCACATTAAAAACAAGAGGCATGAACCAGTGGCAAACTAGCTGAGAAGACAACATCTCAGGGAAGTCTCTGCCACACATCCTCAATCGGAGGGAGCAGTAGAAGCCCAGGCTGAGCAGACACTCTCCCGCCATTTAAACTGAACAGAAAACAGGCGAATAGCTATTATATAACCATAGTACTACCCGTATAGCGATCCCAGATCAAGGCCTAGACACAGCCAGGGCTGGCAACAATACAGGAATCACATATAGGTGAGTAATAGAAAAAAAAAAAAAATGAAAACCATGTGAACCGACAATCAGAAAAGATTATGTAGAACAATGGGCAGAAAGCCCAGTATGTGGGCCTAAAGAATGGAGATTAACTCCCAAAGTCACGGGGACTTCTTGGCCTTTGCGGACCGTGGAGAAACTTGTGCCCACTGTACTCTGTCTGGCAGCTGTGCAGGAGACGGCATCACTGGCCAGTCAGGGAGAGAAATCTTTGGCAGCGAAAAGGACTCCAGGAACCTCGGGAGATCCTCCAGGTCTCGGAACGTCGCTGTCTTGCCGTCCTTCCTGGCATGAAGTTGAAACGGGAAGCCCCAACGGTAAATGATGTCCCTTTCCTTCAACAAGGTAAGAATAGGGCGCACCGCTCTCCGTAATTGCAGTGTCCTCCTTGATAAGTCAGGTAAGATCTGAATCGGGGTCCCCTGGTAGGACAAGTCCTCGGACTGGCGCGCTGCTTTCATAATGTCCTCCTTGACTCTGAAAAAATGTACCCGGCACACAATGTCCCGCGGTCTATTGGGGTCAGCAGACTTAGGCCCAAGAGCCCTGTGGACTCGGTCGAGCTCAATGGGGGAATCGGACGAGCCCTGCAGTAGGGAGCTAAACAACTCCTGAACTGAGGCCTCCAATTCGGTCGGTGTGACGGACTCCGGCAGACCCCTAATCCGTAAGTTATTTCTACGGTGACGATTGTCGATGTCGTCAATGTGGGATAAGATCTGGGATATCTGTGAGGAGTGGGCCGAAAGCACCTGCTGATGGTCTGCTAGGTGATCAAAGACAACCTCCTGCGTTTTTTCCAAGGCCTCCACCCGGTGACCCAAGTGCACGATCTCCCCCTTCAGTACCTCCATCTCTGTCTTGTATGTTTGCTCGAGGCGGGAGACCGAGTGTTCCAGGTCGTCCTATGTAGGTAGGGCTCGCAGTTGTGCCCGCAGGTCCCATCCGATATTGGAGGCGCATGAGGAGGGACTCCTGGAGTCAGTGTCCGAGGGAACCGACCGGGAGGCACTTTCTGTAAGCGGCGTGGAGGTGACGGCGGCCATCTTGGGAGCTCCTTGATGTCCTGCTGTGCTCGACTGGGAGCCGAAAAACTTCTGAATACCGGCTCCATCCCCCGGCTGGTCAGTGTCCGCCGTGTTCTTGACTGTCTTCCTCCCCATATTTGTCGGTTATAGGCTGATAGGAATTGTGGAAATAGCTTGATTCGTTAGAATGGCGGGAGAGCTGCAGCAACGCACGTCTTCACTCTGCCATGAGCAAGCCACGCCCCCCCCTCCACAATAAATGGCCGTGACACATCCGGCTGGATCAGTATAGGAGCAGAAGCAAAAACATTCCTTTACTGCTGAAAAGGCATGTAATGCCTCATCAGACCAGACTGAGAAATCCGCACCTTTCATAGTCATATCTGTTAATGGTTTAACAACTGTTAAATTCAGGATAAATTTACGGTAGTAGTTGGTGAACCCCAAAAATCGCATGAGCGCTTTCAGATTTTTGGGTTGATCCCAGTTCAACACAGCACAGACTTTTTCTGGATCTATATGAAAACCCGAAGATAAGAGTAGGTAAGGCTACTTTCACACTAGCGTTCGGGGCTCAGCTTGTGAGTTCCGTTTGAAGGCTCTCACAAGCGGCCCCGAACGGATCCGTCCAGCCCTAATGCATTCTGAATGGATGCGGATCCGCTCAGAATGCATCAGTCTGGCTCCGTTTGTCCTACGCTCCGCTCATCAGGCGGACACCTGAACGCAGCTTGCAGCAGGCAATGTAAGTCAATGGGGACGGATCCGTTTGAAGTTGACACAGTATGGCTCAATTTTCAAACGGATCCGTCTCCCATTGACTTTCTATGTAAAGTCAAAACGGATCCGTTTGCATTATCATGAACAAAAAAAAAAAAAAAAAAAATTATTATTTTTTTTTTTTTTTTGTTCATGGTAATGCAAACGGATCCGTTCTGAACGGATCTAAGCGTTTGCATTATAGGTGAGGATCCGTCTGGTCACATAACAGACGGATCCGACCTAAACGCAGGTGTGAAAGTAGCCTAACCCAGGAATTGCACTTCCATAACTGCAAATACACACTTCTCCATCTTATCATACAATTTATTCTCCCTTAGGATCTGTAAGACCTGTCTCATATGATCCTTATGCTTCTCCATGTCAGGGGAATGAATTAAAATATCATCTAGATACACCACCACAAACCCACCTACCAGATGATTCAAGATGTCATTGATGAAATGTTGAAAAACAGCAGGAGCATTGGTCAACCCAAAAGGCATGACCAAATTCTCAAAATGACCTTCAGGGGTATTAAAGGCCGTCTTCCATTCGTCCCCCTCCTTGATCCATACCAGATTATATGCCACCCTCAAATCCAACTTAGAGAATGCCTTGGCACCGACAATCTGATTGAACAAATCTGGGATCAAAGGAAGGGGATAGGGATCATGGACAGTAATGCGATTAAGCTCACGGAAATCCAGACATGGCCTAAGAGTTCCGTTCTTTTTCTTAACAAAGAAAGACCCTGCATCAACTGGGTATTTGGACGGTCTAATATGTCCCTTAGCCAAACTCTCGGTGATATACTCTCGCATGGCTGCTCTTTTGGGTTCAGAAAGATTATACAACCGAGATTTGGGCAATTTAGCTCCGGGAATAAGGTTGATAGGGCAATCATACTCTCGATGTGGGGGTAACTCCTGGTCTCCACTTTCAGAGAATACATCAGCAAAATCAGTAATAAAGGAAGGTACAGCTTTAGTGGTTACAACAGAAAGCGATGTGCTACGATAGTTGTCTATGCAATAATCACTCCAATCAAGAATCTGTCTCGCTTGCCAATCGATGGTAGGATTATGTTTACTTAACTATGGTAAACCTAGCACCACCGGAGCAGGCAGACCCTCCAGCACAAAACACAAGATGGATTCTTGATGAAAATCACCCACCTTTGAAGGGATGTCCTGCACAATTTGTGATAAACATTTGAGTGAGTGGAGCAGAATCAATTGCAAACACCGATTTTTTTTTGTCTAATGCATTTGTTGTCAAACCATGCATGCAAACAAACTGATCATCAACTAGGTTAACCCCTGCCCCACTGTCAATAAACACCTCAATTCCCACAGTTTTGGAGTCTAGCGCCACATCGGCCGAAAGGGGAAATCGGGTACTACCAGTAAATTAAAAAAGCAAGTTTTCTGGCTTCCCACCCACACCACCAATAGTAAGTTGGGGATTAAACTTTTATTTTTGTTTTCACTTTGATGCTGAACGTACGGACATACAGTGGGTATAAAAAGTCTACACACCCCTCTTAAAATTTCAGGTTTCTGTGCTGTAAAAAAATGAAACAAAGATAAATCATTTCAGAACTTTTTCCACCTTCAATGTGACCTATAAACTGTACCACTCAATTGAAACAAAACTGAAATCTTTTAGGTGAAGGGAAGAAAAAAAAAAAAAATAATAATAATAATGTGGTTGCATAAGTGTGCACACCATCTTATAACTGGGGATGTACAGTAGCTGTGTTCAGAATTAAGCAATCACATTCAAAATCATGTTAAATAGGAGTCAGCATACACCTGCCATCATTAAAGTGCCTCTGATTAACCCCAAATAAAGTTCAGCTGCTCTAGTTTGTCTTTCCTGAAATTTCCTTAGTTGCATCCCACAGCAAAAGCCATGGTCCACAATGAGCTTCCAAAGCATCAGAGGGATCTCATTGTTAAAAGGTATCAGTCGGGAGAAGGGTACAAAAGAATTTCCAAGGCATTAGATATACAATGGAACACAGTGAAGTCATCATCAAGTGGAGAAAATATGGCACAACAGTGACATTACCAAGAACTGGACGTCCCTCCAAAATTGATAAAAAGATGAGAAGAAAACTGGTCTGGGAGGCTACCAAGAGGCCTACAGCAACATTAAAGGAGCTGCAGGAATATCTGGCAAGTACTGGCTGTGTGGTACATGTGACAGCAATCTCCTGTATTCTTCATATGTCTGGGCTATGGTGTAGAGTGGCAAGACGAAAGCCTTTTCTTACGAAAAAAAACATCCAAGCTAGGCTACATTTTGCAAAAACACATCTGAAGTCTCCCAAAAGCATGTAGGAAAAGGTGTTATGGTCTGATGAAACCAAGGTTGAACTTTTTGGCCATAATTCCAAAAGATATGTTTGGCGCAAAAACAACACTGCACATAACCAAAAGAACACCATACCCACAGTGTAGCATGGTGCTGGCACATCACCAAAAGAACACCATACCCACAGTGAAGCATGGTGTTTAGTGTGGCCAGTTCTTATTGGGAGCAGCCAAAGAGCAGGGTGGGTGGCTGTTCCCCACATCCAGGCCAGGTTTTGGGCTGGGTTTAAAAACCCAGCCAGCAGCTCAGCTGGGTGTGGTATGATCCTCCAAGTGATAGTGGAGCTGTGGAAGCGCTGTGTTTTTGGGAGCTGAGGAGATCCGCCATACTGCAAGGCTGAGAGCTGCATGAGAGCCGGCCTGCTGGGAGTTAGGCGCCCTAAAGCCTGCTGTGGTCTGCCAGGTGATTTATGTTATTTTGGGAAATCTTGCTGTGTGAACTAACACCAGGACCCTGTAAAGCAGGGGTGTCAAACTCAAATTCATCGGGGGCTGCATCAGCAGTTTGGTCACCCTCAAAGGGCCGGAAAACTTACAGTTACTTGGCTTGGCCCTTGGGGATCTCGGACGCCACTTCCACACTTTGGCCGGGGGCTCGGTGGAGCTGATGAGGTGTTTTATCCTAATGAGAAAGATTTCATAATAAGTATTTGGAGATAATAGCAGCCCCCAGTAATAACAGCCCCCAGTAATATCAGCCCCTCTGTGCCAGTAATAACAGCCCCCTTTGCCAGTAATAACAGCCCCCCCTTTGCCATAAATAACAGCCCCCCCTTTGCCAGTAATAGCAGCCCCCAGTAATAACAGCCCCTCTGTGCCAGTAATAACAGCCCCCAGTAATAAGAGCCCCTCTGTGTCAGTAATAACAGCCCCCAGTAATAACAGCCCCTCTGTGTCAGTAATAACAGCCCCTCTGTGTCAGTAATAACAGCCCCCAGTAATAACAGCCCCTCTGTGCCAGTAATAACAGCCCCCAGTAATAACAGCCCCTCTGTGTCAGTAATAACAGCCCCTCTGTGCCAGTAATAACAGCCCCCGCCAGTAATAACAGCCCCCCTTTGCCAGTAATAACAAACAGCCCCCCCTCTGCCAGTAATAACAGCCCCCGCCAGTAATAACAGCCCCCCTTTTCCAGTAATAACAGCCCCCCCTTTGCTAGTAATAACAGCCCCCAGTAATAACAGCCCCCGCCAGTAATAACAGCCCCCTTTGCCAGTAATAACAGCCCCCCCTTTGCCAGTAATAACAAACAGCCCCACCTTTGCCAGTAATAACAGCCCCCGCCAGTAATAACAGCCCCCCCTTTGCCAGTAATAACAAACAGCCCCCCCTTTGCCAGTAATAACAGCCCCCGCCAGTAAAAGTATTGTACATAATAAAAAAAATAAAAAAAAACACATACTTACCTCCATGTCAGTGATGCGATGCAGGCCTCTTCTGGCCTGTGTCCCACGCTGTATGGCTCAGGCAGCGCGATGACATCATCGCACCGCCTGCGCCGGCCTCTGATAGGCTGCAGGCACTAGGCCGGCAGCCTATCAGAGGAAGGGAAAGGGACACGCCTCTCCCTCCCCTACCGCAGCACAGGCAGGAATCTGTATCGCTGTCCTGAGGACGGCGATACAGATGACTGGAGATGAGCGCTTCCACAATGGAAGCGCTCATCTCCCTGTGCCCAGCCGCCGCCGCCAGCTCGCTCGCCTGCCGCATATCGGCGGCGGCTGCGCGGGCCACATGACGAAGTCTGGCGGGCCGGATTCAGCCCGCGGGCCTTGTGTTTGACACCCGTGCTGTAAAGCATTGTTTTTCTTATCTGCCTACTCTGTGTAAATAAACACTGGACTTTTGTTTTTTCAACTGTGGTCTTTCCTCTGTATTGCGTCTGCTTACCCTGCTTACCAGAGCAAATCCCTAAAATATATATATATAACTTTTAAGGGAACCGCTTTGATAAATGGTACGCAGGGAATAATAAGAGATTTTTTTTTTCTGTTAGTGACATAAGATTTTCTGATCTTGTACCTCCTTGTCTGTTCAAATAAGATACTACTGTAGTGTTGTCGGAAAGAAACTTCACTCCTTTTCCTTTTATTTTGGGGAGAAAAGCATCTAGAGCAAGAAAAAATGCCCTCAGTTGCCTCATATTCTGAGAATCTTGACTTTCTAAGGGACTCCACTTTCCCTGCCGAACTTCCGACTGGCAGTATGCCCCCCACTTGCATCCGTGGTAATTGATATCTGTTCCTGCAGATCCCCGGGAAGGCCCTGTGACAGGTTTGATGGTTCTAGCCACCAACTTAGTGATTCCCTGACCTGAGGAGTGAGTGGAAGCGGGGCATCCAAAGGGAACCGCGAGATCTGCCACTGAAGTTTTCTGGAGTGGAACAAGGCCCAATTGACCTCAGGGATTTTGGAGGTCATCCTGCCCAACACCGCCATTCCTTGCCTGATGGTTCGGTTTTTTTGTGTTAGTAGAGATTTCACGTGTTCTTTTATCTGGGAAATTTTGTGCTGAGGAAGAAAACAGCCTTGAAAAACAGAATCTAGGAGAAGTCCTAAAAAGGGACATTTTTTGGACGGGGTCAGATTTGATTTTTCTCAGTTTATCTGTCACCCTAACCCTTCCAAGATGCTTATTATTTCTAGGAGGTGGGGGGACAATATGGCTTCTGACTCTGCTACAACTAGAATATCGTCCATGTACGGTATAGCTAAAATGTCTCTTTGTCTTACATGAGCCATAACTTCTGCCATTAACTTGATAAAAAGCCTGGGGGTTTGTGAAATTCCAAATGGGAGTGCTCTGTACTTAAAATGATGTTTCTGTCCTTCCATGGATAGTGCCACTCTCAGGTATTTCAGTGAATCTACATGGATTGGAATATGGTAATAAGCATCCTTTATGTCTAAAGTTGCCATGATGCAATTTTTGAAGAGATGTTTTACTGTTGATTGAATTGATTCCATTCTGAATTTTTTGTACTTCAGAAACTGGTTTAAATATTTTAGATTTATGATCATTCCGAATGATCCGTCTGGTTTGGGTACCAGGAAAAGGGACGAATAAAACCCTTCTCTTTCCGCGTCTGGTACCTGAACCAAAACCTCCTTTTTTAACAAAGACAGGATTTCTTGTTTTAGTGCCAAGCTTCTTAGTTCTGTTCTAGATATGTAATTTTTAGACTTCTGGGTGGGGGAGAGACAAACTCCAGATGAAATCCGTCTTTTACAACACCTAAAATCCATGGACTTAAGGAGATCTTTTCCCAAACGTGAACAAAAGAGGAGGGTCTTTTATTAGGTTTGGGGATAGGGAAACCATTTTTGTTATCGTAGGCCTTTTCCAAGAGTTCATCGAGGACTGTCCCAAAAAGAAAATCACCTTGACATGGAATTGCACATAATTTATTTTTTGATCCTGTATCCCCTGCCCAGCTTTTAAGCCAAATCGCCCTTCTAGCAGAACTGGCTAAGGCGGCAGATCTGGCATTCAACTTTAAGGCATCTGCAGACGCATGAGATATGAAGTCCACTGCCTTCAAAATCATAGGGAAAACCTCTAGTAACCATAATTTTAAGGTTCTTGCCGTAGATGTAGCAGCGATATTAGGCTTAAACGCCTGAGTAGAGGCTTCCCAGGCATTTTTAAGATATACCTCTGCTCTCCTGTCCATAGGATCTTTTAGGGAACCTAGATCTTCAAAAGGCAGAGCAGCTCTTTTAGACATTTTAGCAATTGGGGCGTCCAGTTTAGGATGTCTGTCCCAACAAGAGGATTCACCTTCATCAAAGGGGTATTTTCTTTCAACATTTCTTGGTATAAAAATTTTTTTTATCAGGCTTCTTCCATTCTTTTTGTATCAGGTATTTTATATTTTCATTCACCAGAAAGATCCTTGATTTTTTTATGGCCAAGTCACCAAATATTATTTGTTGGACTGTTTTCTGTTCTTTAGATTCATCGACTTTCATAGTGGCTCTAATGGCTTTAAGCAGAGAGTCAGTATCCTCATGGGAAAATAGGGGTTTACCCATGGACTCTTCATCTGAGGATGAATTAGAGCTATTCATGATTTAGCCCTGTTCTTCCTCAGAAGAAACTGAATCTGAAATCCTACTGGAGTGTTCCTGTTTACTTGGAGGTGATGAGGGAAGAAATTTTTTTTATTCTTTCATTGAATCCGCAATCTTAGATTTTACAATATCTTTGATATTCTGGATTAGAAATGGGGTTTCTTCCTCTACCATTTTGTTTACACAATGTTGGCATAACCGCTTGGGCCAAGAGGGAGAGAACTTCTTCCCACACACCGCACACTCTTTCCCTCGGTTTTTAGAGGTGGCTCTTCTAGGGCTCTTTTTGATATTCTAAAATACAATAACAAAGAATGCTTCTATTAGAGCCTGTAAGATAAATAAATAAAGTTGGGGATTTACCCCCTTACCCCACCAGTAATACCGGTCTGGTCTGAAGACTGTCCTGGTCCCCAGTGCACTGACCACCCTCTTCTTCCATGATATGGTAAACCCTCCAACCTTGAACCTAAGTCGCTTCCCAGGTGCTTTTAGGCTGGCTGGAGACCTTCTACCTGCGCACTAATGGGGTTTAAATACCCCTGGACTGGTCCCTGCTGATGTCCTCAGGCGGCCTTCGTGCGAGTCGCACTTCCGGAACGCTATGCGTTCCAAACACCCGAAGTCTCGTCGTCCACTTCCGGATCCCACGCAGGACGCAAGACTATAACTCCTGTTCTGCCCCCTGTCTCTATAACAACTGAGAGACAAGCAGAAGAGGAGTAAAGGCCCCGGACCTCCCGAACACCGCCGGGAGTATCCGGTGTGATGACCCCACCTCTCAGTAGGGCCGCAACTGCCCACGGACAACAACCCGATTCTGACTGGGACCAGAAAGGTCTGCAAAAGATAGGTCCAGACTATAGGCGGCTCCTAGAGGAGACTTACGCCATACTAGTTAACCTCTATGGCAACTACCGTCAGGGCCATTCAGCCTGCTGGAGCTCTCCAGAAATAATCCTATCTGTAGGACAGGAAACAGGACCTGGTGGTATGGGGCCCGAGACCCTCCTTAAGAGCTCTCCACGAAAGTTCCTGTTTCCTGTCCAGGATGGAGGTGGTCTCTCAAGGGTGCTGTCATGGGCTCATGGAAAAGTGATTACCGGTGAGTGTAATCTTAAATTTTCCATCCAGACTGCCTCCATGGGCAGTACGGTGTCTTTCACATCATCATCACTTTCTGCTTCTCCCACTCAGATTCCTTCTCTGCTCTGTTGTCAGCCATTGATGACTGAATGTGTGGCCAGGAAACAACTTTAGACTCCCAACAATGTCATGGGAATAAGGGAAAAAAACTGCTAGATAGCAGAGGTTTGTGCACTCTGCAAAGAGCTACGTAGCTGCCACCAAGCTTTCTTTAGCCCTGGCACATTTCGGGCCTCCTGTCTCCATAGTATCTGTGGAATTCCCAGTTTCAAAGCAGATCTGTCGCCTCTACTCTTTATTGCTGCTGCTTCTGCCCTCCGTCTCTGATGATACCTCCTCGTCAGCACCCTGATCCGGTTGAAGACACTGCTATTGACATTTACTTTGGGAATAATTAGCCCGCCTAATGTCTTATGTGCATTCAAGATTCAGAAAAAAAGCTTTCTGTAGTGTAAAACATAAGTTATCCGCCTACTATGAGATTATTCCCCCCACATCAACACTTGAACTCTCTGGAGATGCCCTATCACAGATTTCCAACTACTATTTCTTCTGTTCAAATAAGAAAAAAAAGAAATGTTCTTAAAGGTGGCTGCTTCTGAGGTTCTGCAGCAGCTGCAGCTGTATTATAAGGCAATGACTGCAACTAGAAGGCAATGCACAGGCACACCCAACCTCAGCTCATCACTCCCTGAAAAGTGCAAAGCTTTACTAGCCCCTCCCTCCAGGGGCGACACTCCGCCCCTCGTGGCCAGCAAGGGGTGAGGGATGTTCGGTGGGCTGGAGACCACCCGGGAAAATGAGAGACACGTCTTTGCTTGGTGACATGCTTCCGGTGAAACTGCGTCTGTCTCCCTGGCTGCCTGACACACTGTCCCTGACACTAGAATGGAAGCTTATAGAGACTGTACACTGTCCATAAGATCGTTTTCTGCCAGATCTACCCTCATCAGCAACTGAACACATAATGACCTGCCGCATCTACTAAAGACATATGGTGGCCCGGCCACCATTGAGTGGCGTTCATCCATTATTACTTTGAGAGGGGCTTCTTTTTATTGTAGCCATTGGTCACGCAAGTACTGGCATTGTTTGTTATTAACTACTGTGTTTATTTTCAGTACGAGCTCAATATTATACACATGTATCTATACCTTTTTGTATGTCTGTGTCTGGGCGGTATTTTTATTAAGCAAATGGAGTTTGCGAGATTCCGATATATTTGACCAGAGGAGGCCAGACGGTGTAGCAGTAGTCTGTGAAACTGCCATTTTGTACACATTATGAGACCTGTTATTATTTCATTTATACACCAGGTTTAATAATCACTAGAGAGAGAATTTTCTCAATTAAAAGTCTCCCCCGATGAGCCAGTAATCTGAACAGGGCAAAACGCGTTGGAACAATTGTATCTAGTAAGGAAAAGGGACAACTATATCTGGAAATAACATACATTATTATAGACCTGTGGTATATATTAATTCATTCTAGTGTCAACTGCATTTTGTAACATCACAAGAAATATACCTAACCTGATATACTATTGATACTGGATACCTGTAAGAGTGGACTATTTTATTGATAATATCACTAACTCTCTTTGACAACAGTGGTGGTGTCTATCCTTGTGCCAGAGCCGTCCTAGGGAATATAGGAGGTTCCTGACACAGGATTGCCCCTATCGGGCGGCTATTCCGTTTTAGGCAGGGCACATAGCACAGGGGCAGCTTAGGGATCAGATTTTCCCTTCCCAGTACCGAGTGCCTTCATACTGCTGACATCACTATATATGGCACTTTGGCATACTTCTTTTATATATATTCTTGAATAAAGGAAACTTTTCATGGTTGTGGTCTCTGATACCACATAATAACATTCTAGTCATTCTTCTAGGACTCCCCCCTGCATGCTGCCCCACTGATTGGCTCATCCAGGCTATCTGTCAGCCTCTGAGCCAATCAGGGCAAGCCCCCCACTTCCTCTCAGGGTCTTGTGAGTGTCCTTCTTCCTCTATCGTGGTTTTTACCTGCTGACATGTGCAGTAAAATGGTACTGCGTGCCGTTTTACTAGATTCAGCCATGATCGTCTGGTGGACGAATTTTGGGGAATTCCGTAGTGAACCTGGGAAAATGTGGTGACCTTTTTTGCCCCCAACCTATACATTAAACATAGGGCAAAAATGTGTGAACCCAGCCAAAAGTGTATTATGGCCTAAGATTTTACAGATTTTAAAGAATGAGCAGTGCTGTTCTCAGTCAAGCATTGTTATGAGATACATTTTCTATCATAAGAACTGGTTTGAAAGATTCTTTTCATACACTATTGATTTATGAAAAAGTGAAACTATAAGTACACTTAATTATCGTACCTTTCACTTTGATAATATAACATCAAATTGCCAATAAAAATGATAAAAATATGCCATTTTTATGGTTTGCTTAATTTGTTATTCTCTTGTTTGGAAGTGGTACTGCAGGATTCATCCAGATCCTATGTTAAAAGTAGATATTACTATGATATTATGATCATTTAATTATATTTTATTGTACTGTTATAACATGCGTTATATACATGCATTGTCCTGTTATTCTCTCAAGCATCATTAACGGCTAAATTGATACTTGCAATAATACATTACAATGATAGGTTTCAGTAATACTACATTCACAGCGTGCCTTTTCAACAAGATGGACATTTAAAATATTGTGGGAAATATTTTTTTTTTATCTGCCTATATAATCATATGATGTTTGCAAACTTACAGACTTAGGCCTCCTGCACACGAACGTATTTTTTTGCGGTCCGCAAAAACGGGTCCCGTTTTTCCGTGATCCGTGACCGTTTTTTCGTCCGTGGGTCTTCCTTGATTTTTGGAGGATCCACGGACATGAAAAAAAAGTCGTTTTGGTGTCCGCCTGGCCGTGCGGAGCCAAACGGATCCGTCCTGAATTACAATGCAAGTCAATGGGGACGGATCCGTTTGACGTTGACACAATATGGTGCCATTTCAAACGGATCCGTCCCCATTGACTTTCAATGTAAAGTCTGGAGTCCCTTTTATGCCATCGGATCGGAGTTTTCTCCAATCCGATGGTATATTTTAACTTGAAGCGTCCCCATCACCATGGGAACGCCTCTATGTTAGAATATACTGTCGGATATGAGTTAGATCGTGAAACCTCATTTCCGACAGTATATTCTAACACAGAGGCGTTCCCATGGTGATTGGGACGCTTCTAGTTAGAATATACTACAAACTGTGTACATGACTGCCCCCTGCTGCCTAGCAGCATCCGATCTCTTACAGGGGGCTGTGATCAGCACAATTAACCCTTCAGGTGCCGCACCTGAAGGGGTTAATTGTGCTATCATCTCCCCCTGTAAGAGATCAGGGCTGCCAGGCAGCAGGGGGCAGACCCCCCCCCCTCCCCCCTCCCCAGTTTGAATATCATTGGTGGCCAGTGCAGCCCCCCCCCCTTCCTCCCTCTATTGTAATAATTCCTTGGTGGCACAGTGTGCGCCCCCCCCCTTCCCCCCTCTATTGTAATAATTTGTTGGTGGCACAGTGTGCGCCCCCCCCTTTCTCCCTCTATTGTAATCGTTGGTGGCACAGTGTGCGCCCCCCATTGGCCCCCCTCCCTCTATAGCATTAACAACATTGGTGGCCAGTGTGCGGCCTCCCATCTAGCCCCCCCCCCCCATCATTGGTGGCAGCGGTATACTAGCAGTA
Source organism: Bufo bufo (assembly GCF_905171765.1). NCBI lineage: Eukaryota > Metazoa > Chordata > Amphibia > Anura > Bufonidae > Bufo > Bufo bufo. The sequence continues at coordinate 449,028,184 of NC_053392.1, forward strand.
GTGATTCATACTTACCTGGGAGCTGCGATGTCTGCTTCCGGCCGGGAGCTCCTCCTACTGGTAAGTGACAGTTCATTTAGCAATGACACTTACCAGTAGGTGGAGCTCCCGGCCGGACACGAACATCGCAGCAGCCGGTAAGTATGAATCTTCTACTATTGTACTATTGCTAAGTAACCATGGCAACCAGCGTCCTGGTTGCCATGGTTACCGATCGGAGTCCCAGCGATTAAACTGGGACTCCGATCGGAACTCCGCTGCCACCAATGATGGGGGGGGGGGGGAAATGGGAGGCCGCACACTGGCCACCAATGTTGTTAATGCTATAGAGGGAGGGGGGGGGGGGCCGATGGGGGGCGCACACTGTGCCACCAACGAATTATTACAATAGAGGGAGGGAGGGGGGGGCGCACACTGTGCCACCAACGAATTATTACAATAGAGGAAGGGAGGGGGGGGTGCACACTGTGCCACCAACGAATAATTACAATAGAGGGAGGGGGGGGGCCGCACTGGCCACCAATGATATTTAAACTGGGGAGGGGGGGGAGGGTCTGCCCCCTGCTGCCTGGCAGCCCTGATCTCTTACAGGGGGCCGTGATCAGCACAATTAACCCCTTCAGGTGCCGCACCTGAAGGGGTTAATTGTGCTGATCACGGCCCCCTGTAAGAGATCGGGTGCTGCCAGGCAGCAGGGGGCAGTCTTGTACACAGTTTGTAGTGTATTCTAACTAGAAGCGTCCCCATCACCATGGGAACGCTTCTGTGTTAGAATATACTGTCGGTTCTGAGTTTTCACGAAGTGAAAACTCAGCTTTGAAAAAGCTTTTATACAGACGGATCTTCGGATCCGTCTGTATAAAAACTAACCTACGGCCACGGATCACGGACACGGATGCCAATCTTGTGTGCATCCGTGTTCTTTCACGGACCCATTGACTTGAATGGGTCCGTGAACCGTTGGCCGTGAAAAAAATAGGACAGGTCATATTTTTTTCACGGCCAGGAAACACGGATCACGGATGCGGCTGCAAAACGGTGCATTTTCCGATTTTTCCACGGACCCATTGAAAGTCAATGGGTCCGCGAAAAAAAGCGGAAAACGGCACAACGGCCACGGGTGCACACAACGGTCGTGTGCAGGAGGCCTTAGGCTGAGATTTCCACGCGGGTGCAATGCGGGAGGTGAACTCATTGCACCCGCGCTGAATCCGGACACATTCATTTCTATGGGGCTGTGTGCACATGAGCTGTGATTTTCACACATCACTTGTGCGTTGCATGAAAATCGCAGCATGCTCTATATTGTGCGTTTATCACGCAACGCAGGCCCCATAGAAATGAATGGGGTTGTGTGAAAATCGCATGCATCCGCAAGCAAGTGCGGAAGCTTTGCGATTTTCACGCACGGTTGCTAGGAGACGATCGGGATGGGGACCCGATCATTATTATTTTCCCTTATAACATGGTTATAAGGGAAAATAATAGCATTCTGAATACAGAATGCATAGTACAATAGGGCTGGAGGGGTTAAAAAAAAATATATATTTTAACTCACCTTAATCCACTTGTTCGCGCAGCCGGCATCTCTTCTGTCTTGTTCTGTGAAGAATAGGACCTTTGTTGACGTCACTACGTTCATCCCATGGTCCGTCACATGATCCATCACCATGGTGATGGATCATGTGATGAGCGTAGTGACGTCATCAAAGGTCCTATTCTTCACAGAACAAGACAGAAGAGATGCCGGCTGCGCGAACAAGTGGATTAAGGCGAGTTAAAATATATATATTTTTTTTTAACCCCTCCAGCCCTATTGTACTATGCATTCTGTATTCAGAATGCTATTATTTTCCCTTATAACCATGTTATAAGGGAAAATAATACAATATACACTACAACTAACCCAAACCTGAACTTCTGTGAAGAAGTTCGGGTCTGGGTACCACAGTCAGTTTTTTATCACGCACGTGTAAAACACATTGCACTCGCGCGATAAAAACTGAACATGGGAACGCAATCGCAGTCAAAACTGACTGCAATTGCGTACCTACTTGCGCGGGTTTGCCGCAATACACCGGGACGCATCCGGACCTAATCCGGACACGCTCGTGTGGACTCAGCCTTAGGGTACTTTCACACTAGTGTTATTCTTTTCCGGCATTGAGTTCCGTCCTCGGGGCTCAATACCGGAAAAGAACTGATCAGTTTAATCCTAATGCATTCTGAATGGAGAGCAATCCGTTCAGGATGCTTCAGGATGTCTTCAGTTCAGTCTTTTTGACTCTTCAGGATGGAGATAATACCGTAGCATGCTGCGGTTTTATATCCATACAAAATTCTGGCAAAACGCATCTGGCATTTCGGTCTGTGCATGCTCAGACCGCAAAAAAAAATAGAAAAAAAATAAATGCTGGATCTATTTTTCCGGATGACACCGTAGAGACGGATCCGGCATTTCAATGCATTTGTTATACGGATCAGCATCCTGATCTGTCCGACAAATGCCATCAGTTTGTATACGTTTGGACGGATTCGGCAGGCAGTTCTGGCGACAGAACTGCCTGCCGGAATCCTCTGCCGCAAGTGTGAAAGTACCCTTAGGTCTCTTTCACACGACCGTATGGCTTTTTCAGTGTTTTGCAGTCCGTTTTTCACGGATCCGTTGTTCCGTTTTTCGTTTCCATTTCTGTTCCGTTTTTCCGTATGGCATATACAGTATACAGTAATTACATAGAAAAAATTGGGCTGGACATAAAATTTTCAATAGATGATTCCGCAAAAACAAAACGGATACGGAAGACATACAGATGCATTTCCGTATGTGTTCCGTTTTTTTTTGCGGACCCATTGACTTTAATGGAGCCATGGAACATGATTTGCGGGCAATAATAGGACATGTTCTATCTTTCAACGGAGCGGAAAAACGGAAATACGGAAACGGAATGCATACGGAATACATTCCATTTTTTTTGCGGAACCATTGAACTGAATGGTTCTGTATACGGACCGTATACGGAACACAAAAGACGGCCCGTAAATGAAAAAAAAAAAAAACGGTCATGTGAAAGAGGCCTTAGGGCTCATCACACAAACGTTTTTTGCATTCCGTATACAGGCCGTTTTTTGCGTTCCGTATACGGTCAATGGTTCTGCAAAAAAAAACGGAATGCAATCCGTATGCATTCCATTTCCATATTTCCGTTCAAAGATAGAACATGTCCTATTAATGCCCGCAAATCACGTTCCGTGGCTCCATTCAAGTCAATGGGTCCTCAAAATAAACAGAACTCATACGGAATGTACTCTGTATGTCATCCGTATCCATTCCGTTTTTGCAGAACCATCTAATGAAAATTTTATTCCCAGCCCAATTTTTTCTATGTAATTACTGTATACTGTATATGCCATACGGAAAAACGGAACGGAAAAACAGATCCGTTAAAAAAGGCCTGCAAAACACTGAAAAAGCCATACAGTCGTGTGAACGAGCCCTTAGGGGGACATTTATCAAATGTGGTGTTTCTGTTTTTTGGTGCATGTTTATTTCTGTCGTTATACTGTATATGCCAGATAACTGGATAAATGAAGATAAATGTGCTGGGCCCCATGGCACCACTCTCACCACGACCCCATTTCAGGAATGTGGTGAGGGCAGAGTAAAAATTTCACTTGCACCTAGATTTATGCACAATGGCATTTAAAAAGTTGCAAACACACGTTTTGTGCCTTTTTTAATAAAACAAAATTGGCCTCTGTTTCATGAACAGACCTTCAATATCTAATATATCCACTAATATGCATGTATTAAAGTCTTGACATGGTTTTCCATATTTTGCAATGATGACAAATACATCTGTGATCCATGCTAACATTTATAAAAGTTCATGTGTAAACAGAAGAAGGTTGTGGTCGGCACTGCGTGGCGCGACTAATTCATCTGAACGGACTCTGCGTTGTACACTTGTGACATCTGGTGGTGCTCAGTATATAGAAGACGCGCAAATTTCAATAGGAAGTACAGAAGAAACGAAGAAAGAATACGGCACTCAACAAAAATCTTTGCAGCTTTATTCACCAATGAAACAAAATAGATGCGGGTACAGCATAGTCAGAAAGGCTGCAGTCGTTTCGCGCTCACTGTGCTTCCTCAGGCCTCACATTACGACGCTGGCGTGTTCACTTCAAATACTCTCGCGCCAGCTACGACACATACACATGACACAAATATTTTAAACGCATTATATTAAACATTCAAAAAAAAATGGAAAAAGCAAATAGGAAATGGGAAATACAGAGCAAAACAATATATTGCAAACAATAATAGCTACAGTTGTTTTCAAAATTATTCAACCCCCACTGAAATTGAGTGTTTTGGCCAGTTTGACATTGATTTTGATCATTTCAGTCATCTTGTTTACAATTAAATCAAGAGGCACTTGTAAGTCAGACAAATATAACATAACATTTATAATGAAATAACCACAAATGTATTTTCTGTGCTCACATCATTATTAGTTTTATTCAACCCCCAAGTGACATTCAATCTTAGTACTTAGTACAACATCCTTTTCCAGTTATAACAGCTTTTAAACGTGAAGCATAGCTTGACACAAGTGTCATGCAGCGATCTACGGGTATCTTCGCCCATTCTTCATGGGCAAAAGCCTCCAGTTCAGTCACATTCTTAGGCTTGCGCAATGCAACTGCTTTCCCACCAGAGGTTCTCAATCGGATTTAAGTCTGGTGACTGTGATGGCCACTTCAAAATGTTCCAGCCTTTAATCTGCAACCATGCTCTAGTGGACTTGGAGGTATGCTTGGGATCATTGTCCTGTTGAAAGGTCCAACGTCTCCCAAGCCTCAGGTTTGTGACGGACTGCATCACATTTTCATCCAATATCTCCTGGTACTGAAGAAAATTCATGGTACCTTGCACACGCTGAAGCTTCCCTGTACCTGTAGAAGCAAAACAGCCCCAAAGCATTATTGACCCCCCACCATGCTTCACAGTAGGCAAGGTGTTCTTTTCTTCATAGGCCTAGTTCTTCCTCCTCCAAACATAGCATTGATCCATGGGCCCAAACAGTTCTAATTTTGTTTCATCAGTCCACAGAACACTATCCCAAAACTTTTGTGGTTTGTCCACATGACTTTTGGCATACTGCAGTCGACTCTTCTTATTCTTTGGAGACAGCAAGGGGGTGCGCCTGGGAGTTCTGGCATGGAGGCCTTCATTACGCAGTGTGCGCCTTATTGTCTGAGCTGAAACTTCAGTACCCACATCTGACAAATCTTTTTTCAGTTCCTCAGCAGTCACACGGGGACTTTTATCCACTTTGCGCTTCAGGTAGCGCACAGCAGTCGAAGTCAGCATCTTCTTTCTGCCACGACCAGGTAGCGTTTCAACAGTGCCCTTTGCCTTGAATTTGCAAATGATGCTTCCTATGGTGTCTCTTGGTATGTTTAACATCTTTGCAATCTTCTTATAGCCATTGCCCTTCCTTCTCTTGTCTTTCTGGACCATTCTCTTGACTTCACCATGTTTGTAAACACACCAGTAAATGTCTAGAAGGAGCTGAGTATCACAGTCCTTTTAAATCTGCCTAATTGGTGCTTATTATGCTTGATTGCTGCTCCTTGACATCCACAGGTGTTTTCAATACCTGATTGAAAACACTTGAATGAACCTATGTTCTTAAGAGTGGTAGTCTTTAAGGGGTTGAATAATTGTGTCAATGAAGAAATCACAAAAAAAACATTTAATACTGTATTACAAAAACAATTGATGTCATTTTAGTTGCATTCGGTTCTTTAAAAAGTCCTTGTAAGATTTCATTCTGAACACAATTACAAATGTACACTAAATTCCCTAAAACCCTTTACAGCATTGGGGGTTGAATAATTTGGAACACAACTGTAAATAAAAACTGCCAAGTCATTTTTATCATTTAAGCCAAGTGGACCCATGGCCCTAGTTCTAATAATCCAGGCTGCTTCTCTCTGCAACAATAAGTGACCCCTATATCCCCCACGTTCTGCAACTCAAACTACTTCAATACCTGCACATTTTAATAGATCACTACTACCCCCATGGGTGTCATGTACATGCTCTATCAAGCTTGTCGCTCAAATCCTAGTTTGTATAGATTTCTTGTGTTCTCTAAATCTGATGTATAGACACCTAATAGTTCTCCCTATATAGAATCTCCCACAGGGACAAAAAATAACATAAACTACAAATTGTGTCTTACAAAATATAATGCCTTACAGTATGCTCAACTCCTCCTATCGTAAGGTGCCTACTCCTATACATATGTTTACAGATACAGCAATGTCCGCAAGTGAAATTCCCATTGGGGAACATCTCCCTAACCAATTTGAACCCTTTTCCTGAAAATGACTCCTAACAATCACATCTTTGATAGTTTTACGTCTTTTCTTTCAATGACTCATCCTGGGACAGAATATGGCAATTATTTAAGATGGCCCTCTTGATGACAGGAGCCATCGGGGTACAATCAAAGGTGAAGACTAATCTCCTCTCTCTATCCATATTTCTATCCCCTTTCAAATACACATGCTTCAGAACTCTTAGGTTCACAAGCTCTCCTGTAGGCCTGATCAATCACCTTCTCTGGGTACCCTCTCCGTAGAAACCATTTCTTTAACTCTCTACATTGCCCAAGAAAATCATCTCCATTTGTGATAATTCTTTTCAGATGCATAAATTGCTCATATGGTACTGCTGTCTTCACATGAGGTGGATGGAAGGAACCGTAGTGCAGAAGTGAGTTTGTGGCTGTTGGTTTTCTATATATAGTTGTATGCAAACAGCCACCCCTAACCCCAATTTTAAAATCCAAGAAATCCAATTCTTCAAAGACAAACTTACTGGTGAATTGCATGTTCATGTGGTTAGTCAAAATTAGATAATCCACAAACTCATGAAACTGTACCACGGTGCCTGTCCATATTATAAATATATCATCAATGAATCTCAGGAATAACCTGATGCATGTTACAAATAGCTTTTTGACTGTAAATATATACTCTTCCTCGAAAACTGCTAAAAATAAGTTAGCAAAAGTACACAAGCCCGGGGTCCCCATTGATGTACCTGTTCTTTGACGGGACCATCTCTTATTGAACATAAATGCATTATGGGACGAAATGAACTGTAGTGCTTTAGTAACAAACTCTACGTAGGCAGATGTTCTTTCCTGTTTCTCCAGAACACTGCGGACGCACTGCACCCCCAAATCCTGAGATATACTGGTGTATAAACTCTCCACATCAATGGATGCCAATACATAACCATCCTGCCATTCTACATCCTAAATGGCTTTCAAAAAATCACTGGTATCTTCCAAACAGGAAGGAATCACTTTTAGGCCTCATGCACACGACCGTATATGTTTTGGATCCGTTATTTTTGCGGATCCATTGTAATAATGCCTATCCTTGTCCGCAAACTAGAAAAAAATAGGACATGCACTATTATTTTTGCGGGGCTACGGAACAGACATACTGATGCAGACAGCACATAGTGTGCTGTCTGCATTTTTTGCAAACCCTTGAAATGAATGGGTCCGCATCCTATCAGGACAAGGAAACAAAATACGGTCGTGTGCATGAGGCCTTAATAAAGGGCGTAAAAGCCAATCTACATATTGAGACAGGGGCTCAGTAACCGAGCCAATCCCTGTTACAATAGGACACCCTGGTGGGTCTACCAGTGATTTATGCACTTTGTAGTACCATACAGGATAACAATTCACAGTAGTATTAATGCATATTATACCATACAGGATAAGTGGGAAATTGAGGGTACAACTTCTCCGCAGTGTTCCTGGACAGGATCCCCTTTTATGTGTATTTCCATAAAAAAGATCTCTGATGCCTTTGATATTTATGCTTGGGGTTAACTTTTAAAGGGACATACACATCCTCTGTTGAGCTGTCTCTCTGCTTCATGGACATTAGATGTAGGAGATGTTCAAGAAATACCGCCAGGGTACAATGTAGTTAATTTGACACAAGTACAGTTGGACAGTGACTGTCTCTCTTTATTGTCCAAGAGTTTGAATTACAGTTTAGTAGAGAGTTTTGATCAGATGGGATTTGAGGTTCATTTATTTAAGTCGGTTAGGAAACTTAACCTGTTTAAGCATTTTCAGGGTGCACGAGGGTGAACGACCATGTGTGATAGGTATTCTGGGTTTTAGTGCAAACAGTGAAGCAGAATGTCTGGATAGGCAGATTGTAAATACACTATTGGAGATTCAGGTATATAACCCACATGTAGAGCAGAATGAGCATTTTTCAACGAGGGCTTTAAGTCCACTTTTACCCCACCCTTGTCGGCCGGTGGCAGTCTAGATCTTTTTCGGACACAAGTTTTGAGGGAAGTCAAAGCATTGATATATACATCTGATAAGGAAAATTTGAATGAACCTGAAAGGAGGGCTTTGAAATGGTTAGGGATTAGTGTTGAGCGAGCATGCTCGGCCGAACACCACTTCGGCTCGAACATTGCTATTCTCGGCACATCGCAGAGTTCGGCCGAACACTGCGTGTGCTCGAGCGCGATGCTCAAGTCAATGTATTTAAATATAATTTAGCCTCTATTTCTATGCAGAAGAATTCCGTAGAGTGAGGGAATCCCTCAGTGTGAGTATACGGCTTAGGAGTCCCTGCTCTTACTCCATATATAGCTATCAGTGATGAGCGGCATAGGCAATATTCAAATTCATGATATTTCACAAATTTTTGGCCGAATAATTGCCATAAATTCGCAAATTCGAGAATTTGTGATCTCCAGTCATTATTTTCTTGATTGCAAAAATTGGCAATGTAATATATTTGCGATAAAAATTAGCGATTTGAATATTCGCGATCAACACTAAGGGGTAGGCAACTTTCCTATTGGTTGCTAGGGATGTTGCTAAGTGCCGATATTCGCAAGAAATTCGCAATAATTTTGCAATTAGAATATTTGCGATCAACACTATTCGCGAATACAAATATATAGCACTATATTCTAAATATTCGTAAATTCTTGAAGTGGCGATATTCGCGATTCGAATATTCACACTCAACACTAATAGCTATATCCATATATGGAGTAAATGCTTGGGGACACCCCAGTGTATTTAAATCTAATTTAGCCTGTATTTCAGAAAAGTTTCTGCCATGATTCGAACTCACAACCGTCTGCATTAGAGGCAAGGCACTTAACCACTCATTGCCAGTTACAAAAAAAATAAAAATATGAGACTTCTACTGTACTGTACTTATACTGAAACCTATACAGTAGAAGTCTCATATTTTATTTTATTTTTTAAGTGACTGGCTATGCAGCTATTTAGTGTACTGGTTAAAGTTCTGGGCTGTGATGCAGAAGCTGTGAGTTCAAATCCCATCACAAACTTTTTCAGAAATAGAGGTTAAATTAGATTTATATATTTAATATTTTTTTAGTAATTGTAAAAAAAAATATATATATATATATATATATAATACAAAGAAAAAGCAGCAGCACTACTTGCAGATGAAGCCGGGTGCAAAATCCTCTAACCTCTGGCTGTAAGGTCAAATAAGTTGTAGATTTTTCAAAGAAGAGGCAGCACTCCAAGATAAGATGAAAAACGACCCGCCTTGGGGGAGGCGCCGGGTTGCTGGTGTGCACATCGGGATAGACGTCACTTCCGGTTGCGTCTTTTCTTTGTGTACGCCGGTATCCTGGATACCGGGCATGCGCTGTGGGACCCCAGGGACGCCGAGACGCTTGCCATCCTGACACTCCATGATGTAAGTTTTTTAACCATGCGGCTATTTACCGCGCAATTAGCACGTACAGGTGTTCACTATAAGTAAACACAAAGCACGAGGCACTTTATATATTGGGCAGTGTTGGTTTATTTGTGAATTTTGAAAACTGCCTATGAGATGTCACTATGTATGAAAAGACTGTGATGTTATATAAAACGAATGCACATATGATTATGAAAAACTTTTTAATGTAAACTCACTATTTGTATATTGTTAATTATGTTATTACCAATTAGTCTGTTAATTGACCCACTAAGCATCATGGGTATAAATGTAGATGCTGAGACACCAATTGTTATGCTTGAGAAAGACTGCAATGAGCAGTTGAAACGTTGCACAGGGGAATAAAGCGGGTCATTTTTCATCTTACCTTGGAGTGCTGCCTCTTCTTTGAAAAAAAAAAAAAATATAAATATATATATATATATATATTTGTAATTACACATTTAATTGAATACGTCACAGTGAGGAAGCCGGCTCCCGGAGAATGTCCTTCCCTCACTGTGCCTGCGCCGAATTCCGAACAGGATGGCACAGGCGCGAGATTTTCTTAGTAGACATGGATGTCGGGAGGAGAGCAGCGCTGCCATGGCCCTGTCAATCAAGAGAATGGCGTAAAAAGAGGTGGGCAAACGGAGCATCTAGGAGCCCCTGCTCCTAGAGGCTAATTAGCATATTATAAAAGTTTATTTTTCTCAATAAAGGCTTCAGGAAGTGAGATGGCACTAATATAGTTATGTTCAGCTGACATTAGTACATTGCTAATGTCAGCCAGCTTAATACCCATTTTTCAGGTGAGAAAAACCCTTTAAATATTTGTGTCGTGTATGTGACGTAGCTGGTGTAAGAGTATTTAACGTGAACACGCCAGGGTCGTCACGTGAGGCCTGAGGAAGCACAGTGAGTGCGAAACGGCTGCAGCCTTTTTGACTGTGCTGTGCCTGCATTTTGTTTTATCTGTGAATAAAGCTGCGAAGATTTTTGGCGAGTGCCGTATTCTTTCTTCATTTCTTCTGTACTTCCCATTTATAAAAGTTCGCTGTTACAGTGTTATAGCCAAAGTCCCCTGGATAGCAAAATCTTTAAAACATTTTAATGCTTCTCATCCAATTCACTTCCTCGGTTGGTGGGAACATTTCTCCAGTAATTAACCTTATCCATAATTAATCCGATATAGATAGTAATACAGTACATTTGAAGATGTGATGCTAATTCTTTATTGTATTTTTATTTCCATTCCTAAAAATATGCTTCACTATTTTAAGTAGTAAGTTTCTGCATCCTCAGACTGTTATTTTAGTCCTACATCTGTAGGTTCATCAATGTCGACCATCCCATAGACATTCTGAAAAAAAGAGACATGCCATAGTTATTTAGTCAGTTAAGACACCATAAATACTGAGCTGTTAGTCTTTATCATTATCAACATAATAGGTTTAGGTTTCGAACCATATAAATTGGCAGAGTGGTACTGTAGTTGGCTAAGATCTGTATTTGTCATTATATATATATATATATATATATATATATATATAGTGGGGATTCGCTCTGGTAGGCAGGTTAGCGGACGCAGTATAGAGGCAACAACAAAGTCTTTAACTTAAACAGTTCAGTGTTTATTAACACTTGGCAGGTTAACAAAATATAAACAAGGTCACCTTAGTTTAAATCCTGGTGTTCCATTCACACCTTGCTGCAGGTACCGCATAAGATGGTCAAGTCCTGGTGTTCACTTCACACCATGCTGCGGGTACCGCATAAACAGTCCCAGTCCTGGATGTCGTTCCCTTGTCCTCCCAGACAGGTCGCAGGCATGCATCCAGCTACAAGCCTTATACACAGACACAGCTGCCTATTAAAGAACAACCAGGTGCTGCCAAAACCCAGACCGGCACTTAAACTCCGGTCCGGTATTTCAGCTCACCTGGCTAGAAACCAGCCCGGCTGCTCATGTTGGGAGGAAAATATCTGCCTTCCCATACAAAACCCCTCGCTGTGTACAAACAGTAGTGTTCAAAATAATAGCAGTGTGTTTCAAAAAGTGAACAAAGCTCAAAGTCTTTCTAATAGCTTTTATTTCCATACACACAAATGCATTGGGAACACTACTAGGTTCGTACTGAACTTTAGGATTTTTTTTTTCAGTAAAAGTTTGGGTTCGAGTTTGGTGTTTGGCGATTTAATCAACAAGCGTTTAACTAGTATGCCCTTAGAAGCCATCACAGCCATGCCTACTAATGGCATGGCTGTGATTGGCCAGTGCAGCATGTGACCCAGCCTCTATATAGGCTGGAGTCATGTAGCGACGCACATTACTCTGCTCTTAATAGTGTAGGGATAGGATGCTGCTGCTGTGAGGGAGAGAATAGGAAAGAAATAATCTATCTGATATCACATCACAACTTGTTATTGACTCTGCGATCTACAGCGATTTTATTTTGTGGGTGCAGTGAAACATTTTTGTACCCTGCCCTGAGCCCAGTGACACAGAAAAATAAGTTTTATCCGTCAGTTAGTTAGGTGGGCGTCGGCGGCCATTTTGTGCAAGTTCAGTGCACCAGCACTGCATATGTGCCAGGGACAATAATTTAACCTTGTTCTTTTAGTTCAGTGGGCAACATATAACCATGTTTTAAGTGCACCTGCACTGCATATGTGCCAGGGGAAGGGAAAATAATATAGGGAATCCATCTGTGAGTTCAGGGACCCAGGGGTGACATATTCCCTTTTTGTTCTGTAAGGTACAATCCAAGTAAATCCATCTGTTACATTCTGTGGGGACGAATTATATATTTTTTGCTAAAAAGTACATTTGCACTGCATTTGTGATAGTGAAAGAAAATCAGTTAAATCCATTAGTTTAATTGTGGTTGAAAAAATCATATTTTTTTTCCATAAAGTACATTTGCGGCCTTTGCTGCGTTTGTGACAGTCCAATACAAGCTTTAAATACTGCAGTTATATTCTGGTTTAAAAAAAAACACCCATTTTGTGCAAGATACTACATTTGAGGCCTTTAACGCTTGTATTGGACTGTCACAAATGCAGCAAATACCGCTGTTATATTCTGATATTAAAAAAGCACCAATTTTGTGCAAGATACAAGACTTGCGGCCTTTGCTGCATTTGTGACAGTCCAATACAAGCTTTAAATACTGCAGTTATATTCTGGTTTTAAAAAACACCCATTTTGTGCAAGACACTACATTTGAGGCCTTTGCTGCATTTGTGACAGTCCAATACAAGCTTTAAATACTGCAGTTATATTCTGGTTTTAAAAAAAACCACACATTTTGCGCAAGACACTACATTTGGGGCCTTTGCTGCATTTGTTACAGTCCAATACAAGCTTTAAATACTGCAGTTATATTCTGGTTTTTAAAAAACACCCATTTTGTGCAAGACACTACATTTGCGGCCTTTGCTGCATTTGTGACAGTCCAATACAACCATTCAATACTACTGTTACATTGTTGGTTGACAATAAAAAAAAATGTGAGTGATTGCATAAAATTTGCCTGTATCACTGTTGTGTGACCTCAAGAAAATGTTCCTCTTTATGACTTACTGTCAGTGAACTTAATTGTTGACTATTGGCGGTTACATTGTCACCTGACATAAACCATCTTTTGGTTTGGTTGGTGAAAGCAAAGAATCAGGAGAACGTCAAATAAGGGACATGGCCCCGGTCGTGGTGCTGCTGGTGGAGCTCCTGTTGCAGGGAGAGGACGTAGTCGATCTGTGCCAGCTAAACACACAAGTGAGACACCTTCCTCAGGTGCGAGTAGGTGACAGAACCTTCAGCATTATTTGGTAGAGCCGAATGCGGCTCTACTAATAGTGAGTCCAGAGCAAGTACAGGCGATAGTAGATTGGGTGGCTGACATTGCCTCTAGTTCCTTCACATTGTCTCCCACCCAGTCTCCTGCTGAAAGATCAGAGTTGGCACCTGCAGCCCATGTCCATCAGTCTTTCACCACACCCCCTTGCAAATCAGCCAAGCAGTCTGAGCCCCAAATCATGCAGCAGTCTCTTCTGCTTTCTGATGACTCTGCTAGAAGGGTTTCCCAGGGCCATCCACATAGCCCTGCCGCAGAAGTGGAAGAGATTGAGTGCACCACTGCCCAACCATTGTCTGGTGAAATTTACCGATTTTTAGCTGTGATATAACCCTGCTATACATAGTGGACAGGGAAATACATTTCACTAACTTGTCTATTACATTTTCGGGTGAAATTCACAAATTTTTGGCTGTGATATACCCCTGCTCTACATAGTGGACAGGGAAGTACATTTCACTAATTTGTCTGGTACATTGTCTGGTGAAATTCACACATTTTTGTCTGTGATATACTCCTGTTCTACACAGTGGATAGGGAAATACATTTCATAAATTTGTCTGTTACATTGCCGGGTGAAATTCCCAATTTTTTTTTTCTATACCCCTGCTCTACATAGTGGACAGGGAAATACATTTCACTAATTTGTCTGTTACATTGTTGTGTGACATTAAACAATTTTTGGCTGTGATAAACCCCTGCTCTACATAGTGAACAGGGAAATACATTTCACAAATTTGTCTGTTGCATTGTCGGGTAAAATTCACAAATTTTTGGCTGTGATATACCCCTGCTCTACATAGTGGACAGGGAAATCCATTTCACTAATTTGTTTGTTACGTTGTCTAGTGAAATTCACCAATTTTTGGCTCTGATATACCCCTGCTCTACATAGTGGACAGAAAAATACATTTTACTAATATGTCTGTTACATTGTCGGGTGAAAGTCACCAATTTTTGGCTGTAATATACTCTTCCTCTACATAGTGGACAGGGAAATACATTTCACTAATTTATCTGTTACATTGTCGTGTGAAATTCCCAAATTTTTAGCTGTTATATACCACTGCTCTACATAGCGTACAGGGAAAAACATTTCACAAATTTGTCTATTACATTCTTGTGTGACATTAAACAATTTTAGGCTGTGATATACCCCTGCTCTATATAGTGGACAGGGAAATACATTTCATTAATTCGTCTGTTACATTGTCTGGTGAAATTCACCAATTTTTGTCTGTGATATACCCCTGCTCTACATAGTGGACAGGGAAATACATTTCACAAATTTGTCTGTTACAATGTCGGGTGAAATTCACCAATTTGTGGCTGTGATACACCCCTTCTCTACATAATGGGCAGGGAAATACATTTCACTAATTTGTCTGTTACATTGTTGTGTGACATTTACATTTTTTGGCTCTGGTATACCCCTGCTATACATCGTGGACAGGGAAATCCATTTCACTAATTCGTCTGTTACATTGTCGGGAGAATTTACCAAATTTTTTGCTGTTATATACCCCTGCTCTACATAGGGGACAGGGAAATACATTTCACTACTTTGTCTGTTACATTATTGTGTGACATTAAACAATTTTTGGCTATGATATTCCCCTGCTTTACATAGTGTAGAGGGAAATAAATTTCACTAATTTGTCTGTTACTTTGTCAGGTGAAAGTCACCATTTTTTGGCTGTGATATACTCTTGCTCTACATAGTGGACAGGGAAATACATTTCACTAATTTATCTGTTACATTGTCGAGTGAAATTCCCAAATTATTTGCTGTTATATACCCCTGCTCTACATAGTGGACAGGGAAATACATTTCACTAATTTGTCTGTTACATTGTTGGGTGACATTCGACAATTTTTGAATGTGGTATACCCCTGCTTTCGATAGTGGACAGAAAAATACATTTCACTAATTTGTCTGTTACATTGTCTGGTGAAATTCACCAATTTTTTTCTGTGATATACCCCTGCTCTACATAGTGGACAGGGGAATACATTTCACTAATTTGTTTGTTACATTGTCGGGTGAAATTCCTAAATTTTTGGCTATGATATACCTCTGCTCTACATAGTGGAAAGGGAAATACATTTCACTAATTTGTCTGTTACATTGTCGGGTAAAATTCACAAATTTTTCGCTGTCATATACCACTGCTCTACATAGTGGACAGGGAAATACATTTCATTAATTTGTTTGTTACATTGTCGATTAACACACAGTGGGGGATATCATAAACGGTACACGTTCAGTTAGAAGAACAATTCTCAGCCTGAAGGAACGTTACTAACAAAAATAATAAATAATTTATTAGGACTAAATCATTGGGTATAGATAAAATCAGGCATACAGGAAATCAGCAGTCCGGAGAGGGATCAGGTAATAGTCCATCCAGCACTCTGAAAGCCTGACTAAGTGACCTGTGTATATACGACGAACATCCAGTGTTGGAGCACACTGATTGACGTTAAGCCTATGTTCATAGGATATGGTGGATGCAGCACTCAACACAGGGACTGGTACTGTTGATCCAATCCACTGGTATTTACAGTTGCTAGTGTGTATATAGCAATGTGGTGGATAGTCCACACAGTAAGAGCAGCACAGTGGGTTCTGGTATACCCTAACACTGTCCCCCTAGTGCAGTGGTCAGCAACCCGCGGCTCTAGAGCCGCATGCGGCTCTTTTGAACCTTTGCCGCGGCTCTGGCATGGGCATGAGCAGTGTGTGTGCGGCGGCGGCGGGGCAGGCACTGTGCGGCAGCGGCTGGGCAGGCACTGAGATGAGCGCTTCCATTGTGGAAGCGAAGCGCTCATCTCCATAGTGATCTGTTTGCATCGCCGTCCTCAGGACAGCGATACAAAAGGAGGCTGTGCGGATGAGCAGGGCAGGGAGGTGTGTCCCTTTCCTGTTCCTCTGATAGGCTGCTGGCACTACTACCTGAGCCGTACAGCGCTGGAGTCGGGACACAGGCCGGAAGAGGCCTGCATTGCATTGCTCCAAAGAGGTAAGTATAAGTGTTAATTTTTTTTTTTTTAACTGGCAGTCTGGCACATAATGGTATTATACTGGCACATGATTGGGGAATTTGGGGGGGCCCCTGGAATTACTGGCACATGATTGGGGGGGGGGGGGGGGTCTGGTATTACTACTGGCACATGATTGGGGGAGTCTGGTATTACTACTGGCACATGATTGGGGGGGGTCTGGTATTACTACTGGCACATAATTGGGGGGGGGGTCTGGTATTACTACTGGCACATGATTGGGGAGGTCTGGTATTACTGGCACATGATTGGAGGGGGGTCTGGTATTACTGGCACATGATTGGACGGGGGTCTGGTATTACTGGCACATGATTGGGGGGTCTGGTATTACTGGCACATGATTGGAGGGGGGTCTGGTATTACTAGCACATGATTGGGGGGGTCTGGTATTACTGGCACATGATTGGGGGGGTCTGGTATTACTGGCACATGATTGGGGTGGTCTGGTAAAGGTAAATTAAATATTTTAATTAGCTATTAATTTGCAAAAATATATTTTACATTGTTAAGTGAAAAAGTCCTTTTTTTCTTCAGATTGACAGCTGACTGCACGATCCTGTATATAGCATTAAGGTAAGAAACAATATATGCAGTGTTATATTTGTTTTAAATGTCGCAATGGTTTTGCGGCTCCCAGTTTTTTTTTCCCTTCGGAAACGGGTCCAAGTGGCTCTTTATGTCTTAAAGGTTGCAGACCCCTGCCCTAGTGGATGAGTGATGCGTCTGCTTGAGTGCGCTCACACATCGGCAGTGAATGTGATCAAAGTATCACTATTGGTTCCTGCCCTGTTAAGTGAGCATAAGTGACATCGCAATTCGCTCTACGCGTTTCAACATGACAGGTCAGTTTCATGTATCATCAGGAGCGAGCTGACTTTCTTTCAGTGTCAATTCAAGTAAGGCACCGCACTGTAACGTGCGTCCATCGGCGCTGTGATGGCCGTATGCGGCCAGCCGCACGCCGGGTATAAGTAATCTAAGACCCGCCCCCAGGAGGGTGGGTGCCGGCTCTGGAATCCAATCAGGGACAGAGGCGCATCCACTGACACGCTCCCTGATGATACCGTCGCACACTCCAGCGTCATACCCTCGCGGGGAGGAGCATAGCTATGCTCAGGATATATTCAAGAGGCCCATGCAGAGGAGGTACCATCAATAAATACTTGGATAATCCAAACAGACAACATATTGATCATAATAAGTGACTATTAATAAGGTCACCAGTTCGCAATGTATGCGGCATGGTGGCTTATATCAGATAGACACATAATATGAATAAAATCCAGAATCATGCTGATGAAGGGATGGACTCCATATATTAGTCCATAGATGCCTTAGATGAAGCAGGCCTCGTTGAGTCCCTTGGGGCGAACAGTATCTAATTTGAAAATCCATTCTGTCTCTTTGCGGAGCAAAGACACATCAATGTCTCCTCCGCGAATGGATGTCACAATATGCTCAATATCCTGGACGCTCAGCACATCTGGGTTGCCCCCATGAAAATCACACACATGACGTGCGACAGATGTATCACGCTCGTTCCTAATATCCAGTAGATGTTCACCAATACGTCTCTGTAACTCTCGCCTGGTCTTACCTACCTACTGAACACCACACTGGCAAGTGATAAGGTACACCACTCCCACTGTTGTACATCTGATGAAGGATCTGATGGAGTATCTCTCCTTCGTCACTTGGCTCGTGAAGAATGACCCCTTCATGATATTATTGCAAATAATGCATTTTCCACATGGAAAGGTGCCAGTGAGTGTATTTTTGAGCCATGTGTCGGATGTAGGGTGTTGGTAAATACTATGGACCAGACGATCACGTATATTGAAACTACGTCGGTATGTGATGGGGGGACGATCTAACACTAGTTCACCAAAATCAGGGTCTGACTGCAATATGGGCCAATGTTTCTGAAGGATATCACGTACACGTTTCTCTGCCTTATCATACGTGGCTATGATCCTCGGAAAGTTCTGGTCCCTCGGCCTCTGCTTGGGAATCAGTAGTTGGTCACGGCTAACACTCATGGAGAGATGGTATGCCCTTTTGAGTGTTTGCTCAGGGTACCCCCTGCGCGTAAACCGTGACCTCAAATCATTTGCGGCCACCTTAAAGTCCCTCAATTCTGAGCAGTTTCTCCTAGCTCAGGTACTGGCCTTTAGGAATACCATGCCTGAGGGCCAGGGGATGGCCACTGTCCCACCTCAGTAAGCTATTAGTGGCAGTCTGTTTGCGGAACAGGTTTGTTGTGATTTTTCTATCTGTCCCCACGGCAACAGTCAGGTCCAAGAATGTAATTGCCCGCTCCTGTATATCGGATGTGAAAAATAGACCTAGCTGATTGTTGTTAAGTTCAGCTACGAATTTGGTGAACCAGTCCTCCGTCCCCTTCCACAGAAGAAACATGTCGTTTATTATATCTGATCCAGATTATTATCAACGACGTGTACAGCAACAGGGCAAAAATTATCTGCGGGGGTCCAACTCACCCCGGCCGCAGCCTTTTCATTCCCCTACCCTCTGGTAGGCGTCTTAGAGCCCTACATGCCCGCACCACTAGCCTGAATAACAGCTTTTACCCCAAAGCAATCAGTCTCCTAAATGCTCAGAGACTATTGCCCCTTCCAAGGATAGAAACTACCACAGACTGAAAGTGACTGCTGCATTCATGAACCCATGATGATCTCTTGTCTGCAGTGGTGTCTGAATCAGTGTGTATATATACTCATAAGCACTTCCTACTTTGCTCTTGCTATATATATGCTGTGAACTCTGAATAGTAATGCTTTCTAGTGCAATGTTTTTTTTTTTCTAGTGTAATGCTTTAGTTTAAATGTCAGTTCTTGTTCCTCTGTCCATGGCATCTAGGATTGCTCCAAACAACATTTCATTGTATTGTACATTGTATTACATTGTATTGTACAGTGACACTAAAGGCCTCTTATCTTATCTTATCTTACTGCTCCATAGCATCACTGAAAACGACCTCCCTTTCCCACCAGCCCAGGTAGAGATTTGCGTAGGTGGGGGCACAGAGACTGCCCATCGCAACTCCCCTGAGCTGGTGGAAATAATGACGGTCGAAAAGAAACACGTTGCGACTCAGGACAAAGTTCAATAATTCCATCACAAAGGCATTATGACGATTAAGGTGTACACCTCTCTGTTGAAGGAAGGCCCGTACAGCTAGACAACCCTTGTTGTGTGGAATAGAGCTGTACAGGGCCTCCATGTCCAAGCTAGCAAGCCAGGTATCTGCATCACAGTGAATACCCTCAAGGCGTTGTAAGACATCCATCGTGTTGTGGGCAAAAGATGGTAAACTTGCCACAAAGGGCCTCAATATCACGTCAATGTAAGTACTGACATTGGCCGTGAGACTCCCAATCCCCGACACGATGGGTCTGCCTTTGAGTGGTGTACCCTGCTTGTGAAGCTTTGGTAAGCTATAAAACACAGCCTGAACTGGAAACTTAGGTAACAAGAAGTCCAGTTCAGCTTTGTTAATAAGCTTGTACCTCAGGGCTCCTAAGAGTTCAGATAGTTGAACCCTAAAGATAGGAGTCGGATCCGACGGGAGGCGTCTATATGTAGTGGTGTCTTGTAAAATTCTGAGGCACATATCACAGTATGTTTCCTGATCCATAATGACAATGTTGCCCCCCTTGTCTGAGGGTTTGATGACTATATTAGAGTCTCCCTCTAAGTCTCCCAATGCTTTTCTTTCATGGGGACTAAGGTTGTCATAACCTAGATACTGACCCTTCAATTTCTGAAGGTCCTGGGTGACAACCGTGACAAAGGTATCAATAAGGGTATTGTCATTTATGGGTGGAAACATTTTTGATGGATTTCTTAAATCTGTGAATGGGCCATCACCAATATCTCTTTCACCTTCATTACATAGACCCGCCAATAACTGAACATCTTGTAACTCCTCCATTCTGATACCTAGTTCATGACACATACAGTACAGACCAAAAGTTTGGACACACCTTCTCATTCAAAGAGTTTTCTTTATTTTCATGACTATGAAGGCATCAAAACTATGAATTATCACATGTGGAATTATATACATAACAAACAAGTGTGAAACAACTGAAAATATGTCATATTCTAGGTTCTTCAAAGTGGCCACCTTTTGCTTTGATTACTGCTTTGCACACTCTTGGCATTCTCTTGATGAGCTTCAAGAGGTAGTCCCCTAAAATGGTCTTCAAACAGTCTTGAAGGAGTTCCCAGAGATGCTTAGCACTTGTTGGCGCTTTTGCCTTCACTCTGCGGTCCAGCTCACCCCAAACCATCTCGATTGGGTTCAGGTCCGGTGACTGTGGAGGCCAGGTCATCTGGCGCAGCACCCCATCACTCTCCTTCATGGTCAAATAGCCCTTACTTTCAAAGTTTTCCCAATTTTTCGGCTGACTCGTTTTTCTTTACTTAGCTGCTTTTTTCTTGCCATAATAAAATTATAACAGTCTATTCAGTAGGACTATCAGCTATGTATCCACCTGACTTCTCCTCAACGCAACTGATGGTCCCAACCCCATTTATAAGGCAAGAAATCCCACTTATTAAACCTGACAGGGCACACCTGTGAAATGAAAACCATTTTAGGTGACTACCTCTTGAAGCTCATCAAGAGAATGCCAAGAGTGTGCAAAGCAGTAATCAAAGCAAAAGGTGGCTACTTTGAAGAACCTAGAATATGACATATTTTCAGTTGTTTCACACTTGTTTGTTATGTATATAATTCCACATGTGTTAATTCATAGTTGTGATGCCTTCAGTGTGAATCTACAATTTTCATAGTCATGAAAATAAAGAAAACTCTTTGAATGAGAAGGTGTGTCCAAACTTTTGGTCTGTACTGTAGATGAAGGTCTTCGACCCAATTGAACAGATTAAATTTCTGTAGAGGGACGAAAGAGAGGCCCTTTCTCAGAACTTCCATTTCGGGTGGGGACAGCGTGCGTTGTGACAGATTCACCACTTGAAGGTCCTCTATTTGGGAACCTCTGATGTCTTTTCGTGTCAAATTCACCAATTTTTGGCTGTGATATACCCGTGCTCTATATAGTGGACAGCGAAATATATTTCACTAAATTGGCTGTAACATTGTCGGGTGAAATTCCAAAATTTTTGGCTCTGATGTACCACTGCTCTACATAGTGGACAGAAAAATACATTTTACTAATATGTCTGTAACATTGTCGGGTGAAAGTCACCAATTTTTGGCTGTGATATACTCTTCCTCTACATAGTGGACAAGGAAATACATTTCACTAATTTATCTGTTACATTGTTGGGTGACATTCACAAATTTTTGGCTGTGATATACCCCTGCTCTACATAGTGGAAAGGGAAATACATTTCACTAATTCGTCTGTTACATTGTCGTGTGAAATTCCCAAATTTTTAGCTGTTATATACCATTGCTCTATATAGCGAACAGAGAAATACATTTCACTAATTTGTCTGTTATATTGTCGGGTGAAATTCAAAATTTTTTGGCTGTTATATACCCCTGCTC
Source organism: Bufo bufo (assembly GCF_905171765.1). Lineage (NCBI taxonomy): Eukaryota > Metazoa > Chordata > Amphibia > Anura > Bufonidae > Bufo > Bufo bufo. The sequence continues at coordinate 449,050,462 of NC_053392.1, forward strand.
TACATAGTGGACAGGGAAATACATTTCACTAATTCGTCTGTTACATTGTCGGGTGAAAGTCACTAATTTTTGACTGTCATATACCCCTGCTCTACATAGTTGACAGGGAAGTACATTTAACTATATTATCTGTTACATTGGTAAAATTCACAAATTTTTGGCTGTGATATACCCCTGCTCTACATAGTGGACAGGGAAATACATTTCACTAATTTGTCTGTTACATTGTAGGGTGAAATTCACCAATTTTTGGCTGTTATATACCCCTGCTCTACATAGTGGACAGGGAAATCCTTTTCACTAATTTGTCTGTTAAAGTGTCGGGTGAAATTCCCCCACATTTTTTTGTTATATACCCCTGCTTTACATAGTGGACAGGGAAATATATTTCACTAATTTGTCTGTTACATTGTTGTGTGACATTAAACAATTTTTGGCTGTGATATAATCTTGCTCCACATAGTGAACAGGGAAATACATTTCACTAATTTGTCTGTTACATTGTATAGTGAAATACACCAATTATTGGCTGTGATATACCCCTAGTCTACATAGTGGACAGGGAAATACATTTCACTAATTCGTCTGTTACATTGTCGGGTGAAAGTCACTAATTTTCGACTGTCATATACCCCTGCTCTACATAGTGGACAGGGAAGTACATTTAACTATATTATCTGTTACATTGTCTGGTGAAATTCAGAAATTTTTGGCTGTGATATACCCCTGCTCTACATAGGGGACAGGGAAATACATTTCACTAATTTGTCTGTTACATTGTTGGGTAAAATTCACCAATTTTTGGCTGTGATATACCACTGCTCTATATAGTGGACAGGAAAATACTTTTTCCTAATATGTCTGTTACATTGTCGGGTGAAAGTCACCAATTTTTGGCTGTCATATACCCCTTGTTCTACAAGATGGACAAGGAAATACATTTCACTAATTTGTCTGTTACATTGTCGGGTGAAATTCCCAAATTTTTGGCTGTAATAAACCACTACTCTACATAGTGGACAGAAAAATACTTTAAACTAATATGTCTGTACATTGTCGGGTGAAAGTCATTAATTTTTGATTGTGATATACCCTTGCTCTACATAGTGGACAGGGAAATACATTTCACTAATTTCTCTGTTAAATTGTTGGGTGACATTCACCAATTTTTGTCTATGATATACCCCTGCTCTATATAGTGGACAGGGAAATACATTTCACTAATTTGTCTATTACATTGTCGGGTGAAATTCTCAAATTTTTGGCTATGATATACCCCTGCTCTACATAGTGTATAGGGAAATACATTTCACTAATTTGTCTGTTACATTGTTCGGTAAAATGCCTAAATTTTTGCCTAAGATATACCTCTGGTCTACATAGTGGACAGGTAAATACAATTTACTAATTTGTCTGTTACATTGTCGGGTGAAATTCACCAATTATTGGCTGTGATACACCCATTCTCTACATAATGGGCAAGGAAATACATTTCACTAATTTGTCTGTTACATTGTTGTGTGACATTAAACAATTTTTGGCTCTGATATACCCCTGCTCTACATAGTGGACAGGGAAATACATTTTACTAATTTGTCTGTTACATTGTCGGGTGAAAGTCACCAATTTTTGGCTGTGATATACCCCTGCTCTACACAATGGACAGGGAAATACATTTCACTAATTTGTCTGTAACATTGTAAGGTAAAATTCCCAAATTTTTGGCTGTGATATACCACTGCTCTACATAGTGGACAGGAAAATACTTTCTACTAATATGTCTGTTACATTATCGGGTGAAATTCACCAATTTTTGGCTGTGATATACCCTTGCTCTCCATCGTGGACAGGGAAATACATTTCAGTAATTTATCTGTTACATTGTTGGGTGACATTCACCAATTTTTGGCTGTAAAATACCCCTGCTCTACATAGTGGATAGGGAAATACATTTCACTAATTCGTCTGTTACATTGTCGGAAGAAATTCCAATTTTTTTTGCTGTTATATTCCCCTGCTCTGCATAGTGGACTGAAAAATACTTTAAACTAATATGTCTGTACATTGTCGGGTGAAAGTCATTAACTTTTGATTGTGATATACCCTTGCTCTACATAGTGGGCAGGGAAATACATTTCACTAATTTCTCTGTTAAATTGTTGGGTGACATTCACCAATTTTTGGCTGTGATATACCCCTGTTCTACATCGTGGATAGGGAAATACATTTCACTAATTTGTCTGTTACATTGTCGGGTGAAATTCCCAATTTTTTTTTTGTTATATACCCCTGCTCTACATAGTGGACAGGGAAATACATTTCACTAATTTGTCTGTTACATTGTTGTGTGACATTAAACAATTTTTGGCTGTGATATAAGCCTGCTCTACATAGTGGACAGGGAAATACATTTCACTAATTTGTCTGTTACATTGTCGGGTGAAATTCACCAATTTTTGGCTGTGATATACCCCTGTTCTACATAGTGGACAGGGAAATACATTTCACTAATTTGTCTGTTACATTGTCGGGTGAAATTCACAAATTTTTGCCTATGATATACCCCTGCTCTACATAGTGGACAGGGAAATACATTTCACTAATTTATCTGTTATATTGTTAGGTGACATTCACTAATTTTTGGCTGTGATATACCCCTGCTCTACATAGTGAATAGGGAAATACATTTCACAAATTTGTCTGTTACATTGTCGAGTGAAATTCCCAATATCTTTGCTGTTATAAATCACTGCTCTCTATATTGGATAGAAAAATACATTTCACTAATTTGACTGTTACATTGTTGTGTGACATTCGCCAATTTTTTTATGTGTTATACCCCTGCTTTCGATAGTGGACAGGAAATTATATTTCACTAATTTGTCTGTTACATTGTCTGGTAAAATTCACCAATTTTCGTCTGTGATATACCCCTGCTCTACATAGTGGACAGGGAAATACATTTCACTAATTTGTCTATTACATTGTCGGGTGAAATTCCCAAATTTTGGGCTATGATATACCCCTGCTCTACATAGTGGACAGGGAAATACCTTTTACTAATTTGTCTGTTACATTGTCGGGTGAAAGTCACCAATTTTTGGCTGTGATATACCCCTGCTCTACACAATGGACAGGGAAATACATTTCCCTAATTTGTCTGTTACATTTTCGGGTGAAATTCACAAATCTTTACTATGATATACCCCTGCTCTACATAGTGGACAGGGAAATACATTTTACTAATTTGTCTGTTACATTGTCGGGTGAAAGTCACCAATTTTTGGCTGTTATATACCCCTGCTCTACACAATGGACAGGGAAATACATTTCACTAATTTGTCTGATACATTTTCGGGTGAAATTCACCAATTCTTGGCTATGATATACCCCTGCTCTACATAGTGGACAGGGAAATACATTTCTCTTATTCGTCTGTTAAATTGTCAGGTGAAATTCACCAATTTTCGGCTGTGATATACACCTGATCTACATAGTGGACAGAGAAATACATTTCACAAATTTGTCTCTTACATTGTCTGGTAAAATTCACCAATTTTTGTCTATGATATACCCCTGCTCTATATAGTGGACAGGGAAATACATTTCACTAATTTGTCTATTACATTGTCGGGTGAAATTCTCAAATTTTTGGCTATGATATACCCCTGCTCTACATAGTGTACAGGGAAATACATTTCACTAATTTGTCTGTTACATTGTTCGGCAAAATGCCTAAATTTTTGCCTAAGATATACCTCTGCTCTACATAGTGGACAGGTAAATACAATTTACTAATTTGTCTGTTACATTGTCGGGTGAAATTCACCAATTATTGGCTGTGATACACCCATTCTCTACATAATGGGCAAGGAAATACATTTCACTAATTTGTCTGTTACATTGTTGTGTGACATTAAACAATTTTTGGCTCTGATATACCCCTGCTCTACATAGTGGAGAGGGAAATAAATTTTTACTAATTTGTCTGTTACATTGTCGGGTGAAAGTCACCAATTTTTGGCTGTGATATACCCCTGCTCTACACAATGGAAAGGGAAATACATTTCACTAATTTGTCTGTAACATTGTAAGGTAAAATTCCCAAATTTTTGGCTGTGATATACCACTGCTCTACATAGTGGACAGGAAAATACTTTCTACTAATATGTCTGTTACATTATCGGGTGAAATTCACCAATTTTTGGCTGTGATATACCCTTGCTCTCCATAGTGGACAGGGAAATACATTTCAGTAATTTATCTGTTACATTGTTGGGTGACATTCACCAATTTTTGGCTGTAAAATACCCCTGCTCTACATAGTGGATAGGGAAATACATTTCACTAATTCGTCTGTTACATTGTCGGAAGAAATTCCAATTTATTTTGCTGTTATATTCCCCTGCTCTGCATAGTGGACTGGGAAATACATTTCACTACTTTGTCTGTTACATTGTTGTGTGACATTAAACAATTTTTGGCTATGATATACCCTTGTTCTACATAGTGGACAGGGAAATACATTTCACTAATTTATCTGTTATATTGTTAGGTGACATTCACTAATTTTTGGCTGTGATATACCCCTGCTCTACATAGTGAATAGGGAAATACATTTCACAAATTTGTCTGTTACATTGTCGAGTGAAATTCCCAATATCTTTGCTGTTATAAATCACTGCTCTCTATATTGGATAGAAAAATACATTTCACTAATTTGACTGTTACAAAGTTGTGTGACATTCGCCAATTTTTTTATGTGTTATACCCCTGCTTTCGATAGTGGACAGGAAATTATATTTCACTAATTTGTCTGTTACATTGTCGGGTGAAATTCCCAAATTTTGGGCTATGATATACCCCTGCTCTACATAGTGGACAGGGAAATACCTTTTACTAATTTGTCTGTTACATTGTCGGGTGAAAGTCACCAATTTTTGGCTGTGATATACCCCTGCTCTACACAATGGACAGGGAAATACATTTCCCTAATTTGTCTGTTACATTTTCGGGTGAAATTCACAAATCTTTACTATGATATACCCCTGCTCTACATAGTGGACAGGGAAATACATTTTACTAATTTGTCTGTTACATTGTCGGGTGAAAGTCACCAATTTTTGGCTGTTATATACCCCTGCTCTACACAATGGACAGGGAAATACATTTCACTAATTTGTCTGATACATTTTCGGGTGAAATTCACCAATTTTTGGCTATGATATACCCCTGCTCTACATAGTGGACAGGGAAATACATTTCTCTTATTCGTCTGTTAAATTGTCAGGTGAAATTCACCAATTTTCGGCTGTGATATACACCTGATCTACATAGTGGACAGAGAAATACATTTCACAAATTTGTCTCTTACATTGTCTGGTAAAATTCACCAATTTTTGTCTATGATATACCCCTGCTCTATATAGTGGACAGGGAAATACATTTCACTAATTTATCTGTTACATTGTTGGGTGACATTCACAAATTTTTGGCTGTGATATACCCCTGCTCTACATAGTGGAAAGGGAAATACATTTCACTAATTCGTCTGTTACATTGTCGTGTGAAATTCCCAAATTTTTAGCTGTTATATACCATTGCTCTATATAGCGAACAGAGAAATACATTTCACTAATTTGTCTGTTATATTGTCGGGTGAAATTCAAAATTTTTTGGCTGTTATATACCCCTGCTCTACATAGTGGACAGGGAAATACATTTCACTAATTCGTCTGTTACATTGTCGGGTGAAAGTCACTAATTTTTGACTGTCATATACCCCTGCTCTACATAGTTGACAGGGAAGTACATTTAACTATATTATCTGTTACATTGGTAAAATTCACAAATTTTTGGCTGTGATATACCCCTGCTCTACATAGTGGACAGGGAAATACATTTCACTAATTTGTCTGTTACATTGTAGGGTGAAATTCACCAATTTTTGGCTGTTATATACCCCTGCTCTACATAGTGGACAGGGAAATCCTTTTCACTAATTTGTCTGTTAAAGTGTCGGGTGAAATTCCCCCAAATTTTTTTGTTATATACCCCTGCTTTACATAGTGGACAGGGAAATATATTTTACTAATTTGTCTGTTACATTGTTGTGTGACATTAAACAATTTTTGGCTGTGATATAATCTTGCTCCACATAGTGAACAGGGAAATACATTTCACTAATTTGTCTGTTACATTGTATAGTGAAATACACCAATTATTGGCTGTGATATACCCCTAGTCTACATAGTGGACAGGGAAATACATTTCACTAATTCGTCTGTTACATTGTCGGGTGAAAGTCACTAATTTTCGACTGTCATATACCCCTGCTCTACATAGTGGACAGGGAAGTACATTTAACTATATTATCTGTTACATTGTCTGGTGAAATTCAGAAATTTTTGGCTGTGATATACCCCTGCTCTACATAGGGGACAGGGAAATACATTTCACTAATTTGTCTGTTACATTGTTGGGTAAAATTCACCAATTTTTGGCTGTGATATACCACTGCTCTATATAGTGGACAGGAAAATACTTTTTCCTAATATGTCTGTTACATTGTCGGGTGAAAGTCACCAATTTTTGGCTGTCATATACCCCTTGTTCTACAAGATGGACAAGGAAATACATTTCACTAATTTGTCTGTTACATTGTCGGGTGAAATTCCCAAATTTTTGGCTGTAATAAACCACTACTCTACATAGTGGACAGAAAAATACTTTAAACTAATATGTCTGTACATTGTCGGGTGAAAGTCATTAATTTTTGATTGTGATATACCCTTGCTCTACATAGTGGACAGGGAAATACATTTCACTAATTTCTCTGTTAAATTGTTGGGTGACATTCACCAATTTTTGTCTATGATATACCCCTGCTCTATATAGTGGACAGGGAAATACATTTCACTAATTTGTCTATTACATTGTCGGGTGAAATTCTCAAATTTTTGGCTATGATATACCCCTGCTCTACATAGTGTATAGGGAAATACATTTCACTAATTTGTCTGTTACATTGTTCGGTAAAATGCCTAAATTTTTGCCTAAGATATACCTCTGGTCTACATAGTGGACAGGTAAATACAATTTACTAATTTGTCTGTTACATTGTCGGGTGAAATTCACCAATTATTGGCTGTGATACACCCATTCTCTACATAATGGGCAAGGAAATACATTTCACTAATTTGTCTGTTACATTGTTGTGTGACATTAAACAATTTTTGGCTCTGATATACCCCTGCTCTACATAGTGGACAGGAAATACATTTTACTAATTTGTCTGTTACATTGTCGGGTGAAAGTCACCAATTTTTGGCTGTGATATACCCCTGCTCTACACAATGGACAGGGAAATACATTTCACTAATTTGTCTGTAACATTGTAAGGTAAAATTCCCAAATTTTTGGCTGTGATATACCACTGCTCTACATAGTGGACAGGAAAATACTTTCTACTAATATGTCTGTTACATTATCGGGTGAAATTCACCAATTTTTGGCTGTGATATACCCTTGCTCTCCATCGTGGACAGGGAAATACATTTCAGTAATTTATCTGTTACATTGTTGGGTGACATTCACCAATTTTTGGCTGTAAAATACCCCTGCTCTACATAGTGGATAGGGAAATACATTTCACTAATTCGTCTGTTACATTGTCGGAAGAAATTCCAATTTTTTTTGCTGTTATATTCCCCTGCTCTGCATAGTGGACTGAAAAATACTTTAAACTAATATGTCTGTACATTGTCGGGTGAAAGTCATTAACTTTTGATTGTGATATACCCTTGCTCTACATAGTGGGCAGGGAAATACATTTCACTAATTTCTCTGTTAAATTGTTGGGTGACATTCACCAATTTTTGGCTGTGATATACCCCTGTTCTACATCGTGGATAGGGAAATACATTTCACTAATTTGTCTGTTACATTGTCGGGTGAAATTCCCAATTTTTTTTTTGTTATATACCCCTGCTCTACATAGTGGACAGGGAAATACATTTCACTAATTTGTCTGTTACATTGTTGTGTGACATTAAACAATTTTTGGCTGTGATATAAGCCTGCTCTACATAGTGGACAGGGAAATACATTTCACTAATTTGTCTGTTACATTGTCGGGTGAAATTCACCAATTTTTGGCTGTGATATACCCCTGTTCTACATAGTGGACAGGGAAATACATTTCACTAATTTGTCTGTTACATTGTCGGGTGAAATTCACAAATTTTTGCCTATGATATACCCCTGCTCTACATAGTGGACAGGGAAATACATTTCACTAATTTATCTGTTATATTGTTAGGTGACATTCACTAATTTTTGGCTGTGATATACCCCTGCTCTACATAGTGAATAGGGAAATACATTTCACAAATTTGTCTGTTACATTGTCGAGTGAAATTCCCAATATCTTTGCTGTTATAAATCACTGCTCTCTATATTGGATAGAAAAATACATTTCACTAATTTGACTGTTACATTGTTGTGTGACATTCGCCAATTTTTTTATGTGTTATACCCCTGCTTTCGATAGTGGACAGGAAATTATATTTCACTAATTTGTCTGTTACATTGTCTGGTAAAATTCACCAATTTTCGTCTGTGATATACCCCTGCTCTACATAGTGGACAGGGAAATACATTTCACTAATTTGTCTATTACATTGTCGGGTGAAATTCCCAAATTTTGGGCTATGATATACCCCTGCTCTACATAGTGGACAGGGAAATACCTTTTACTAATTTGTCTGTTACATTGTCGGGTGAAAGTCACCAATTTTTGGCTGTGATATACCCCTGCTCTACACAATGGACAGGGAAATACATTTCCCTAATTTGTCTGTTACATTTTCGGGTGAAATTCACAAATCTTTACTATGATATACCCCTGCTCTACATAGTGGACAGGGAAATACATTTTACTAATTTGTCTGTTACATTGTCGGGTGAAAGTCACCAATTTTTGGCTGTTATATACCCCTGCTCTACACAATGGACAGGGAAATACATTTCACTAATTTGTCTGATACATTTTCGGGTGAAATTCACCAATTTTTGGCTATGATATACCCCTGCTCTACATAGTGGACAGGGAAATACATTTCTCTTATTCGTCTGTTAAATTGTCAGGTAAAATTCACCAATTTTCGGCTGTGATATACACCTGATCTACATAGTGGACAGAGAAATACATTTCACAAATTTGTCTCTTACATTGTCTGGTAAAATTCACCAATTTTTGTCTATGATATACCCCTGCTCTATATAGTGGACAGGGAAATACATTTCACTAATTTGTCTATTACATTGTCGGGTGAAATTCTCAAATTTTTGGCTATGATATACCCCTGCTCTACATAGTGTACAGGGAAATACATTTCACTAATTTGTCTGTTACATTGTTCGGCAAAATGCCTAAATTTTTGCCTAAGATATACCTCTGCTCTACATAGTGGACAGGTAAATACAATTTACTAATTTGTCTGTTACATTGTCGGGTGAAATTCACCAATTATTGGCTGTGATACACCCATTCTCTACATAATGGGCAAGGAAATACATTTCACTAATTTGTCTGTTACATTGTTGTGTGACATTAAACAATTTTTGGCTCTGATATACCCCTGCTCTACATAGTGGAGAGGGAAATAAATTTTTACTAATTTGTCTGTTACATTGTCGGGTGAAAGTCACCAATTTTTGGCTGTGATATACCCCTGCTCTACACAATGGAAAGGGAAATACATTTCACTAATTTGTCTGTAACATTGTAAGGTAAAATTCCCAAATTTTTGGCTGTGATATACCACTGCTCTACATAGTGGACAGGAAAATACTTTCTACTAATATGTCTGTTACATTATCGGGTGAAATTCACCAATTTTTGGCTGTGATATACCCTTGCTCTCCATAGTGGACAGGGAAATACATTTCAGTAATTTATCTGTTACATTGTTGGGTGACATTCACCAATTTTTGGCTGTAAAATACCCCTGCTCTACATAGTGGATAGGGAAATACATTTCACTAATTCGTCTGTTACATTGTCGGAAGAAATTCCAATTTATTTTGCTGTTATATTCCCCTGCTCTGCATAGTGGACTGGGAAATACATTTCACTACTTTGTCTGTTACATTGTTGTGTGACATTAAACAATTTTTGGCTATGATATACCCTTGTTCTACATAGTGGACAGGGAAATACATTTCACTAATTTATCTGTTATATTGTTAGGTGACATTCACTAATTTTTGGCTGTGATATACCCCTGCTCTACATAGTGAATAGGGAAATACATTTCACAAATTTGTCTGTTACATTGTCGAGTGAAATTCCCAATATCTTTGCTGTTATAAATCACTGCTCTCTATATTGGATAGAAAAATACATTTCACTAATTTGACTGTTACAAAGTTGTGTGACATTCGCCAATTTTTTTATGTGTTATACCCCTGCTTTCGATAGTGGACAGGAAATTATATTTCACTAATTTGTCTGTTACATTGTCGGGTGAAATTCCCAAATTTTGGGCTATGATATACCCCTGCTCTACATAGTGGACAGGGAAATACCTTTTACTAATTTGTCTGTTACATTGTCGGGTGAAAGTCACCAATTTTTGGCTGTGATATACCCCTGCTCTACACAATGGACAGGGAAATACATTTCCCTAATTTGTCTGTTACATTTTCGGGTGAAATTCACAAATCTTTACTATGATATACCCCTGCTCTACATAGTGGACAGGGAAATACATTTTACTAATTTGTCTGTTACATTGTCGGGTGAAAGTCACCAATTTTTGGCTGTTATATACCCCTGCTCTACACAATGGACAGGGAAATACATTTCACTAATTTGTCTGATACATTTTCGGGTGAAATTCACCAATTTTTGGCTATGATATACCCCTGCTCTACATAGTGGACAGGGAAATACATTTCTCTTATTCGTCTGTTAAATTGTCAGGTGAAATTCACCAATTTTCGGCTGTGATATACACCTGATCTACATAGTGGACAGAGAAATACATTTCACAAATTTGTCTCTTACATTGTCTGGTAAAATTCACCAATTTTTGTCTATGATATACCCCTGCTCTATATAGTGGACAGGGAAATACATTTCACTAATTTGTCTATTACATTGTCGGGTGAAATTCTCAAATTTTTGGCTATGATATACCCCTGCTCTACATAGTGTACAGGGAAATACATTTCACTAATTTGTCTATTACATTTTCGGGTGAAATTCACCAATTTTTGGCTGTGATATACTTCTGCTCTACATAGTGGACTAGGAAATACATTTCACTTATTTGTCTGTTAAATTGTCAGGTGAAATACACCAATTTTCGGCTATGATCTACACCTGATCTACATAGTTGACAGGGAAATACATTTCACTAATTTGTCTGTTACATTGTCGGGTGAAATTCATCAATTTCTGGCTTTGATATACCCCTGCACTACATAATGGACAGGGAAATACATTACCCTAATTTGTCTGTTACATTTTTGTGTGACATACAAATTTTTTGCCTCTGGTATACCCCTGCTCTACATAGTGGACAGGGAAATACATTTCATTAATTTGTCTGTTACATTGTTTAATTAAAATCACCAATTTTTGGCTATGATATACCCCTGCTCTACATAGTGGACAGGGATATTCATTCCATTAATTTATCTATTACGTTGTCTGGTGAAATTCACCAATTTTTGGCTGTGATATACTCCTGCTCTATATAGTGGACATGGAAATGCATTTTACTATTTTGTGTGTAACATTGTCGGGTAAAATTCAAAAATTTATGGCTGTGATATACCACTGCTCTACATAGTGGACAGGAAAATACTTTTTACTAATATGTCTGTTACATTGTCGGGTGAAAGTCACCAATTTTTGGCTGTGATATACCCCTGCTCTACATAGTGGACAGGGAAATACATTTCACTAATTTGTCTGTTAAATTGTCAGGTGAAATTCACCAATTACTGGCTGTGATATACCCCTGCTCTACATAATGGACAGGGAAATACATTACCCTAATTTGTTTGTTACATTTTTGTGTGACATACAATTTTTTTGGCTCTGTTATACCCCTGCTCTACATAGTGAACAGGGAAATACATTTCACTAATTTGTCTGTTACATTGTTTGGTTAAATTCACCAATTTTTGGCTGTGATATACCCCTGCTCTACATCGAGGACAGGGAAATCCATTTAACTAATTCGTCTGTTACGTTGTTTTTTTTTAAATTCACCAATTATTATCTGTGATATACCCCTGCTCTATATAGTGGACATTGAAATGCATTTTACTATTTTGTCTGCAACATTGTCGGGTAAAATTCCAAAATTTATGGCTGTGATATACCACTGCTCTACATAGTGGACAGGAAAATACTTTTTACTAATATGTCTGTTACATTGTCGGGTGAAAGTCGTAAATTTTTGGCTGTGATATACCCCTACTCTACATAGTGGATAGGGAAATACATTTCACTAATTCGTCTGTTACATTTTCGGGTGAAATTCACAAATTTTTTGCTGTTATTTACCCCTGCTCTACATAGTGGACAGGGAGATTCATTTCACTACTTTGTCTGTTACATTGTTGTGTGACATTAAACAATTTTTGGCTATGATATACCCCTGCTCTACATAGTGTAGAGAGAAATAAATTTCACTAATTTGTCTGTTACATTGTCGGGTAAAAATCACCAATTTTTGACTGTGATACACTCCTTCTCTACATAATTGGCAGGAAAATACATTTCACTAATTTGTCTGTTACATTGTTGTGTGACATTAAACAATTTTTATCTGTGTTATAATCCCCGCTCTACATAGTGGACAGGGAAATACATTTCACAAATTTGTCTGTTTCATTGTTCGGTGAAATTCCCAAATTTTTGGCTAAGATATACCCCTGCTCTACATAGTGGACAGGGAAATACATTTCACTAATTTGTCTGTTACATTGTCGGGTGAAATTCACAAATTTTTGGCTGTAATACACCCCTTCTCTACATAATGGGCAGGGAAATACATTTCACTAAATAGTCTGTTGCATTGTTGTGTGACATTAAACAATTTTTGGCTCTGATATACCCCTGCTCTACATAGTAGACAGGGAAATACATTTTACTAATTTGTCTGTTACATTGTCGGGTGAAAGTCACCAATTTTTGGCTGTGATATACCCCTGCTCTACACAATGGACAGGGAAATACATTTCACTAATTTGTCTGTTACATTTTCGGGTGAAATTTACCAATTTTTAGCTATGATATACCCATGCTATACATAGCGGACAGAGAAATACATTTCACTAATTTGTTACATTTTCGGGTGAATTTCACCAATTTTTGGCTATGATATACCCCTGCTTTACATAGTGGACAGGGAAATACATTTCACTAATTTGTTACATTTTCGGGTGAAATTCACCAATTTTTGGCTATGATATACCCCTGATCTACATAGTGGACTGAGAAATACATTTCAATAATTTGTCTGTTACATTGTCGGGTGAAATTCACCAATTTCTGGCTGTTATATACCCCTGTTTTACATAGTGGACAGGGAAATACATTTTACTAATTTGTCTGTTACATTGTCGGGTGAAAGTCACCAATTTTTGGCTGTGATATACCCCTGCTCTACACAATGGACAGGGAAAAACATTTCACTAATTTGTCTGTTACATTTGCGGGTGAAATTCACCAATTTTTAGCTGTTATATACCCCTGCTATACATAGTGGACTGGGAAATACATTTTACTAATTTGTCTGTTAAATTTTTGGGTGAAATTCACCAATTTTTGGCTATGATATACCCCTGCTCTACATAGTGGACAGGGAAATACATTTATCTAATTCGTCTGTTAAATTGTCAGGTGAAATTCACCAATTTTCGGCTGTGATATACCCCTGATCTACATAGTGGACAGAGAAATACATTTCACAAATTTGTCTGTTACATTGTCTGGTAAAATTCACCAATTTTTGTCTGTGATATACCCCTGCTCTATATAGTGGACAGGGAAATACATTTCACTAATTTGTCTATTACATTGTCGGGTGAAATTTACCAAATTTTGGCTGTGATATACCCCTGCTTTACATAGTGGACAGGGAAATATATTTCACTAATTTGTCTGTTACATTGTCTGGTGAAATTCACCAATTATTGGCTGTGATATACCCCTAATCTACATAGTGGACAGAAAAATGCATTTCACTAATTTGTCTGTTAGATTGTCGGACGAAATTTACCAATTTTTGGCTGTGATATACCCCTGCTCTATATAGTGGACAGGGAAATACATTACACTAATTTGTCTGTTACATTGTTTGGTTAAATTCACAAATTTTTGGCTGTGATATACCCCTGCTCTACATCGTGGACAGGGAAATCCATTTTACTAATTCGTCTGTTACGTTGTTTTTTTTTTAATTCACCAATTATTAGCTGTGATATACCCCTGCTCTATATAGTGGACATGTAAATACCTTTTACTATTTTGTCTGTAACATTGTCGGGTAAAATTCCCAAATTTTTGGCTGTGATATACCACTGCTCTACATAGTAGACAGGAAAATACTTTTTACTAGTATGTCTGTTACATATTCGGGTGAAAGTCACCAATTTTTGGCTGTGATATACCCCTGCTCTACATAGTGGATAGGGAAATACATTTCACTAATTCGTCTGTTACATTGTCGGGTGAAATTCCCAAATTTTTTGCTGTTATATACCCCTACTCTACATAGTGGACAGGGAAATTCATTTCACTACTTTGTTTGTTACATTGTTGTGTGACATTAAACAATTTTTGGCTATGATATACCCCTGCTCTACATAGTATAGAGAGAAATAAATTTCACTAATTTGTCTGTTACATTGTTGTGTGACATTAAACAATTTTTAGCTGTGTTATACCCCTGCTCTATATAGTGGACAGGGACATTTCTCAAATTTGTCTTTTACATTGTTCGGTGAAATTCCCAAATTTTTAGCTAAGATATACCCCTGCTCTACATAGTGGACAGGTAAATACATTTCACTAATTTGGCTGTTACATTGTTATGTGACATTAATTTTTTTGGGCTATGATATACCCCTGCTCTACATATTGTAGAGGGAAATAAATTTCACTAATTTGTTTGTAACATTGTCGGGTAAATAATTTTTGGCTATGATATACTCTTGCTCTACATAGTGGATTGAGAAATACATTTCACTAATTTATCTGTAACATTGTCGGGTGAAATTCCCAAATTTTTGGCTATGATATACCACTGCTCTACATAGTGGACAGAAAAATACATTTTAATAATATGTCTGTTACATTGTCGGGTGAAAGCTACAATTTTTTGGCTGTGATATACTCTTGGTCTACATAGTGGACAGGGAAATACATTTCACTAATTTATCTGTTACATTGTTAGGTGACATTCACAAATTTTTGGCTGTGATATACCCCTTCTCTACATAGTGAATAGGGAAATATATTTCACTAATTCGTCTGTTACATTGTCGAGTGAAATTCCCAAATTTTTTGCTGTTATATACCCCTGCTTTACATAGTGGACAGGGAAATACATTTCACTAATTTGTCTGTTACATTGTCTGGTGAAATTCACCAATTTTTGTCTGTGATATACCCCTGCTCTACATAGTGGATAGGGAAATACATTATGCGAATTTGTTTGTTACATTGTCGAGTGAAATTCCCAAATTCTTTGCTATTATATACCCCTGTTCTCTATATTGGACAGGGAAATACATTTCACTAATTTGTCTGTTACATTGTGGGGTGAAATTCACCAATTTTTGGCTGTGATATACCCCTGCTCTATATAGTGGATAGGGAAATACATTTCACTAATTTGTCTGTAACATTGTCGGGGGAATTTCCCAATTTTTGGGCTGTTATATACCCCTGCTCTACATAGTATACAGGGAAATACCTTTCACTCATTTGTCTGTTACATTGTCGGGTGAAATTTACCATTTTTTGGCTATGATATACCCCTGCTCTACATAATGGACAGGGAAATCCATTTCACTAATTTGTCTGTTACGTTGTCTGCTGAAATTCACAAATTTGTGGCTGTAATATACAGCTTGCGAGGCAGTGACAGGCCTCACGGCTGCTAGGGGACAGATATGGCAGGTGTTTCCATTTCTTCGCTGTCAATCAGCAGGTCAGAGTCCGCACCAGGTGGAACAATCAGTCTGGGATAAGAGCCTAGTTCAGACTGTTAGGAGGAGGAAGAGTCTGTGTGCAGCAGAGGCCTGGGAATGCTCTGTACAAGCGGGCTCAGCCAAGCTGGCTGAGGGGCCATGGGGCTAACTTTGGGGGACTCCGCGAGATCTTGGAATCGACAGTCGCTAGGCCAGAGTCAGGAGGACTTCTGGGCCACAATCCCCTAAAAGGTACTGGACTTTGTTACAGCCTGGAAGTGTTGGATTGTTAGGCTGGGAAAAGCTGCATGTTCTTCCAATGTGTGAACGGGGCTTTCAGTGAGGTAGGGAGTCCTAATGTTTAGTTAGAGCCCAGATGGGCAGGTGTTTTATTTGTATTGTTTATTTTGGTTTTGCTGAGGTACCAAATAAAAGCAATGTTTGGCCCCTAACCCTGTGGTCGATGAAGATCATTGTGAGAATGACCTACTAATTAGAGGCGATCCCTTACACCCTGCTCTATATAGTGGACAGGGAAATACATTTCACTAATTTGTCTGTAACATTGTCAGGTGAAATTCCCTAATTTTTGGCTGTGATATACCACTGCTCTACATAGTGGACAGGAAAATACATTTTACTAATATGTCTGTTACATTGTCGGGTGAAAGTAACAAATTTTTGGCTGTGATATACACTTGCTCTACATAGTGGACAGGGATATCCATTTCACTAATATATCTGTTACATTGTCGGGTGACATTCACCAATTTTTGGCTGTGATATACCCCTGCTCTACATAGTGGATAGGGAAATACATTTCACTAATTCGTCTGTTACATTGTCGGGTGAAATTCCCAAATTCTTTGCTACTGTATACCGCTGCTCTACATAGTGGACAGGGAAATACATTTCACTAATTTGTCTGTTACATTGTTGTGTGAAATTCACAAATTTTTGGCTTTGATATACCCCTGCTTTACATAGTGTACAGGGAAATACATTTCACTAATTTGTCTGTTACATTTTCTGGTGAAATTCACAAATTTTTGGCTTTGATATACCACTGCTCTACATATTGGACAGGGAAATACATTTCACAAATTTGTCTGTTACATTGTCGGGTATAATTCACCAATTTTTGGCTATGATATACCCCTGCTCTACATAGTGTACAGGGAAATCCATTTCACTAATTTGTCTGTTATATTGTCGTGTGAAATTCACCAAATTTTGGCTGTGATATACCACTGCTCTACATAGTGGACAGGGAAATACATTTCATTAATTTGTCTGTTACATTGTCGGGTGAAATTCACCAATTTTTGGCTGTGATATACCCCTGCTCTACATAATGGACAGGGAAATACATTTCACTAATATGTCTGTTACATTTTCGGGTCAAATTCACCAATTTTTGGCTATGATATACCCCTACTCTACATAGTGGACAGGGAAATACATTTACTAATATATACAGCCACCACCTGACAAGTTCACCAAAGAGGATTTATATGCTAAAAGGAGATGGCGAAGAGTTCAATATCTATCAGATCAGTTTTGAAATAGATTGAGAAAAGAGTACTTAGCCAATCTTTTGCTAAGAAGTAAATGGCAAACACCCATAAGAAATGTCCAAGTTGGTGACATAGTATTAGTGAAAGGAGAAGATTTACCTAGAAGTCAATGGAAATTGGCGAAAGTTCTAGAAGTTCAAAAGGATGAAGAGAAACTAGTAAGAAGAGTGTTGTTACAAATAGGAGACTCAAAACTTGACAAAAAGGGAAAACGTCACAATACTCCACTTAAGTTGGAATGTCCTATACAGAAGTTTAAGATAAGTAAAACGATCAGTGGAGCGCCAGATGACAAATGTTCATGCGGATGTTCAGTCTATGGATAACTAATCCCAGAATAGATATTCTGAAAATAAGATATGACTGAAGTGTTATTACGCAGTATTCTATGAGTGCACGTATTGAATAAAAACAGAAATATATAAAAACAATGTACATGTTATTACTGACACAATATTGTGCTCCAAATAAAAGCGTGCATCCATATGAATTTTTACTCACTTCACCAGGGGGAAAGGCGCAAGATAAAACTCAAGACACTTGACGCCATAAAACCCCCCTCACCGAGATCGCCTGTAGAATGTTAAATATCCTTGCGGTCCTTCAAATGGATGACCCGGTGGACTCCAACTATTAAGCAAGGTTTTCTTTAATGAATAAATCAGCTCAACGCGTTTCGGGGTTATTGTGTACCCCTTCCTCAGGAGCAATAATACAATGTACAACACACAAGGGTTTATATACACCTCTACATCAAACTGGTATAGAGATCGAAAAAGGCGCCAAAGGGTACACGAATAACGTCACTTTCGGTAACGGAAGTGATGCGTTCCACAGTGGAACGCACTTGTTTTAATGTATATGAAAATAATAATTGTGAATGTCAATAGAGGGCTGGTTGGTGACACTAATGCTCGACCACTACCATTTCTGATGGAAGAGCAGAGGGGGGTGCAAGAAGGACAAGAGCATCTGTATATTGTGCTGTGTAACTGCGGCCGTGCACTGGAAGTAGGCTAACTTCCGGTCCGTGAACCGCATAGTTAGAACGCACCGGATACAAAGAGGAATCAAATAGAGATCGTGGATCGCTCACGCGGGTCACCAACTCTCCTGGGCTTAGTATATGTATGCAACATAGTGTAGAGAATATAGATGACATATTTAGGGGAGATATGTATACCACATAATATATAAAATATAATGACAAATTTGCGGGAAATAAGGGCTTCAAGAGGGTATGCATATGGTTAATTAACAAAACAAACATATATATATATATATACAGTCCTGATCAAAAGTTTAAGACCACTTGAAAAATGGCAAAAAATCATATTTAGCATGGCTGTATCTTAACAAGGTTCCAACTAGAGCTTCAACATGCAACAAGAAGAAATGGGAGTGAGACAAAACATTTTTTGAGCATTCAATTTAATGAAAACAACGAATAAACTGAAACAGGCTGTTTTTCAGCTGATCAAAAGTTTACGACCACACCTCCAAAAAAAAACTAAACCCCCCAAAACAGAAATCCAACTTCCAAACATGAACTCAGTAATGAGTAGCTCCGCCATTATTGTTTATGTGATTTCAAAAATTCGTTTCGGCATGCTTGATGCAAGCGTTTCCATGAGGTGAGTGGGAACATTTCCCCAAGTGGTGAAGATGGCCGCACAAAGGCCATCTACTGTCTGGAACTGTTGTCCATTTTTGTAAACTTCCCTTGCCATCCATCCTCAAAAGTTCTCAATTGGATTTAGATCAGGGGAACACGCAGGATGGGCCAAAAGAGTGATGTTATTCTCCTGGAAGAAGTGCCTTGTCCTGCGGGCATTGTGTACTGTAGCGTTGTCCTGTTGAAAAACCCAGTCGTTACCACACAGACGAGGGCCCTCAGTCATGAGGAATGCTCTCTGCAACATCTGGACATAGCCAAGCGGCCGTTTGACGCCCCTGAACTTCCTGAAGCTCCATTGTTCCACTGAAGGAAAAAGCACTTCAGACCATTATGGCGCCCCCTCCACTGTGGCGCGTAGAAAACATCTCAGGTGGGATCTGCGTGTCATGCCAGTAACGTTGGAAACCATCAGGACCATCAAGGTTAAATTTTTTCTCATCCGAGAATAAAACTTTCTTCCACCTTTGAATGTCCCATGTTTGGTGCTCTCTTGCAAAGTCCAAACAAGCAGTTCTGTGGCGTTCAAGGAGACGAGGTCTTTGAAGACGTTTTTCGTTTTTTAAGCCCTTCAGTCTCAGATGCCGTCTGATGGTTATGGGCTGCAGTCAGCACCAGTAAGGGCCTTAATTTGGGTCGAGGATCGTCCAATGCCTTGACGGACAGCCAATTGGTTCCTCCGGCTCAGTGCTGATGACATTTTTTTGGGTCTTCCACTTGACTTTTTTGTTCCATAACCCTCAGGATCATTTAAGAAATTCCAAATGACTGTCTTACTGCGTCCCACCTCAGCAGCGATGGCACGCTGTGATAGACCCTGCTTATGCAGTTCAACAACCCGACCACATTCAAAAAGGGAGTGTTTTTTGCCTTTGCCATCACAGCGTGTGACTACCTGACAAAAAATGACTATGAATCCACATCTTTGCACAGATTTGGCCTTTTAAAGGCATGTGGTCCTAAAATTTGGATCAGCTATAAAACAGCCTGTTTCAGTTTAATCGTTATTTTCAATTAATTGAATGCTCAAAAAATGTTTTGTCTCACTCTCATTTCTTCTTGTTGCATGTTCAAGCTCTACTTGGAACCTTGTTAAGATCCAACAATGTAAAATATGATTTTTTGCCATTTTTCAAGTGGTCTTAAACTTTTGATCAGGACTGTATATATACATGTATATTGTAAAATGGATATAGAAATAAGTCAAAATGTAATTATAGATATATAAATACATATAGCGAAATTTAAATACATAAATATAAATATAGATAAAAATCAAAATATAAATAAAAATATAAATATAAACACCAATGTAGATACAGGTGCAACAGCAGGAAAAATTATCTATGTATATATAATGCTCGGAATTTCTCATGTGTATATAATGCTTGGAGCTTTGACCTCGATTTCGAAGGTAGTACTAGATTACTCGTGCATACATATATATACACATACGCACACATACGCACGCGCATATACTGTACAGTCGTGGCCAAAAGTTTTGAGAATTACATAAATATTGGAAAAGTTGCTGCTTAAGTTTTTATAATAGCAATTTGCATATACTCCAGAATGTTATGAAGAGTGATCAGATGAATTGCATAGTCCTTCTTTGCCATGAAAATTTACTTAATCCCCAAAAAACCTTTCCACTGCATTTCATTGCTGTCATTAAAGGAGCTGCTGAGATCATTTCAGTAATCGTCTTGTTAACTCAGGTGAGAATGTTGACGAGCAAAAGGCTGGAGATCATTATGTCAGGCTGATTGGGTTAAAATAGTAGACTTGACATGTTAAAAGGAGGGTGATGATTGAAATCATTGTTCTTCCATTGTTAACCATGGTGACCTGCAAAGAAACGCGTGCAGCCATCATTGCGTTGCATAAAAATGGCTTCACAGGCAAGGATATTGTGGCTACTAAGATTGCACCTCAATCAACAATTTATAGGATCATCAAGAACTTCAAGGAAAGAGGTTCAATTCTTGTTAAGAAGGCTTCAGGGCATCCAAGAAAGTCCATCAAGCGCCAGGATCGTCTCCTAAAGAGGATTCAGCTGAGGGATCGGAGTGCCACCAGTGCAGAGCTTGCTCAGGAATGGCAGCAGGCAGGTGTGAGCGCATCTGCATGCACAGTGAGGCCGAAGACTTTTGGAAGATGGCCTTGTGTCAAGAAGGGCAGCAAAGAAGCCACTTCTCTCCAAAAAAAACATCAGGGACAGATTGATCTTCTGCAGAAAGTATGGTGAATGGACTGCTGAGGACTGGGGCAAAGTCATATTCTCTGATGAAGCCTCTTTCCGATTGTTTGGGGCATCTGGAAAAAGGCTTGTCCGGAGAAGAAAAGGTGAGCGCTACCATCAGTCCTGTGTCATGCCAACAGTAAAGCATCCTGAGACCATTCATGTGTGGGGTTGCTTTTCATCCAAGGGAGTGGGCTCACTCACAAATTTGCCCAAAAACACAGCCATGAATAAAGAATGGTACCAAAACACCCTCCAACAGCAACTTCTTCCAACAATCCAACAACAGTTTGGTGAAGAACAATGCATTTTCCAGCACGATGGAGCACCGTGCCATAAGGCAAAAGTGATAACTAAGTGGCTCGGGGACCAAAATGTTGACATTTTGGGTCCATGGCCTGGAAACTCCCCAGATCTTAATCCCATTGAGAACTTGTGGTCAATCCTCAAGAGGCGGGTGGACAAACAAAAACCAACTAATTCTGACAAACTCCAAGAAGTGATCATGAAAGAATGGGTTGCTATCAGTCAGGAATTGTCCCAGAAGTTGATTGAGAGCATGCCCAGTCGAATTGCAGAGGTCCTGAAAAAGAAGGGCCAACACTGCAAATACTGACTCTTTGCATAAATGTCATGTAATTGTAGATAAAAACCTTTGAAACGTATGAAGTGCGTGTAATTATATTTCACTACATCACAGAAACAACTGAAACAAAGATCTAAAAGCAGTTTAGCAGCAAACTTTGTGAAAGCTAATATTTGTGTCATTCTCAAAACTTTTGGCCACGACTGTATATACATACATATAAATACGTGAAAGCGCTATGGAATAATACCAATAGAACTAATGGTTGAAAGTTAAAAATGAATATAAAAATATGTGAAAATGATTCTAAAAATGATAATGATGATGATAATAATATATATATATATATATATATATATATTAATAATACAGGTGCACATTAATGTATCTATTATTTCGACTATAAAACTTTAAACTACCCTCCAAGATATAGCTACTGCTTGATGTGTTCCCAGGTCTTGTTAAAGCTGAAAGGACACAGAATATTAACACGGTATACCCAGTGTATAATTGATTTAATAGTGACTGTATTCCATGCTCTCATTTAGGTCAAAAGGAGAAAGTGTGTTGAACCGGTAAATCCAGTACATTTCTCATCTGCACAGCTGGGAATAGGATTGTGGGATCAGGTCTATGGGGGTTAATGTTAGTCCCGTGTAATCACCAGCATGTGCTTCAGAGAAATGTCTGGACACTTTTATGTTTAAGATACTGTCTTTGAATGTTAGAACAGTGATTGTCTTTTCCTTAATGTTTGTGTCGTTCTGCCAATATATTGTAGGCCACAAGGGCACTCCAGCATTTAGATAACGTATCTAGAGTTGCAGTTCATATGATGTTTCAGGGGAATGGATTCTCTAGTGTTGGAGACAATGACTATATTCAAATTATCAGAGTTGTTTCGGCAATACAAGCAGCGTTTGGACCCACACTTAAAGGATCCTCTAGGTGGACTTATAGATTCTTCAGTTTTATTGCCGGAGTTCTGAGTGGTTAGTTTAGGACAAGAGGTTGCTAATAGATTTTTGAGGGTGTGTGCTCGTCGGAACGTGATACCAGGTATCTTTGGAACCATATTTCTAATAATGGAGTCTTGATGAAGGATAGACCAGTGTTTTTCAAATATCATCTTTATAGAATTATGAAGCGAATTGTACCTAGTGTAAAAGTTTAATTGTATGTTCTGCGGTTTGGTTTGGAGAGTGGTGGTACGGGGTTTCAAGCAATCCGCTGACTCTCCTTTGAGATACGGGACCTTGAATCGCATGTAAGACTTGAGTGATATGCCTTATCCCTAAATCTTTTCTGCAGTAGGTCTAACTAATCAGTCAAGGTCTTATTATCTGAACAGTTTCTACGGACCCTTCTCATCTGTCCGTAGGGGATGTCTTTCTTCCATTTATGGAAATGACAACTATTAAAATCAAGGTAGCTGTTGGCGTCGACTTCCTTGAAGTGTGTACTGGTCATGATCCGATTCCCGTTCGTCTGAAGGTGAAGGTCTAGAAAGACAATAGAATTTGGATCAGAGTGAACGGTGAATGTTAGATTCCAATTGTTCTGGTTCAATTGCTCAATAAATGCGGAAAGGGAGGACTGGCCCCCTTTCCATATAAAAATGATATTGTTGATGAACCGTTTGTAGAAGATGATATTTTCATGCTCCAGCAGACCCCCTTGAATTTCTAAGGCTCCCATAAACAAACTGGCATATGACGGAGCAAACTTTGTTCCCATCGCAGTTCCGCATGTTTGAAAGTAGAATTCCCCCTGGTATTTGAAATAATTGTGAGTTAATATATATTCAATAGAATCCAAAATAAAAATATTTTGGTTAGAAGGTAAATATATATTCTCTTCCAAAAAGCCTTTGACTGCTTTTAGGCCCAAGTTGTGCTGAATGTTGCTGTATAGAGCCAAGACATCCAATGTCACCCATAACAACCCAGGTTCCCACTTGATGTCCTGTAGGAGTTGGATCAGATGGCTGGAGTTTCTCAAATATGATGGTAAATGTTTTGCATACCTTTGTAGGGTATGATCTACATAAGCGGAAAAGTTTGATGTTAATGAATCGATCCCTGAAATGATTGGGCGGCCTGGAGGATTAGTGAGGCTTTTATGGATTTTGGTAGAAAATAAAAATATGGAATAGATGGAAATGCAATCTTCAGGAACTGGGTCTCCTTTTTTGTGAGGATTTCTTCTGTATGACCCCTGTCTATATGGATAATTAAAGTCTTCTTAAAAGATTCCATTGGGTCTCCTTGGAGTTTCATATAGTAGCCTTCGTCGGACAGGATTCTCATGGCTTCGATATGGTAAGCGCCAGAATCGAGAATAACTATCCCTCCTCCCTTTTCGGCACTTTTGATAACTATATCTTTATTGAATTTCAGGGAGGAGATGGCTTTTTCTTGGGCTCTAGTGAGGTTATGTTTTGGTTTCATTTCTTTCACGTTAGAGTTAACCAAGCCATTCAGATCAGTAAGTACCATGTTATAAAATGTCTCTAAATGTGGACCACGATGTTCAATTGGATAGAAGGTAGATCGTGGTTTGAATTAAGATGGAATAGGGTGTTCAAAGAGATCATCCATTAGAACATCTATATCATCTTCCTCTTTTGTGGTAATTGAAGAATTAGTAGTGGTTGGGATGATGAGATTCGGGGCCAGATCTTTTAATGCGAAATTACATTTCAAGGTTAATTTGCGTAAATATTGGTTCAAATCGACAAATAATACAAACATGTCGGGCCCCTTGTGGGACAGAATGATAACCCTTTTGAGAGTACTTCAACCTCAATATTGCTAAGATTATAGCTTGAGAGGTTGAATATTCCTTTTTCTTTTAGATGTTTACTGAGTTCTGATGTTAACTTGGCTGTTCGGGTCTTGATTTTTTGACATCTGGACCTGCCTCTCTTTCCTCCTCTACACCCTCTTTGTCGGACGTGACTCTTTTGTTTTTTCGAGAGAGTGGCCGAATCGGACTGTAAAACTGGGTTATTTTCCGATTTCGCTGTGAGCGTATATTCTGAAAAAAATTGGGTTGAGTGGTGAAGTGACCAAATATGAAGATAGTTGCTGAATGCTGGAATATATTGGTCTAGGTCCAGTTTGAATGCCAGCCAAGGGAAATAAATGGGTGAGAGAGAATTGGTCTGCCAGGTTGATTGGTAAGGCTAAAAAGGTTTCTATTTCATCAGTGGAGATTCGATACTGAGGTTCAAAGAAACCAGGCGACTTATTGGGAGGGGTGTGTGTCCCTATTGTTGGGTATAGAGAGTTTTCAGAGGTTCCCAAGAGGGGTGTGGTATGGGATATATCGGTGGTGAGATTATTGGTGTTGTATGCAGATGTGGACTGCTGGAGTATATTAGTGTCACAGCCAGACAGCTGAGAAGCGCTCACAGGAGCTTCTCAGATCCTCCTCCTTGAATTTCTTTGTTTTGGTTTAGTTTCTCATCTCGTTAGTCTATCTCAGCTGTCATGCAGTTAGACTGATCGCTACCCTTTAAGTTCCTCCCCATAATGCAGTAGTGTGCGGCTGATACAACTTCCTGGAGTGTGTGTGCATGCTGTTCCCAGTTCCCAGTTCCCAGTTCCCTGTTCCCAGTCGTCAGTCGTCATTAGTCTGCAAGATAAGTGCTGTTTATGTATTTATGATTTTGTCTTTTCTGGATCCAGGTGACCCTGACTCCCTCCGTGTCAGTGTAGGGAGCCGGTGGTCGTGTCCCTTCACTATTGTAGGGTCTTCAGGTAATAGATAGCCGAGAAACGTGGATATGCGGCCATCCACCTTTGGGGTGTTCGCATAGGCTGAGCAGTGAGGGAGAGCGGCAGGTCTATTGCAGGGGTCCCCCTTTGTTCCTTAGTTGTGGATCCAGAGAGACATTGTTTATATGGTATTGTCTTGTTTCCTGTACACCATCCGTGACATTATCAGCCGCCAAAACCGTCTCAAGCATGGATCCGGTTTCACTTTTGGCTGAACGCTTTCAGGGTCTTTCTTTGAAGGTAGCTGATCTCCGTAAGACTTTTTCTCAGTTTCAAGTGACCGGTTCAGCTTGCGTTCATGGAGTTTGTGCTGAGCCTAAGATCTCGCTCCCGGATACGTTCTCCGGGGGTAGTGAGAATTTTGTGCGTTTTAGAGAGGCTTGCAAACTCCATTTTCGCCTTCTTCCCCATTCTTCTGGTGATGAAGAACGGAGGGTGGGGATCATTATATCGCTGCTCAGGGGTAACGCTCAGTCCTGGGCCTTTTCGCTGCCGGAGGGGGCACGGCCCCTTCGTTCAGTGGATGAATTCTTTTTAGCCCTGGGTCAGATATATGATGATCCGGATCGTATTGCTCTGGCTGAGTCTAGACTACGTCTGTTATGCCAGGGTAAACAATCCGCAGAGATATACTGTTCAGAATTTCGGAGATGGGCAGCAGATACGGGTTGGAATGATGCTGCACTCCGAAGTCAATTTTGCTATGGTCTTTCAGAGGGATTGAAAGATGCATTTGCCTTTCATGAAAGTCCTACCTCCTTGGATTCTGCTATGTCTCAGGCTGTTCGTATTGACAGGCGTCTTAGAGAGAGAGGAGAGATCTCTCCTTCCTGTCATACTCAGTCCCGGGACAGTGCAGCGGTCTCATTCTGTGCACAGGGGTCTCAGTCGCTGTCAGCCCCTTCTGAGCAGGAGTCCATGCAGCTGGGGTTGATTGCCTCTGACAATAGAAGATTCAGCCCGCAGGGGAGGGTTTGTTTTTGTTGTGGAGGTATAAATCATCTGGCAAATGTTTGTCCCTCTAGGAGATTCAGGCAGTTTTCTGGGAGTAATAAAGAGACAAAAAGGAAAAAATCTTTTAAAAATGTTCCGTCTGTTACTATTGGCAGGGTTGAGGCGGAAATTGAAGGTTTTCCGTTTGCTTGTAGTTCCCGTTTTGTCCTGTCTGCTAGGGTGGCGCTAGAGAGCAAGAGCATGTTTTGTGAGATTTTTGTGGATAGTGGAGCAGCTGTCAACCTCATTGATAATCAATTTGCAATAACTCATGGTTTCCAGGTATGCACTTTGGGAAAGGATATTCCTGTTTTTGCTATTGATTCAGCTCCACTTTCTCAGAAATCATTAAAGGGCATAGTTCACAATATCCGTTTAATTGTGAGTGATGCTCATGTTGAGGATGTGTCATGTTTCGTCCTTAGCGGTTTGCCTACTCCTCTAGTGTTGGGGCTACCCTGGCTCACTAAACATAACCCCACCATTGATTGGCAAGCGAGGCAAATAAATGGTTGGAGTAACTTTTGCAGAGAGAATTGCCTCATAACATCTGTTTCTGAGGTTTCTACTAAGACTGTGCCACCTTTCCTCTCTGAATTTTTGGATGTCTTCTCTGAGAGTGGAGTTCAGGGTTTACCTCCGCACAGGGAGTATGATTGCCCTATTAATCTCATCCCAGGCGCCAAGCTGCCCAAATCTCGTTTATACAATCTCTCCCAACCTGAGAGGGTCGCTATGCGGGCTTATATCTCTGAGAGTCTGAGAAAAGGACACATACGACCCTCGAAGTCACCTGTTGCCGCTGGTTTTTTCTTTGTTAAGAAAAAAGATGGTTCTTTAAGACCTTGTCTGGATTTCAGGGAGCTGAACAGTATCACTATTCGTGATCCTTATCCGCTTCCTCTGATCCCGGACCTGTTTAACCAGGTTGTTGGGGCTAAAGTCTTTTCCAAATTAGACCTAAGAGGGGCATACAACCTGGTCAGGGTCAGAGAAGGAGACGAATGGAAGACGGCTTTCAATACCCCTGAGGGCCATTTTGAGAATTTGGTTATGCCTTTTGGTTTGATGAATGCCCCAGCCGTTTTTCAGCATTTCGTCAACAGCATTTTTTATCTTTTAATGGAAAAATTTGTATTAGTGCATTTGAATGACATTTAGATTTTTTCTCCTGATTTCAAGACTCATAAGGAACACTTACGTCAGGTCTTGCTCATTCTGCGGGAGAATAAATTATACGCGAAACTGGAAAAATGTGTGTTTGCGGTTCCAGAAATCCAATTTCTGGGGTTTCTTGTCTCCGCTTCTGGTTTTCGCATGGACCCCGAGAAGGTCCGCGCTGTGCTTGAGTGGGAGCTTCCTGAGAATCAGAAGGCGCTGATGCGTTTTTTGGGCTTTGCCAATTATTACAGGAAATTTATTTTGAATTATTCCTCTGTTGTTAAACCACTCACTGATATGACCAGAAAGGGGGTAGATTTTTCTTCCTGGTCGGTAGAGGCGCATAAGGCCTTTTCTAATATCAAGGAGAGTTTTGCTTCCGCTCCCATCCTAGTACAACCTGATATTTCGTTACCCTTCATAGTTGAGGTTGATGCTTCTGAGGTAGGGGTGGGTGCGGTCTTGTCTCAGGGTTCCTCTTCTGCCAAATGGCAACCGTGTGCCTTTTTCTCAAAGAAACTCTCCTCCGCAGAGAGAAATTATGATGTGGGAGATAGGGAATTGTTGGCCATCAAGTTGGCTTTTGAGGAATGGCGCCATTGGCTAGAGGGAGCCAGACACCCTATTACCGTGTTTACTGACCATAAAAATCTGGCCTACTTGGAGTCAGCCAAGCGTCTGAACCCGAGACAGGCCAGATGGTCTTTGTTCTTTTCAAGGTTTAATTTTGTAGTTACGTTCCGCCCTGGGGTTAAGAATGTGAAGGCAGATGCCCTGTCACGTTGTTTTCCGGGAGGTGGGAATTTTGAAGACCCGGGTCCCATTTTGGCTGAAGGTGTGGTGGTCTCTGCTCTTTTTCCTGAATTGGAGGCAGAGGTGCAGGCAGCCCAGTCAGAAGCTCCTGATCTTTGTCCTCCTGGGAGGTTGTTTGTGCCTCTCGCTTTGAGACACAAGATTTTTAAAGAACACCACGACACGGTCCTTGCTGGGCACCCGGGGGCAAGAGCCACACTGGATCTCATCGCTCGGAGATTCTGGTGGCCTGCGCTTCGTAAGTCGGTTGAGGGTTTTGTGGCAGCTTGCGAGACTTGCGCTCGTGCCAAGTTCCCTCATTCACGGCCATCAGGTCCTCTCCTTCCTTTGCCCATTCCTTCCCGTCCTTGGACACATCTGTCCATGGACTTCATAACGGACTTGCCTCGTTCCTCGGGAAATCTGTGATTCTGGTGGTGGTGGACCGTTTTAGCAAAATGGTGCATTTTATCCCTTTTCCTGGTTTGCCCAATGCTAAGACGCTGGCGCAGGCATTTATTGACCACATTGTCAAATTGCATGGGATTCCTTCAGACATAGTCTCTGATAGGGGCACGCAGTTTGTTTCCAGATTCTGGAAGGCTTTCTGTTCTCGCTTGGGGGTTCGGTTGTCATTCTCTTCTGCTTTCCATCCGCAGTCGAATGGCCAGACAGAGCGCGTCAATCAGAATCTGGAGACATATCTGCGCTGTTTTGTGGCGGAGAATCAGGAGGATTGGTGTTCTTTTTTGTCCCTTGCTGAGTTTGCTTTAAATAACCGTCGTCAGGAGTCCTCTGATAAGTCACCATTTTTTGGTGCATATGGGTTCCATCCGCAGTTTGGGACTTTCTCGGGAGAGGGCTCTTCTGGTTTGCCTGATGAGGACAGATTCTCCTCGTCTTTGTCATCTATTTGGCAAAAGATTCAGGATAATCTAAAGAGCATGAGTGAGAGATATAAGCGTGTGGCGGATAAGAGACGTGTGGCTGGTCCGGACCTGAATGTTGGTGATCTGGTGTGGTTGTCTACCAAGAATATCAAATTGAAGGTTCCCTCCTGGAAGTTGGGTCCTAGGTTTATTGGGCCTTACAAGATCCTGTCTGTCATCAATCCTGTTGCCTACGGTCTTGATCTTCCTCAGACTTGGAAGATCCATAATGTTTTTCATAAGTCCTTATTGAAACCTTATGTTCAACCTATTGTACCCTCGCCTTTGCCTCCTCCTCCGATTATGGTTGATGGAAATCTTGAATTTCAGGTCTCTAGGATTGTGGATTCTCGTCTTGTCCGCGGTTCCCTCCAGTACCTCGTTCATTGGGAGGGTTATGGTCCTGAGGAGAGGATGTGGGTCCCAGTGACGGACATTAAGGCCTCTCGTCTCATCAGGGCTTTCCATAGGTCCCATCCTGAGAAGGTGGGCCCTGAGTGTCCGGAGTCCGATCCTAGAGGGAGGGGTACTGTCACAGCCAGACAGCTGAGAAGCGCTCACAGGAGCTTCTCAGATCCTCCTCCTTGAATTTCTTTGTTTTGGTTTAGTTTTTCATCTCGTTAGTCTATCTCAGCTGTCATGCAGTTAGACTGATCGCTACCCTTTAAGTTCCTCCCCATAATGCAGTAGTGTGCGGCTGATACAACTTCCTGGAGTGTGTGTGCATGCTGTTCCCAGTTCCCAGTTCCCTGTTCCCAGTCGTCAGTCGTCATTCGTCTGCAAGATAAGTGCTGTTTATGTATTTATGATTTTGTCTTTTCTGGATCCAGGTGACCCTGACTCCCTCCGTGTCAGTGTAGGGAGCCGGTGGTCGTGTCCCTTCACTATTGTAGGGTCTTCAGGTAATAGATAGCCGAGGAACGTGGATATGCGGCCATCCACCTTTGGGGTGTTCGCATAGGCTGAGCAGTGAGGGAGAGCGGCAGGTCTATTGCAGGGGTCCCCCTTTGTTCCTTAGTTGTGGATCCAGAGAGACATTGTTTATATGGTATTGTCTTGTTTCCTGTACACCATCCGTGACAATTAGATGTTGTTGGTTCTGCATTGATATTTTGCGATGGAGAGATACCTGACAATACATTACTCTCTCTGGAGTTCTGTCTTATTTTCCCGCGTATCATATCATTTCTGGGTTCTACGACTTTATTAGCGATTGTGGCGAAAAAAGATAGGAAGGCGCTCATAGGGTAATAAGTTCAATAATAAATATATGAAATCAAGACATCGAGAGTTGTGCTCACCTTCTGGTGTTGTGCATACATAGGCACAACACTCGTGAGGACAGGGGGTCGGTGCAACCGGTATCTTCTCAGTCCTCGTAGGTGGAGTAGCCAAGTCTCCAGAGGAATGATATGTATTGCAATAGGAAAAAGATTATTGATGCACTAATATAGTACGCCAATTGATACCTTCTGGCGCAAAGACACGACCTCAGTAGATAGATAAAAGGGTCTCTTATTAATGAATGACAACGCGTTTCGGAGTTAGTACACTCCTTTTTCAAGTCTAAGAAATCCAAATTTAGAGGTTTTTTTTTTTGGTACAGAAGAATAATAAAATATATACACAGTCATTATATTAAAATGAATTAGGAATAAATGTGCACGTAAAAAATCCGTGCACATATACAAGTCAAATAGAACAAAAAGCAAAAGCACTAAAATGCGTGGTTGGGAAAGATTAAAATTGTCCACGCATTTAGATTATATCACAAATGAGGACGGGTAAAGAAATAATAATATAAAATGCATATAGATATATGTGTATATGGGGGGATATATGAAAACACACATGTACGCATGAGGTGTATATACGTATACGTGGCCGCATGTATAATCACATATAGAGCTGGAACCGCTGTTGGAAATAAATAAATATATAGGCTGGAATGCCATAGATATGGTGATATATACCACATACAAATATCGATAATCATCATACCACAAACAGTACCACAAGTGTGATGATATATACCCCTATTAGTAATTATCATATTACTGATATTGGCTACAATAGTGATGGTAGTATCGCCGTATACATACATATGCATACACCTTCACATATATACACACATATACAACCATAAGCTGCTCTGGACTGCTAACTCTTGATACTAGTCATGTAAAAAATGCATTTTAGTTTAGTATGGAGCTTGAAAATACACATGTGTATAATAATAAGCATACACATATATACACATATATACACCTACACACAAATGCGCCCACAATTGCATAAACACATATATACATAATAAAAAATTAAATATAGGAAATATATATATGTATATACATATGTGTAAAAAACTATGAATGATGAATGCACGTTAAAACCATATATAGTGGGTAGCATGATCGGGACAATTGAATAAGTCAGGGTTTACTGGTCCCATACTGACTCAAGTAATAGGAGAGTAAATAAATAAATAAATTAATAAATAAATAGATAAATAAATCATTATATAATTGCTTGAATTGATGGGAGACATATATAGATGGTATGGACCACTATAGAATGAAAATAAAGTGGAGTAGAGTATTCTATGATGTGAGAATGGCACAACAGGGAAGTGGGCCTAAAGCAATTGTTGATATTGTGACATGTGGCTGAAATAACAAAGTGGACATGAGGAGATCAGAGATGTGGAGAATCATGGCTGCCGGTCTTACCTGTAGGGTCCGTGCTGGGGCTTGAAGAGCGGCCTTGCACGCCTGCTGGAAGGCGCGCTCAGAAGAGCAGGAGGGAGAGGGGCGGAGTCTGGGATTGACAGCTGCTCGGTCCGTCGGACCGGAGCTGTCATTGTGAACAGCGCATGCGCCGAGCGCTGTGTTCGATGCTGGCTTCCTGAGCAGGGATCGCTCACAGGTAGACTGCCATATGTGGTGATAGTTAGATTGGGGAAATGGATGGGGGAGAGTGGTGTGGGGTGTAATGGAGACTAAAGTCTGGTTTGGTGGTATGGCTGGGAAATTGGGCAGTTATGGACTAGATAATAGGGGAAATTAGTGATTTGATGAATTTATACACTCAATTACTGATGGTGTGAGCACAAATGACATGGGGGAGCGTTGATGTTGGCCTGATGAATCGGTAACTGTTGGAGGGAGGGAAGAATTGGAGGGGAAAAGGCGAACAATGTAAAGAGACTGGTAAGGGGATGGGCCAGTGAGATGGAGCAGATATATGGGTTTATAGGCCAATATGAGTGATGGGGGAAAAACATGGTGGCGGGAGGGCTGTGTACTGTTGGGGGAAGGGGAAAAACCTATGTAAAGGGTATTGTAACGGATCCGCTTCCGTTAATGGACGCTTCCTAGCTTGCGCCGAGAACCACAAGCACCGCACTGGACACCACAACCACCACAGACTCCACAACCGCCGTAGCTTAACTGGAGCCGCGCCGTCTTCCTTCCACCCTGAATGAACCTCCAGCATTTAGGACCGTGTGGGAAAGATCTCTCCTCCAGGGAATATGCAGAGCATAGCAATCCCCAGCGTGACACAGCAATTCCCTCCAATAACGAGACGAGGCTCCGTTTTGAAGGGTTAGAAAAGCATGAACTGAACTGAGCTGAACTCTTTATTGAGGGTTACCCGCCCGTATTTTTGCAGGTCCCCACAATGCATCATGGTTTCCTCCTCTCTGCCCTGGAGACACCCGAAGTGCAATTCAATTATCTCCCAGGACAAAGGGAGATCACCAATACACATGTGGGAACATTAGGGCAGGAATTTCCACCCGAATACACAAAATCCTCCCTTCTGTCTGGGATATAATTATGGATTAACATAACTATCACAGACAGTAAAAATACAGTTTTTAAACATACACTGTAACTTTAAAACCATACATTCCATCTCCATAAAAATTACATATTTAAACTCAGCATACATCAAACATAAACACTTCCAAAAATCACACAAATCCCTCCAGCGGATCAAAAGTTTAGTGGAAGTCCTTTATGACCGACCGCAAGCACAATTTCCTGCCCAAAACAGTTCCATAGATTTGGGCTGTGCTGTCGGTCAATTTCATGCAGAAAATGACCGAACAGGACTTAGTCTCTGGAGCTGAAAGTTCAGTATGGAAGAAGGTAATATGTCCCGGGGCCATAGTCGTAGGGCAGGAGGCTAGCCATAAGTCCTCTACAATGCCCAGTGGCAAATGGTAGTTTGTCACACATCTCCCCTTTGGGGGGAAGACTAACCAGGCACCTGACCTTCTGTCGGTCAGTGCCTCCGTTAGTCGATCCACCAACCCACAGTAACCAGATGCCCGAGTAGCCCACCCACAACAAACAGGTACAAGGGTGACCCACCCACAACAAAAAGTTAGTGCACCTGGGTATTTTGCTGTGGTGATGGGGCAACATGCTGTGGGAACTTGAGGGAGGGCAGAGGCCGACTGCACTCTGCCCAGCTGCCAGCTCTTCTGCTGGGGTGCTGAGACCATAGTCCGGCTCAGTAGCCAGAGGAACATGGGAGTCAGCAGGGGTTAACATCGCCTCTGTTAACCCTGAGGCCACGTTAGGAGTTAACTGGGGAGGGGAATTTGTACTTACCCCCTCCTCCTGTTGTCCTGGTGAGGGTAGTGGGGGATCTGGACAGACTGTCCAGCATCCCG
Organism: Bufo bufo; assembly: GCF_905171765.1. Taxonomy (NCBI): domain Eukaryota; kingdom Metazoa; phylum Chordata; class Amphibia; order Anura; family Bufonidae; genus Bufo; species Bufo bufo. The sequence continues at coordinate 449,085,101 of NC_053392.1, forward strand.
GTAGGTCAGGCGCAGAGACCACGGTCCCATCTGCGCCGTCTGGGCGATTGGTGTCTCCCCTTATTATGGTAAGCTGCCGCTGGGGAGAGAGGGTGCTTCGCTCCTCTCCCTGAAACACAGGCTGCCGCTGGGGAGGAAGGACGACACCTTCAGCTCCCTGGGGTACACACTGCCGCTGGGGGGGAAGGAGGATACCTTCAGCTCCCTGGGGTTCACACTGCCGCTGGGGGGGAAGGACGACACATTCGGCCCCCTGGGGTACACACTGCCACTGGGGAGGAAGGACGACACCTTCAGCTCCCTGGGGTACACACTGCCGCTGGGGGGAAGGAGGACACCTTCAGCTCCCTGGGGTTCACACTGCCGCTGGGGGGGAAGGACGACACCTTCGGCCCCCTGGGGTACACACTGCCGCTGGGGGGGAAGGAGGACACCTTCAGCTCCCTGGGGTTCACACTGCCGCTGGGGGGGAAGGACGACACCTTCGGCCCCCTGGGGTACACACTGCCGCTGGGGGGGGAAGGACGACACTTTCGGCCCCCTGGGGTACACACTGCCGCTGGGGGGGAAGGACGACACCTTCGGCCCCCTGGGGTACACACTGCCGCTGGGGGGGAAGGACGACACCTTCGGCCCCCTGGGGTACACACTGCCGCTGGGGGGGAAGGATGACACCTTCGGCCCCCTGGGGTACACTCTGCCGCTGGGGAGGAAGGACGACACCTTCGACTCCCTGGGGTACACACTGCCGCTGGGGGGGGAAGGAGGACACCTTCAGCTCCCTGGGGTTCACACTGCCGCTGGGGGGGAAGGACGACACCTTCGGCCCCCTGGGGTTCACACTGCCGCTGGGGGGAAGGACGACACCTTCGGCCCCCTGGGGTACACACTGCCGCTGGGGGGGAAGGACGACACCTTCGGCCCCCTGGGGTACACACTGCCGCTGGGGGGGAAGGACGGCACCTTCGGCCCCCTGGGGTACACACTGCCGATGGGGGGGGGGGGAAGGACGACACCTTCGGCCCCCTGGGGTACACACTGCCGCTGGGGGGGAAGGACGACACCTTCGGCCCCCTGGGGTACACACTGCCGCTGGGGGGGAAGGACGTCACCTTCGGCCCCCTGTAACTCACGTTTTTGCTGGGGCGCAAGGACGGAATACTTCGCCATCTCTGCCCGATATTCTGCTTCCTGCTGCAGATACTCCGCCAGTTCTCTCCTCACTTCCGGTACCAGTTCCTCTGTTAGGTGGGGCCCGTAGATAGCCAACCGCCTCTTCAGCATAGCGTCAAACCGTACGTGGCTATACCAATACTCCAGCTCTGCTTGGTGTTCCCAGGATGCTGCTCCTCGCACTAGGGAAGCCATCCCACCACTTGCCACCAATGTAACTGATCCGCTTCCGTTAATGGACGCTTCCTAGCTTGCGCCGAGGACCACAAGCACCGCACTGGACACCACAAGCACCGCAGACTCCACAACCGCCGTAGCTTAACTGGAGCCGCGCCGTCTTCCTTCCACCCTGAATGAACCTCCAGCATTCAGGACCGTGTGGAAAAGATCTCTCCTCCAGGGAATATGTAGAGCATAGCAATCCCCAGCGTGATACAGCAATTCCCTCCAATAACGAGACGAGGCTGCGTTTTGAAGGGTTAGCAAAACATGAACTGAACTGAGCTCTTTATTGAGGGCTACCCGCCCGTATTTATGCAGGTCCCCACAATGCATCATGGTTTCCTCCTCTCTGCCCTGGAGACACCCGAAGAGCAATTCAATTATCTCCCAGGACAAAGGGAGATCACCAAAACACATGTGGGAACAATAGGGCAGGAATTTCCACCCGAATACACAAAATCCTCCCTTCTGTCTGAGATATAATTATGGATTAACATAACTATCACAGACAGTAAAAATACAGTTTTTAAACATACACTGTAACTTTAAAACCATACATTCCATCTCCATAAAAATTTCATATTTAAACTCAGCATACATCAAACATAAACACTTCCAAAAATCACACAAATCCCTCCAGCGGATCAAAAGTTTAGTGGAAGTCCTTTATGACCGACCGCAAGCACAATTTCCTGCCCAAAACAGTTCCATAGATTTGGGCTGTGCGGTCGGTCAATTTCATGCAGAAAACGACTAAGTCCCATCTTCGAAGGGGACTTAGTCTCTGGAGCTGAAAGTTCAGTATGGAAGAAGGTAATATGCCCCGGGGCCATAGTCGTAGGGCAGGAGGCTAGCCATAAGTCCTCTACAATGCCCAGTGGCAAATGGCAGTTTGTCACAGGTACATTGACAAGAGATGTAGGCATAATGGGTGGATGGCAAGTGGCAGCTGGGGCAATTGATCGAAGGGACGTATAGTGTAGTGATGGCAGGGGCCATGGATGGTGTGAAGTACGTAGAGAAGTGGCTGATATGGGAGTGGGCTGGTGAGGAAAAGGACATGACCCAGGACCAGTAGTTGGGAGAGGACTGGTCAGAAACAGTTGCTCTCCAGTGATTCGTTTAAACCATAAGGTTCTATGGTTTGCATTTTAAAAATCCAAAACATTTCTTTCCGTCTCAATTTCTGAAATCGGTTTGAGTGGGTAACCGGAATTTGTTCGATCGGAGTTATGGAAAGGTTTGTTGGGTCTTTGTTATGGACCTGGAGGAAATGCCTGGACACACCATGTTTGGTGAAACCATTTGTTATATTCCAGCGGTGTTTATTGATCCTTTCCCTCAATGTTTGGGTGGTGCGGCCTATGTATTGTAGTCCGCATGTACATTCTAATAGATAAATGACATAAGTTGAGGAGCAATTTAAAAAAGATTTTATCTCAAATTGCTCTCCTGTAGAATTGCTTGAGAATTTTGAGATCCGAGAGGAAATATTCAAGCAACATTTGCAACGGCAGTGTCCACATTTATAGCTTCCGAGTAGTTGGGGAAAGAAAGTGATAGGGTTTGTTGTATTCTTTTTGCAGTCCCGTAGTCGGCTTGGAGCGATAATATTTTTAAGCGTTTGAGCCCTCCTGAATGTTAATTGGGGTTTTTGTTGGATGTGTTTTTTTAAAAATGGATCCGCCTGTAAGATATGCCAGTGTTTATTAAGGGTATTCCGCAAAGTATTGTGATTGGTATTGTATGTCGTAATGAAGGTGGATTTAAAATTTTCTGTGGCTTTTGAGTCACCTGGTTTGGTTGTACATGATGTGAGGCACTCTGTTTGGGTGTGCTCCTCACCTCGCTGATATGCTGCATCTATAATTTCCCTAGGGTACCCTTTCTTTTGAAATCTTCTTTTGATGTTTTTTTGATGACTTGGCTTTGGTTTCTAAAATCTTCATCCTTAGTGCAATTTCTGCGTATGCGCTTAAACTGACTGAATGGAATGTTATTTTTCCATTTTTTGTGATGGGAACTCTGGTAATCCAAAAAACTGTTACCGTCAACTTTTAAAAAAAATGTTTTGGTCTCAATAGTGTTTACTTTTGAGGATGTGACCAAATCTAGGTATTCTATGGCCACCTTTGAGTAGTTCGCGGTGAAGGTGAGGTTGAATGTATTATTGTTTAGGTGAGACGTGAAGCTGGCAGCGTCTTCCATATTTCCATCCCAAATTAGTAACAGATCGTCAATGTACCTCCTGTAGAAAATCAGTTGCTTGTGCCAAGGGTGTTTGTTATAGATATATTGGGTCTCAAATAGACCGATATACAAATTTGCGTAACTCGGCGTGAAACCTGTGCCCATCGCGGTCCCTTTTGTTTGCTTAAATATTTTATTTTCAAAGGTGAAAATGTTGTGGTTTAGAGTGAAATCTATTGCATCCAGAATGAATTGGCTTTGTAGGTCTGGTAAAGTTTCATCCTGTTGGAGAAAAAGCTGTATTGCACTTATGCCTGCTGCATGTGGAATGTTGGAATATAATGCTGAAACATCGAGTGTTATCCACATGTAGGACTCTTTCCAGGCGGATCCATTTAAAAAAAAAACACATCCAACAAAAACCCCAATTAACATTCAGGAGGGCCCAAACGCTTAAAAATATTATCGCTCCAAGCCGACTATGGGACTGCAAAAAGAATACAACAAACCCTATCACTTTCTATCCCCAACTACTCGGAAGCTATAAATGTGGACACTGCCGTTGCAAATGTTGCTTGAATATTTCCTCTCGGATCTCAAAATTCTCAAGCAATTCTACAGGAGAGCAATTTGAGATAAAATCTTTTTTTAAATTGCTCCTCAAGCTATGTCATTTATCTATTAGAATGTACATGCGGACTACAATACATAGGCCGCACCACCCAAACATTGAGGGAAAGGATCAATAAACACCGCTGGAACATAACAAATAGTTTCACGAAACATGGTGTGTCCAGGCATTTCCTCCAGGTCCATAACAAAGACCCAACAAACCTTTCCATAACTCCGATCGAACAAATTGCGGTTACCCACTCGAACCGATTTCAGAAATTGAGACGGAAAGAAATGTTTTGGATTTTTAAAATGCAAACCATAGAACCTTATGGTTTAAACGAATCACTGGAGAGCAACTGTTTCTGACCAGTCCTCTCCCAACTACTGGTCCTGGGTCATGTCCTTTTCCTCACCAGCCCACTCCCATATCAGCCACTTCTCTACGTACTTCACACCATCCATGGCCCCTGCCATCACTACACTATACGTCCCTTCGATCAATTGCCCCAGCTGCCACTTGCCATCCACCCATTATGCCTACATCTCTTGTCGATATACCCTTTACATAGGTTTTTCCCCTTCCCCCAACAGTACACAGCCCTCCCGCCACCATGTTTTTCCCCCCATCACTCATATTGGCCTATAAACCCATATACCTGCTCCATCTCACTGGCCCATCCCCTTACCAGTCTCTTTACATTGTTCGCCTTTTCCCCTCCAATTCTTCCCTCCCTCCAACAGTTACCGATTCATCAGGCCAACATCAATGCTCCCCCATGTCATTTGTGCTCACACCATCAGTAATTGAGTGTATAAATTAATCAAATCACTAATTTCCTCTATTATCTAGTCCATAACTGCCCAATTTCCCAGCCATACCACCAAACCAGCCTTTAGTCTCCATTACACCCCACACCACTCTCCCCCATCCATTTCCACAATCTAGCTATCACCACATATGGCAGTCTCCCTGTGAGCGATCCCTGCTCAGGAAGCCAGCATCGAACACAGCGCTCGGTGCATGCGCTGTTCACAATGACAGCTCCGGTCCGACGGACCGAGCAGCTGTCAATCCCAGACTCCGCCCCTCTCCCTCCTGCTCTTCTGAGCATGCCTTCCAGCAGGCGTGCAAGGCCGCGCTTCAAGCCCCAGCACGGACCCCACAGGTAGGACCGGCAGCCATGATTCTCCACATCTCTGATCTCCTCATGTCCACTTTGTTATTTCAGCCACATGTCACAATATCAACAATTGTTTTAGGTCCACTTCCCTGTTATGCCATTCTCACATCATAGAATACTCTACTCCACTTTATTTTCATTCTATAGTGGTCCATACCATCTATATATATCTCCCATCAATTCAAGCAATTATATAATGATTTATTTATCTATTTATTTATTTATTTATTTATTTACTCTCCTATTACTTGAGTCAGTATGGGACCAGTAAACCCTGACTTATTCAATTGTCCCGATCATGCTACTCACTATATATGGTTTTAACGTGCATTCATCATTCATAGTTTTTTACACATATTTATATTTCCTATATTTAATTTTTTATTATGTATATATGTGTTTATGCAATTGTGGGCGCATTTGTGTGTAGGTGTATACATGTGTATATATGTGTATGCTTATTATTATACACATGTGTATTTTCAAGCTCCATACTAAACTAAAATGCATTTTTTACATGACTAGTATCAAGAGTTAGCAGTCCAGAGCAGCTTATGGTTGTATATGTGTGTATATATGTGAAGGTGTATGCATATGTATGTATACGGCGATACTACCATCACTATTGTAGCCAATATCAGTAATATGATGATTACTAATAGGGGTATATATCATCACACTTGTGGTACTGTTTGTGGTATGATGATTATCGATATTTGTATGTGGTATATATCACCATATCTATGGCATTCCAGCCTATATATTTATTTATTTCCAACAGCGGTTCCAGCTCTATATGTGATTATACATGCGGCTACGTATACGTATATACACCTCATGCGTACATGTGTGTTTTCATATATCCCCCCATATACACATATATCTATATGCATTTTATATTATTATTTCTTTACCCGTCCTCATTTGTGATATAATCTAAATGCGTGGACAATTTTAATCTTTCCCAACCACGCATTTTAGTGCTTTTGCTTTTTGTTCTATTTGACTTGTATATGTGCACGGATTTTTTACGTGCACATTTATTCCTAATTCATTTTAATATAATGACTATGTGTATACATTTTATTTTTCTTCTGTACCAAAAAAACCCCCCTCTAAATTTGGATTTCTTAGACTTGAAAAAGGAGTGTACTAACTCCGAAACGCGTTGTCATTCATCAATAAAAGACCCTTTTATCTATCTACTGAGGTCATGTCTTTGAGCCAGAAGGTATCAATTGGTGTACTATATTAGTGCATCAATAATCTTTTTCCTATTGCACGACTTTATAAGGGCAGTTCAACTTTAGTGATCTGCTGAGGCCTATACATGGTGACTTACTGATATTTATATTGTCATTAAAAGCCTATACAGAAGTTAGTTGTTCTACTTGAGAGTGATAAAAGACACTTGGAAGTTGAGAACCTGATGGAAAATTCCTCAAATTCATGTTCAAGTCCTACCACTAAGAACATAGAATTATAGGTAATTTTTGTGGGAGTGTAGCTGGCCAGCTAAGACCTGTCCTAGGTTGCTAACATAGCTTATATGTTTATACAGCTAGACCTGCCAATAATCTTAATACAGTTCCTATGTTTGTGTGTTAAAGACAAAAGCAGAGTTATTTACAGTGACTTCATGTTTGGATGTCATATAACTGTTATATAAATTGTGTTCACAGAAGCAGAAAAGATAATATGCCTTTAACCACTTCACATCCACCCATAGGGTATAAAAGTCCTATGGGTGGATGTTTAACTCTGAATGGACGTTCTGGAACGTCCATTCAGAGACCGCAGCTGCATGCTAATCGTGCAGCTGAAGAGTGGGTTGCCCGCTGTCAGTGACAGCAAGGCAACCCAGAGAGAAGACAGGGACCATTCCCAGGTGTCCCTGCCTTCTAGATTGCTGTATACACAGCACTCAGCTTCCTGTTCCGGCCGGGAGAGTGCAGGAGCTGTCAGGTCTTTCACAGACCTCGATCAGCCCTGCACTAAGGCTGTACAGCACAGTATAGTGCTGTACAGCCTCTCTGGGGAGTGTATTTTCCCTGTAACTGGGGCTACTATGTCAGCCCCAGTTACAGAAGAAATCAATAGTGGAAAAAAAAAAAATATGAAGTCAAATGTCCCCCAGAGGTCTTGTATGACCTTATGGGGGCACAAAGTGTAAAAGAAAAAAGAAAAAAAAGAAAGTGTTTTATAAAAAAATAAAAAAAGTTTCACATGAAAAAAAAAATCCCCAAATGAAGTAATAAAAATAAATTAAAAATAGGAAAAAATAAATAAAATAGACATATTTGGCATTACTGCGTCCGGGATGGCCGGCTCTATAAATATATCACATGATCCATCCTGTCCGATAAACACCATAAAAAATAAAAAACAAAAACTGTTTTAAAAAAAGCTAATTTTGTCACTTTACATCACAAACAGTGCAACACAAAGTGATCAAAAAGGTGTATGTCCCACAAAATGGTACCAATAAAGCAGTCACCTCATTCCACAAAAAATGAGGCCGTACATAAGAAAATAAAAAAAAACTATAGCTCTCAGAACATGGAGACATTAAAACATATTTTTTTGTTTCAAAAATGCTATTATTGTGTTAAAGTGAAATAAATAAAAAAAGTTGACATATTAGGTATCGCCGCATCCGTAACAACCATCTCTATGAAAATATCACATGACCTAACCCCTCAGGTGAACGCTGTAAAAAAAATTAAAATAGAAACAGTGCCACAAAAAAAACATTTTTTGTCACCTTACATCACAAAAAGTGTAATAGCAAGCGATCAAAAAGTCATATTAAGCCCCAAAATAGTGCCAATCATTCACCTCATTCCGCAAAAAAAATTAGATCCTACCTAAGACAATCACCCAAAAAAGAAAAAAAACTATGACTCAGAATATGAAGACACAAAAAAATGTTTTTTTTGGTTTAAAAAATTATATTATGTAAAACTTTAATAAATAAAAGAAAGTATACATATTAGGTATTGCCACGTCCGTAATGACCGCCTCCATAAAAATATCACATGACCTAACCGCTCAGATGAACACCGTAAAAAAAAAAAATCTGTGCTAAAAAAACACTTTTTTTGTCACCTTATGTCACTAAAAGTGCAACACCAAGCGATCAAAAAGGTGTATGCCCCCAAAATAATACCAATATAACCGTCACCTCATGCCGCAAAAAATGAGCCCCTACCTAAGACAATCGCCCAAGAAATAAAAAAACTATGGCTTTTAGAATATGGAGACACTAAAATATTTTTTTTTGTTTCAAAAATGCTGTTATTGTGTAAAACTTAAGTAAATAAAAAAGTATACATATTCGGTATCGCCACGTCCATAAGAACCTGCTATACAAAAATATCACATGTCCTAACCTCTCAGGTAAACACTGTAAAAAAATAAAAATTAAAACGGTGTAAAAAAAGCCATTTATTGTCACCTTACATCACAGAAAATGTAATAGCAAGCAATCAAAAAGTTATATGCATACAAAAATAGCACCAGTCAAACCGTCATCTCATCCTGCAAAAAATGAGCCCCTACCTAAGACAATCGCCCAGAAAATAAAAAAAACTATGGCTCTCAGACTATAGAGACACTAAAATGTTATTTTTTGTTTCAAAAATTGTATTATTGTGTAAAACTTAAATAAATAAAAAAAGTATGAATATTAGGTATCGCCGCATCTGTAAGAACCTGCTGTATAAAAATATCACATTACCTAACCCCTCAGGTGAACACCCTAAAAAAATAAAAAGTGTGTCAAAAAAGCAATTGTTTTGTCACCTTACATCACAAAAAGTGTAATACCAAGCGATCAAAAAGTCATATGCATCCTAAAATAGTACCAATCAAACCGGCATCTCATACCGAAAAAAATTAGCCCCTACATAAGACAATCGCCCCCAAAAAAATAAAACTATTGCTTTCAGAATGTGGAGACACTAAAAAAATTATTTGTTTCAAAAATGCTTTAATATGTAAAACTGAAAAAAAAATATATAAAAGTAGTCATATTCGGTATTGTCACGTCTGTGACAACCTGCTCTATAAAAATAGCTCATGATCTAACCTGTCAGATGAACACTGTAAATAACAAAAATACAAACGGTGCCAAAACAGCTATTTTTTGTTACTTTGCCTCACAAAAAGTGTAATATAGAGCAACTAAAAATCATATGTACCCTAAAATAGTACCAACAAAACTGCCATCTTAGCCTGTAGTTTCCAAAATGGGGTAACTTTTTGGGAGTTTCTACTCTAGGGGTGCATCAGGGGTTCTTCAAATGTGACATGGTGTCGAAAAACCAGTCTAGCAAAATCTGCCTTCTAAAAACCACATGGCACTCCTTTCCTTCTGTGCCCTGCCGTGTGCCCGTACAGCAGTTTATGACCACATATGGGGTGTTTCTGTAAACTACAGAACTAGGGCAATAAATATTGAGTTTTGTTTGGCTGTTAACCCTTGCTTTGTTACTGGAAAAATGGATTCAAATGGAAAATCTGCCAAAATAGTGAAATTCAGAAATTTAATCTCCATATTACATTAATTATTGGGAACACCTAAAGGGTTAACAAAGTTAGTAAAATCAGTTTTGATTACCTTGATGGGTGTAGTTTGTAAAATGGGGTCACTTTATTAGCATTTCTACTCCAGGGGTGCATCAGGGGGTCTTTAAAATCTGATTTCCAAAAAACATATGGTGTACCTTTCCTAATGCACCCTGCCGTGTTGCCATACAGCAGTTTACGACCACACATGGGGTGGTTCTGTAAACTACAGAATCAGGGCAATAAATTTTGAGTTTTTTTTGGCTGTTAACCCTTGCTTTGTTACTGGAAAAAATGGATTAAAATAAAAAAATTGCCAAAATATAAAAATTCTGAAATTTCATCTCCATATTCCATTAATCTTGTGGAACACCTAAAGGGTTACCAAAGTTTGTATAATCAGTTTTGAATACCTTGAGGGGTGTATTTTCCAAAATGGGTAACTTTTTTGGAGTTTCTACTCTAGGGGTGCATCAGGGGGGCTTCAAATGGGACATGGTGTCAAAAAAACAGTCCATCAAAATCTGCCTTCCAAAAACCAAATTGCGTTCCTTTCGTTCTGCGCCCTGCCGTGTGGCCATACAGCAGTTTAAGACCTCATGCGGAGTGTTTCTGTAAACTTCAGAATAAGGGCAATAAATATTGAGTTTTGTTTCGCTGTTAACCTATGCTTTGTAAGCGGAAAAAAATGATTAAAATGGAAAATCTGCCAAAAAAGTGAAATTCTGAAATTTCATCTCCATTTTCCATTAACTCTTGTGGAACACCTAAAGGGTTAACAATGTTTGTAAAATCTGTTTGGAATACCTTGAGGGGTGTAGTTTTTAAAATGGGGTCATTTTTGGGTGATTTATATTATGTAAGCCTCACAAAGTGTCTTCAGACTTGAACCTGTCCTGAAAAAGTGGGTTTTGGAAATTTTCAGAAAAATTTCAAGATTTGCTTCTAAACTTTTAAGCCTTCTAACGTCCCCAACAAAAAAAAGGACATTTACAAAATGATCCAAACATGAGTTTAGACATATGGGGAATGTAAAGTAATAACTATTTTTTGAGGTATTACTGTCTTTTATAAAAGTAGAGAAATAGAAATTTGGAAATTTGGAAATTTTTCTGAATTTTTTGGTAAATTTGGTATTTTATTATAATAAAAAATGAAATTTTTTGACTCAATTTTACCACTGTCATGAAGTACAATATGTGCCGAGAAAACAATTTCAGAATGGCCTGGATAAGTAAAAGAGTTTTAAAGTTATTACCACATAAATTGACACATGTCAGATTTGCAAAAAATGGCTTTGTCAGGAAGGGGGAAATGGCCCAGATGTGAAGTGGTTAAGATTCATTATATGGATGTGAGGTAAGCTCAATGACATAGCAGAAGCAACAGAAAGCATAGAGTTAAACTGTTATTGCTGGGCAGGAGTCTAGACCAATCACAGCCAGACTCACAAACAGCAGGAGTCTTGGCTAATCACAGCCAGCCTCACATACAACCTGTGTGGGAAATTCCCTAGCAGGAGCTGCTAGAAATTATTATTCACCAGAGAGAGAAGCTGAACAGACATTCACTCTACTAAGAGCTATGTTTTATGGAAATAGGTATTTAAAACAGTTATATAATGTTCATATTGTTAAAATAGTGATTAGAACTGTATACTTAACCAGTTATATATGTGTTTACTTACAGTTCCACCAATTGCAAACTACAAAGTTCACAATCCAAATTCAAATTCCATATTGCAATCCAAATTGCATACAACCATACCAGATCAATACTCAACCAATCTGCAAATAGTTACTGCTAACTGCATATTGCAAATTGCAACCAAATTCAGCAAGTGAACTATTAGTTAGACATCAGATATACCTCTCAGAGAGATCATAAAGTGCTTAAATAACTTAAAGTGAGAGTAAAGATACTCAAGAGAGAAATATATCCACCATTTTATGTTAAATTACACGATTGAACAATTGAACCATCTTATGCACACCGCCATTTTGTGATATCTTTTCAACACGTGTTATGTACATGGACTATCTGCTGCAGAGGCGGCAGTGTTATACATGAAGAAAAGTTGAAGTTAATAAAGAAGTTATTTCAAGCATTTGTTGTGCTCTTTAAACCTACTGTTTCCATAAAACGGCGCTAGAGGAATTACAGAGTAATAGACAATTTGGTCAGACTAAAAGTCAGAGATACCAAAATTCTTCTAATGCCACAGCGCGAAAGGCACTTTATAGTGCTGCGCCTGCCAAAGGGAATACCATGAAAAATTACTTTACCATGTTCATTGCGGAGCTACAGCTGTAGGAAAGTGCGCGCCGGCTACTGATGGTTTAATCCGCCATCTTTGCTAGTGATGGTGTCTATTCTTCTTGTACCACAAGAACGGGAAAACAGGAAACCGCCCAGCCCAAGTGTGGGAAGTGACAGCCCTGCCCACCAGGAACTGCCCCGTGCAATTGCAGGAAGCGAAGACTCCACCCCTAAGACTCCTCCTTCCTTATCAGTTTGCGGTAGCCAAGATGAAGATAAGATGGTGCGACCTCTGTGGCCTAACTGGGTTGATGGTGGAGATGGTGTGGGGCGATGAGCCCGAAGTGCAAGCTGCCCTGGAAGAGGTACGACTTTCTTAAGCTGGATCAGCAGCTGGAGAAAGACCCAGGGACCCTCCTATGGTTCTCCATCGAGCCCGGCAGTGACTTCCTGGCGGAGCTATTCGTGGGCCGCAGGTATGTAAAATGCCACTACCTGCCCCAGGCCCGCCATTGTATGTACGTGGGGGACCATGTGGAATATACCCCCATGGGCTCCATGAAAGGACCATTTGCCACCGGGGTGACCCTCCTGTCCAAACCTTTTGTCCCTTTGCCAGTAGCTGAGTGCTGGCAGGAGGATCCAGCAGCTGCAGGCTCCGTGCGTTGCCTCCAGGAGACTGCGGAGTGAGTCCTTGGCTTCCAAGAAAAGCCCCAGCCCCAGCTGGAGCTTCTGATCCCAGGTTTACCACCACCATCAACTATCCAGCTGTTTTACTTGACGACCACCGCCTTCTCTTACAACTAGACGGTTGTCAACTACCAGCTCCCATGGAAGGTGGCGTCCGCTGCAGCAAGAGGTTCCCGGGCTCCGTCGCCACCATTCGAGATTCCAAGGCCACAGCCTTTACAGCTGGAGATCCTGAGTCCCCCTGCCTTGGCAGGAGGTTCCGAAAACCTTTAGAAAGAAGTGGCTGCTTCCATCACCAGCGTAACCGCACGGACATTAGCGGATGCCCCCAATAGAGGTCAGCAGAGCCCCACTATGGCAGCCAGCTTAGCGTACAAGAGGAAGGAGCGCCCTCTTATGTCCTTCATCAGCAGCAGCAGTGAGGAGGACTTCCGATACCTCCTCTAAGGAGCTTTCCTCCTATCAAGTAAAGAAAAGGAGAAGATCATGGACTATGGGAGCCACAACATGGAATGGACCAGAAGGGTGAGAGCTACTTGGCCATTGCTTTTTATGTTGTTTTATTGCCCCCTGTTTGTCTCTCACTCAGATGGACATGGATTGTTAGGACTCCCCCATCTTCAAAAATACCTCCAAGTTGCGCCCAACAGCGCCAATTCCTTTTTCCCCCTTCTCAGGTTAATTGAGAACCCCCTTTTGCTCAAAGGGTTCTCATTACAATTGCTGCTATTTTATATTATACCCATGTGGATTACAAATAATGACATTACTACCTCCTGTGGATTACAAAGGACTCTTGAACTATTTGTTCTAGTTTGGTGCACGCGACCAGCCAAGAAGAGACTCAAACATATATCTGAGCTCATTAAGGTTTCCTGTGTGAAATTTATCGCACTATTTGCATTATGTATTTACACTATTTTTGCATTATTGTGTTAACATTTTAGCAATGTTAAAGCATGTTAGCCCATTGTCTGGACTCTATTACGGTTACAACAATGTGATCCTATGCACTTCAAATGGACTTTGGACTTATTACTGCTAGCTAGATAGCGTCCTTACTTCATCACTCATATGGGCTGCCTCTGAGGACACTGAATACTAATGGTCTTATGTCAACTTGTGTTAGTTCAGAAAGCCTAGGCATTGTACTGTATTGTTGCTACACAAGGGGGACCAAGTGGTGAGTAACAAGCAGATCTAACACCGTCAAGGCTAACCCCGCTGCTAATGTATGTTTAGAGGCAGTAGCCCTCATGGAGATATGGGAGTCAGACATCACTAACCTGATCAATCACTAATTTTGGTAGAAATGATATTACTACATGGCAAATAATTTACTAGCAGGTGTAGTAGAGTAATAGAAATCCAACAGACCCAACAGCATGCTGCTGATTCTGTGTAATTGAATCACTAATTGAAGGGGGCATGTTCAAAATAATAGCAATGTGGAGGTCAATGAGTGAGTTCATTCATTCTTTGAAAAACAGGTGGCAATTATTGCCATTATTTAACCCCTTGAGGACCAGGCTCATTTTTACCTTAAGGACCAGGCCATTTTTTGCAAATCTGACATGTGTCACTTTATGTAGTGATAACTTTAAACCGCTTTTACTTATCCAGGCCATTCTGAGAATGTTTTCTTGTCACGTATTGTACTTCATGACAGTGGTAAAAGTGAGTCAAATTTTTCTTTTTTATTTATAAAAAAAATTCCAAATTTACCAAAATTTTTTCTAATTTTTCTAATTTCAAAATTTACATTTCTCTACTTCTATAACAGATAGTAATACCTCCAAAAATAGTTATTACCTTACATTCCCCATATGTCTACTTCATGTTTGGATCATTTTGTGAATGCCATTTTATTTTTTGGGGACGTTAGAAGGCTTAGAAGCAAATCTAAAACCCACTTTTTCAGGACCAGTTTAGGTCTGAAGCCACCCAAAAATGACCCCATTTTACAAACGACACCCCTCAAGGTATTCAAAACTGATTTTACAAAATTTGTTAACCCTTTAGGTGTTCCACAAGAATTAATGTTAAATGGAGATAAAATTAAAAAATTTCACTTTCTTGGCAGATTTTCCATTTGAATCCATTTTTTCCAGTTACAAAGCAAGGATTAACAGCCAAACAAAACTCAATATTTATGGCCCTGATTCTCTAGTTTACAGAAACACCCCATATGTGGTAATAAACTGCTGTACGGGCGCAAGGCAGGGTGCAGAAGGAAAAGAATGCCATACGGTTTTTGGAAGGCAGATTTTGCTGGACTGTTTTTTTGACACCATGTCCCATTTGAAGCCCCCCTGATGCACCCTTAGAGTAGAAACTCCAAAAAAGTGACCCCATTTTAGAAACTACGGGATAGGGTGGCAGTTTTGTTAGAACTATTTTAGGGTACATATGATTTTTGGTTGCTCTATATTACACTTTTTGTGAGGCAAGGTAACAAGAAATAGCTGTTTTGGCCCCTTTTTCTATTTTTTGTTATTTACAACATTCATCTGACAGGTTAGATCATGTGGTATTTTTATAGACCAGGTTGTCACGGTCGCGGCGATACCTAATATGACTACTTTCTTTGTTTTTTTGTTTCAGTTTTACATAACAAAGCATTCTTTTAAAAAAAAAAAGATTCTTTAGTGTCTCCATATTCTGAAAGCCATAGTTTTATTTATTTTTTGGGCGACTGTAGGGGCTCATTTTTTTCGGTATGAGATGACGGTTTGATTGGCGCTATTTTGGGGTGCGTATGACTTTTTGATCGCTTGCTATTACACTTTTTCTGATGTAAGGTGACAAACAATGGCTTTTTTTACACCGTTTTTTTGTTACGGTGTTCATCTGAGGGGTTATATCATGTGATAATTTTATACAGCAGGTTATTATGGACGCGGCAATACCTAATATGTATACTTTTTTTTTTATTTATGTAAGTTTTACACAATGATTTCATTTTTGAAACAAAAAAAATCATGTTTTAGTGTCTCCATAGTCTGAGAGCCATAGTTTTTTCAGTTTTTGGGCGATTACCTTGGGTAGGGTATGATATTTGCGGGATGAGATGACGGTTTGATTGGCACTATTTTATGGTGCGTATAACTTTTTGATCGCTTGCTATTACACTTTTTGTGATGTAAGGTGACAAAAAATTGCTTTTTTTACACCGTTTAAATATATATTTTTTTTTACGGTGTTCACCTGAGGGGTTAGGTGATATTTTTATAGAGCAGGTTCTTACGGACCAGCAATACCTAATATGTATACTTTTTTTAATTTACTTAAGTTTTCCACAATAACAGTTTTTTTTAAACAAAAAAAAAGATGTTTTAGTGTCTCCATATTCTGAGCCATAGTTTTTATTTTTTGGGCGATTGTCTTAGGTAGGGGCTAATTTTTTGTGGGATGAGGTGACGGTTAGATTAGTACTATTTTGGTGGGCATACACCTTTTTGATCGCTTGCTGTTGTACTTTTAGTGATGTAAGGTGACAAAAAAATTGTTTATTTAGCGCAGTTTTTTTTTTTACGGTGTTCATATGAGGGGTTAGGTCATGTGATATGTTTATAGAGGCAGTCGATACGGACGCGGCGATACCTAATATATCTACTTTTCTTTTTCCCCCTATTTTGTACCAATTTGTTTTACGTTATTTGGGGAAAATGACGTGTTTTTGTTTTTTTACCTGAAACTTTACATTTTTGGGGGGAAAAACTTTATTTTTTCAACTTTTTTTTTCACTTTATTTTTTGTCCCACTTTGGGACTTCAACTTTTGGGAGTCTGATCCCCTTTACAATGCATTCCAATGCTTCTGTATTGGAATGCATTGGCTGTATGAGTAATACAGTGTGTATTACTCATACAGCTTCCTGCCTGTGAGATCCAGGGGGGTGGATCTCAAAGGCTCTTCACTAGAAGGCAGCCCCGATACCTAAGGAAGGCATCGTGCTGCCTTCCAAGCCATCGGGTCCTCATTATAGCAGTGCGGGGACCCGATGGCAGGGCCGACCCCCGCCGATCCCCGCCGGAATAACCCGGAAACGCTGCAAACCGCAGATCTGAATTGACCTGCGGTTTGCAGCGATCGCCGATACCCCCCTCGGCATTGTCACAGAGTGCCTGCTGAATGATTTCAGCAGGCACTCCGTTCCGATCACCGCCCGCCGCATGGTGGTGATCGGAATTACACAGGGCGTACCTGTATGCCCTGTGTCCTTAAGTACCGGGACATCAGGGTGTACAGGTACGCCCTGTGTCCACAAGAGGTTAAGGAAAGAAGGAAGGAAGGCAAATGTTTTACAAGCTGGTTACAGTGCATTTCTCTCTGAAATTCTGAGGAAAATGGGTCGTTCCAGACATTGTTCAGAAGAACAGCATACCTTGATTAAAAAGTTGATTGGAGAGGGGAAAACATATAAAGAAGTGCAGAAAATGAGTAGATGTGGAAGAAAGCAAAAAACTACCATTCGAATGGATAGAAGAATAGCCAAAATGGCAAGGACTCAGCCAACAATCAGCTCCAGGAAGATCAAAGAAGGTCTAAAGTTACCTGTGAGCACTGTTACAATAAGAAGATGCCTATGTGAAGCCAAGCTATCTGCAAGAAGCCCCCGCAAAGTCCCACTGTTGAAAAAAAGACATGCTCGGAAAAGGTTACAAATTGTCAAAGAGCACATTGGCTGGCCTAAAGAGACATTTTGTGGACTGATGAAAGTAAGATTGTTCTTTATGGGTCAAGTGGCCGGAGACAGTTTGTCAGACGACCCCCAAACACTGAATTCAAGCCACAGTACACTGTGAAGACAGTGAAGCATGGTGGCGCAAGCATCATGATATGGGGATGTTTCTCATACTACGGTGTTGGGCCTATTTATCGCATACAAGGGATCATGTATCAGTTTGAATACATCAGAATACTTGAAGAGGTCATGCTGCCTTATGCTGAAGAGGAAATGCCTTTAAAATGGGTGTTCCAACAAGACAGCGATCTCAAACACACCAGTAAACATGCAACATCTTGGTTCCAGACCAACAAGATTGACGTTATGGAGTGGTCAGCCCAATTCCCGGATCTTAATCCAATAGAAAACTTGTGGGGTGACATCAAAAATGCAGTTTCTGAGGCAAAACCAAGAAATAGAGAAGAAGAGGGAAAGTAGTCCAATTATCCTGGGCTGGAATACCTGTTCACAGGTGCTAGAAGTTGGTTGACTCCATGCAACACAGATGTACAGCAGTTCTCAGAAACAGTGGTTATACAACAAAATATTAGTTAAGTGATTCAAAGGAAAGCAACATCTTCAAACATTTTTCGGTTTATATAGTGAATGTTTGAGTTTGTGGAGTTTTTTTTGAACAGTCTAATATTCACTTTTCTTCATTTTGTTTAAAGGAACAACACAAATTTGATATATTTCTCTTCATGTTTTGATTTGGAATAGAATGTGTAGTGTTCCCAATGAATTTGTGTGTTTGGAAATAAAAGCTATTAGAAGGATTTTGTGATTTATTAACTTTTTTAAACACACTGCTATTATTTTGAACACAACTGTATTTCTGTCCAGGTCCTATACACTGCATTACTAATCTTTTTGCAACTGTTATGTTCATGTAATATGCCTGGTTCACCAGCAGGTGGCAGAAAATATGGCAGAGCTGTACTTAGATAGAATTGAACTTACCATTCCATTCTAACCCCTCCTCTGGAGAGAAGTGTGCTTGTCCTACTTTCTGCAGGAAGGGTGAGGTCCAGTTAGTTCCAGTTTAGATATTCTCTAGACAGGGTAAGGGTGTGCAGGGGCATGTCTCTGCTGGACGTGCCCATGCCAGCCAAAGCACCTTAAGCTCTGCTGGCCATGGAGGCCAAAGCTTAAAGCCTCAGGAGCCAGGAGGAAAGTTTCCTGGCTTAACCTAGAGTCAGACTACAGATAAGAAGTGCAGCATACAGAAGAAGCTGACTTATACAGCCAGCCTGTCAGTACAGCAGAGTGAGAGAAAGATATAGCAGAGTTGAGTTTGCCTGCCAGTTTAATGCTAAAGCCTGCTGGAACCAAGACAAAGCCTGTAAACTGTTTGAAGAAATGTTTATTCAAAGTAAAGCTGCCATTGAACTTCATCTTAAGGTCTGGACTCAAGTCATTATTTCCTTCTTTCAAATCCCTTAATTATTCCCCCTATTTATTGCTTCAGAGCCAAAGCCTGGGGTCCAGCGTTATCCAGGTAGGAGCCCCGTCACACACAAAGAGACATTTAGGCCGCACTACACCACTCAGCAGAAATACAAATGATTAACACAGTGGTCCCCGGGAGGGCAGAGGTATGTTCGGCTATCAACTGTCTCAGCATCCTTAGGATGCAGAAACAGTTGATTGCAATGGTGGAGCAGGGAGTCGTCCGTTCCCTGCTTCTCCATTCAGCTCATCTCCATTTGCAGGTACTATGCGGTCACACACACATTGCGCTGCTGGACTGTGTAGGAGAAGCATGCAGGAACAGGAATCAGCTTGTGCGCTCCTCTTACACAGCCCACCAGCGCGATGTATATGTGACCGCGTTGTACCTGCTGGGTAGAGTTAACTTTTTAGTATTAAAACAGAAGAAAAACTATATAAATCTGGTATTGCTGTAATCATACTGACCCAGAGAATAAAGGCAACAGGTCAGTTTTACCGCAAAGGGAACAATGTAAAAACAACATCTATAAAGGTATGGCGCAAGTGCTTATTTTTTTTCTATTCTATCCCATTTGGAATTTTTTTCGGACATCTGCCGTGGGCATGAACCGCAGGGGGAGGCAGACTTGTGGACTCGGATAGAATGAGAGTGGCTGCAGTGGCAATAAGGGAGCTAGTAGTCCACAAAGTGGCTGATCCCACTCCGGGTCTCTCCTAGGCCAGTTAATGGAGGGGCTCAACCTTTGATCAATCAAGACACACACTGGGCTAGTAGGCTCCTGCCTGATGGTGGCTGGGATGCCTTTGAGTGGATGGTTGGCAGCGTGCAAGGCAGGAGGACAGGCACAGGGGCTGGCGGCAGGCTTGTACTGGCCCACAGGGGTACAGGTGAATCCCTCCATTAACTGGAGGGAGCACAGCATGGGTAATCATTCGTTGTCTATTTGATTATTATGGAATATGATTTTTTCACTTGCACTTTATTGTTAATCATGTTTGTATAGATAGACAGATTTATGAACGTAGTATCCGCTGTGTTCATCCTCCAGATGATGTCGCCTTTTCCCTGCACCTATGTTCTTTTAACCCCTTAAGGACCGGGCTCATTTTCACCTTAAGGACCAGGCCATTTTTTGGAAATCTGACCAGTGTCACTTTAAGTGCTAATAACTTTAAAACGCTTTGACTTATCCAGGCCATTTTGCAAATTTCAAAGTTTCAGTTTCTCTACTTCTGTAATACATAGTAATACCCCAAAAAATTGTGATGACTTTACATTCCCCATATGTCTACTTCATGCTTGAATTATTTTGGGAATGATATTTTATTTTTTGGGGATGTTATAAGGCTTAGAAGTTTAGAAGCAAATCTTGAAATTTTTCCGAAATTTACAAAAACTCAATTTTTAGGGACCAGTTCAAGTCTGAAGTCACTTTGCGAGGCTTACATAATAGAAACCACCCAAAAATTACCCCATCTAAGAAACTACACCCCTCAAGGTATTCAAAACTGATTTTGCATACATTGTTAACCCTTTAGGTGTTGCACAAGAGTTATTGGCAAATGGGGAGGAAATTTCAAAATTTAATTTCTTTGTCTAATTTTTCATTTTAACCCATTTTTTCCACTAACAAAGCAAGGGTTAACAGCCAAACAAGACTGTATCTTTATTGCCCTGACTCTGCCGTTTACAGAAACACCCAATATGGGGCCGTAAACTACTGTACGGCCACACAGCGGGGCGTAGAGTGAAAGGTGCGCCGTTTGGTTTTTGGAAGGCTGATTTTTATTGACTGGTTTATTTACACCATGTCCCATTTGAAGCCCCCTGATGCACCCCTACAGTAGAAACTCCCTAAAAGTGACCCCATCTAAGAAACTACACCCCTCAAGGTATTCAAAACAGATTTTACATATGTCATTAACCCTTTAGGTGTTGCACAAGAGTTATTGGCAAATGGAGATGAAATTTGAGAATTTAATTTTTTTGCCTAATTTTCAATTTTAACCCATTTTTTCCACTAACAAAGCAAGGGTTAACAGCCAAACAAGACTGTATCTTTATTGACCTGACTCTGCTGTTCACAGAAACACCCCATATGTGGCCTTAAACTACTGTATGGCCACACAGCGGGGCGTAGAGTGAAAGGTGCGCCGTTTGGTTTTTGGAGGGCTAATTTTGCTTGACTGTTTTTTTTACACCATGTCCCATTTGAAGCCCCCCTGATGCACCCCTAGAGAAGAAACTCCATAAAAGTGACCCCATCTAAGAAACTACACCCCTCAAGGTATTCAAAACTGATTTTACAAACTTTGTTAACCCTTTAGGTGTTGCACAAGATTTAATGGAAAATAGAGACACAATTTCAAAATTTCAAATTTTTAGCAGATTTTCCATTTTAATATTTTTTTTCCAGTTACAAAGCAAGGGTTAACAGCCAAACAAAACTCATTATTTATGGCCCTGATTTTGTAGTTTACAGAAGCACCCCATATGTGGTCGTAAACCGCTGTACGGGCACACGGCAGGGCGCAGAAGGAAAGGAATGCCATACGGTTTTTGGAAGGCAGGTTTTGCTGGACTGTTTTTTTTGACACCATGTCCCATTTGAAGCCCCCCCTGATGCACCCCTAGAGTAGAAACTCCAAAAAAGTGACCCCATCTAAGAACTACACCCCTCAAGGTATTCAAAACTGATTTTACAAACGTTGTTAACCCTTTAGGTGTTCCACAAGAATTAATGGAAAATAGAGATTCAATTTCAAAATTTCACTTTTTCGGCAGATTTTCCATTTTAATATTTTTTTTCCAGTAACAAAGCAAGGGTTAACAGCCAAACAAAACTCTTTATTTATGGCCCTGATTCTGTAGTTTACAGAAACACCCCATATGTGGTCGTAAACTGCTGTACGGGCACACGGCAGGGCGCAGAAGGAAAGGAACACCATATGGTTTCTGGAAGGCAGATTTTGCTGGATTGTTTTTAGACACCATGTCCCATTTAAAGCCCCCTGATGCACCCCTAGGTTAGAAACTCCAAAAAAGTGGCCCCATTTTGGAAACTACGGGATAATGTGGCAGTTTTTTTGGTACTATTTTAGGGTACATATGATTTTTGGTTGCTCTCTATTACATTTTTTGTGAGGCAAAGTAACAAAAAATTGAAATTCTGAAATATCATCTCCATTTGCCATTAACTCTTGTGGAACACTTAAAGGGCTAACAAAGTTTGTAAAATCAGTTTTGAATACCTTGAGGGGTGTAGTTTCCAAAATGGGGTCATTTTTTTGGAGTTTATACTCTAGGGGTGCATTGGGGGGGCTTCAAATGGGACATGGTGTAAAAAAACCAGTCAAGCAAAAACTGCCTTCCAAAAACCATATGGCGCTCCTTTCCTTCTGCGCCCTGCCGTGTGGCCATACAGCAGTTTACGACCACATATGGGGCATTTCTATAAACTAAAGAATCAGGGCAATAAATATTGAGTTTTGTTTGGCTGTTAACCCTTGCTTTGTTATGGGAAAAAATGAATTAAAATGGAAAATTTGCCAAAAAATAGCTGTTTTGGCACTGTTTTTATTTTTTATTATTTATAACGTTCATCTGACAGGTTAGATCATGTGCTATTTTTATAGACCAGGTTCTTACGGACGTGACGATACCTAATATGTATACTTTTTTATTTATTTAGGTTTTACACAATAATATCATTTTTGACACAAAAAAAAACATGTTTTAGTGTCTCCATAGTCTGAGAGCCATAGTTTTTTCAGTTTTTTGGCGATTGTCTCAGGTTGGGTATCATTTTTGCGGGATGAGATGACGGTTAGATTGGTACTATTTTGGGGTGCATATGACTTTTTGATCGCTTGCTATTACACTTTTTGTGATGTAAGGTAGCAAAAAAATAGCTTTTTTGACACCGTTTTTATTTAATTTTTTTTTACAGTGTTCACCTGAGGGGTTAGGTCATGTGGTATTTTTATAGATCAGGTTCTTACGGACATGGCAATACCTAATATGTCTACCTTTTTATAATTTATCAGGGTTTTACACAATAATATCATTTTTGAAACAAAAAAAAATCATGTTTTAGTATCTCCATAGTCTGAGACCCATAGTTTTTTTATTTTTTGGGCCATTGTCTCATGTAAGGGCTCATTTTTTGCGGGATGAGGTGACGGTTTGATTGGTACTTTTTTGGCGTACATGCAACTTTTATTACCTTTTTTGGGAAGTAAGGTGGGCAAAATTTCAATTTCCTCATAGTTTTTATTTTTTTATTTTTATGGCGTTCACCGTGCAGGGAAAGTAACATGACCGTTTTATAGATCAGGTCGTTACGGACGCGGCGATACCTAATATGTGTAGTGTATTTTATTTTTTTCATTTTTATTCAGTGATAAATGTGTTTTTTTGAAACTTTACTTTTTTCACTTTTTTTCACTTTTTTTTTGACCCAGACCCACTTGGTTCTTGAAGATCCAGTGGGTCTGATGTCTGTATAATACAGTACAGAACAATATATATTGTACTGTACTGTATTTTACTTACACTGAACAGATGTATGCTTTTAGCACAGATCTGTTCAGCACCATGGACAGCAGGACGCCTGAGAGGCGTCCTGTTGCCATGGGAACCTTCCCCGTCTGCTCAGTAGTGATCAGAACTGCGCAGATGGGGAAGGGTAAGCACAGGGCTGAGGGGGGCTCTCTGGGGGCTCTCTCCCTCTCCCATCGGGGGGCTGCACAGCGTACGGACCGCTGTATGGAAAGGGTTAAACGGCTGACATCGCATCGCAGATGTCAGCCGTTTATACCAGGGTGCCAGCAATGTGCTGGCACCCTGGTATACCCACTAGACACCAACGATCATTCAAGGGGAGGCGGGCGGGGGATCGCGATCCCGCCTGCCGCACCGCCCGCCTCCCGCACCTTACCGCACCTCCCCACCGCCTGCGACATCCCCCCTGCACCACCCGCCCACATAATATCATTCAGGGGTGCAGGGGGGGTGAAAAATCTTTATTTTAGACATACTAAAGTTTCTGATCCCCGCGGTCAGGGACCGCGGGGATCAGAAACTGCAGAAAGCGCTACAAACCGCAGGTCTGAATTGACCTGCGGTTTGCAGCGATCGCCGACATGGGGGGGGGGTCACAGGACCCCCCTCGGCATTGACCCAAGGTGCCCGGCTGTGTGTGACAGCCGGGATCTCAGCACTGTCACCATGTCTGCAGACATGGTGACAGTTAAATGCCATGACGTGTATACTCATCATGGCGCGCTAAGTAGCAGTGCGCCATGACGAGTATACTCGTCATGGGTCGGGAAGATTTTCACACTATCTCCTTCTCTGATCGCTTCCCTGACAGGAATTGGGGCGATCAGAGAAGGAGAAGCACATAGTCCCTCCCTAACCCCCCCTTACCTGCCCCGATGCGCTGCGATTGGTCCCTCTGCAGTAATGGACCAATCACAGCGATCGCGGGCGGGTCAGAGCGCCTATCCAGGCATGCTCAACCTGCGGCCCTCCAGCTGTTGTAAAACTACAACTCCCACAATGCCCTGCTGTAGGCTGATAGCTGTAGGCTGTTCAGGCATGCTGGGAGTTGTAGTTTTGCAACAGCTGGAGGGCCGCAGGTTGAGCATGCCTGGCAGTGCCTGCCGGCTTCTCTGGTTGCCTAGCAACCCCAGCACGCCGGCTTCACTGAAGCTTCAGCGCTTCGCTCCCTGCGCTGACAGTGAAAGCCGATCACGTACATGCACGTGGGGATGCGGTGAGGCACCACATTCCCCCACGTACATGTACGTGATGTTGCGTGAAGGGGTTAATCATGTTTGTGAGATAGCTTTTTGTAATTATGCAATAAAATGACATTAATTCATAAGCGGTCTGGTGTAGGTTTTATATATGGTGTATACCACAGGCTTATGTGAGCAATTCTATTCATTTGTTGTGAATAGTATAGGAATCCCTGGTTGGGGCATATATTGGGCATTTTTCCAGTTTATTACTATAGATGTGATCAAGTGGCTGAGAAGTCTTATAGTTACATGGGCAAGTCAGCCAGTATCCTTTTTTCCCAGTGACCCACCTTCTCAATGTCACTGCAGGAACCCCCATAATCATCTTGTAGAGCATTGCTGCTGTCTGCAGCTGTGTGAGCAGGAAATATTTGAATGTATCCCAATGGAGGGCCCCCAAAATAAATTGTACTGGTGGGTCCTAGGCAACCAAAACCAACACTGCTGGGGGCACTACAGGGGGCATTATAAATACTGAGGGACACTACAAGAAAGGGTATATCTATCCGGCAAACCTATGCTGGTGATGTTAGGTGTAGGAGTTAGAAAATTAGTCCAGAGGTAGAAAAATAAAAATCAATCTTCAATGTACAGCAAAATGGGAATTGTAGTACATCTAACTATAGCAAAACACAGTTCCAACTGTACACAGTGCAACTCTCTCCCAGAAAGAAGTGCATGTATTTAGGCAAGGATAGAAGTTATGGCACTATTTGTACACTTTCATGCTAAAGTCTCTCTATGGCTGGCAACAGTACCTTGGTAGCAATGGCTGTATTGTCCTTTGCAGGAAACAGGGGTTTGATGGCACAACTGGCCAGGGTGTGCACAGCTGTGAAGAGTATCTCATTATTAACCATTGGCTGTGCCATCCATACATAGCTATGCTGGGTCCAATATATGGCAAAACAATACTTAGCATAACATTAAATAACATTAGATTAAAGAACAAACCATTTGCAGATACTCCCTGCTCTGTGGTTCTGCAAGGACAAAGTGCTAATCCATCATTTGTAGTCTGTACCTCATTACATTCAAAATGGCCGCTCTCATGTTGAGATCTTTCTTGTGATGTCATCATTAGGATCCTAGTAGATGACTCACTTACTTGTGGCATCATAATAGGCGCCATGGCTAATTTACATAAGATGTCATAATAGGCGCTGGGTATAAATTGAGGTGACGCACTGACCTCAGCCTTTCTCTCCAGGGATGGCTCTTACCATTAGGGGCCTCAGACGAGCAGCAGAGGTCAAATCAGTTAAGTTTGGCTGCTTTTCTCCTCGTGTTTGGGAATTGTTTTGCTGATCTTTCTTTTTCTTTCTTTTATATACAATGTGAGAGCTGTGTGTGACCCTCTGAGGCCCGCGAAAATCTGCCTCAGGTGTGACACTGAACCTCCTCCTCCTATGGAAGAATCTCAGGAGAAAGTGAAGAAGGAGCCTTTATCTCTTTTAAAGGGCCAGAAACACAAAAATCCAAGACCATTTTATAATAAATAGTTGATAATTTTTTTTCTTAAAAAAAAATTGTGCTATTTCTCCTGCGCCCCTGTTTTCTATAGGTATCCTAGGGGTGTATTGAATGGGTACTTTCCTATTGGTTGCTAGGGATGTTGCTAAGCTCTGACAAAGATATTGCAGCCTTCTCATTGACCCACAAGCAAGAAGGGAGGTAACTGATGAAAAAAAAAATCTAGAATATTCACGATTACGAATATATAGCACTATATTTTACATCTTCGCGAATTCTCGAAGAGCTGATATTCGCGATAAAAATTTGCGATCAACACTAGTGTACAGTGTAATGGCCAGTGTATGGTGTAGGAGTCATAAAAATAGGCCAGCTCTTTACTGTACAGCAAAATGGTAATTGTAGTACATCTAACTATAGCAAAACATAGTTCCAACTGTACACAGTGCAATTATCTCTCTGCATTTAGGTAAGGATAGGAGTAGAGTTGAGCGAACACCTGGATGTTCGGGTTCGAGAAGTTCGGCCGAACTTCCCGGAAATGTTCGGGTTCGGGATCCGAACCCGACCCGAACTTCGTCCCAAACCCGAACCCCATTGAAGTCAATGGGGACCCGAACTTTTCGGCACTAAAAAGGCTGTAAAACAGCCCAGAAAAGAGCTAGAGGGCTGCAAAAGGCAGCAACATGTAGGTAAATCCCCTGCAAACAAATGTGGATAGGGAAATGAATAAAAATAAAAATAAAATAAATAAAAATTAACCAATATCAATTGGAGAGAGGTCCCATAGCAGAGAATCTGGCTTCACGTCACCCACCACTGTAACAGTCCATTGTCATATATTTAGGCCCCGGCACCCAGGCAGAGGAGAGAGGTCCCGTAACAGAGAATCTGTCTTCATGTCAGCAGAGAATCAGTCTGCATGTCATAGCAGAGAATCATGCTTTACGTCACCCAACACTGGAACAGTCCATTGTCAGATATTTAGGCCCAGGCAGAGGAGAGAGGTCCTGTAACAGAGAATCTGGCTTCATGTCAGCAGAGAATCAGTCTGCATGTCCTAGCAGAGAATCATGCTTTACGTCACCCAACACTGGAACAATCCATTGTCAGATATTTAGGCCCAGGCCCCCAGGCAGAGGAGAGAGGTCCCGTAACAGAGAATCTGGCTTCATGTCAGCAAAGAATCAGTCTTCATGTCATAGCAGAGAATCAGGCTTCACGTCACCCACCACTGGAACAGGCCACTGTCAGATATTTTTAGGCCCCGGCACCCAGACAGAGGAGAGAGGTCCCATAACAGAGATTCAGGCTTCATGTCAGCAGAGAATTAGTCTGCATGTCATAGCAGAGAATCATGCTTTACGTCACTAGAGTTGAGCGAACACCTGGATGTTCGGGTTCGACGAGTTCGGCCGAACTTTCGAAAAATGTTCGGGTTCGGGATCCGAACTCGACCCGAACTTCATCCCGAACCCGAACCCCATAGAAGTCAATGGGGACCCGAACTTTTGGGCACTAAAAAGGCTGTAAAACACACCCGGAAAGGGCTAGAGGGCTGCAAAAGGCAGCAAAATGTAGTTAAATCCCCTGCAAACAAATGTAGATAGGGAAATGATGAGTTAACATAAAATAAATAAAAATTAAACAATATTAATTGGAGTGAGGTCCCATAGCACAGAATCAGGCTTCAAGTCACCCACCAATGGAGAAGGTCACTTACTATTATTTTGACCACAGCACCCAGACAAAGGAGAGAGGTCCCACAGCAGAGAACCAGGCATCATATCACCCACCACAGGAGTAGGCCACCATTTAGTTACTTTGACCCCTACACCCAGACGGAGGAGAGAGGTTACACAGCAGAGAATCAGGCATTTAGATCACCCACCACAGGAGTAGGCCACCATTGAATCAGACCCCGGCAACCATGTCAGATGGCACAAGCATAAGCTTTATATCAATCAGCACAGGAGAAGGCGACTTTGACAGACTTTGACCCCTACACCCGGACGGAGGAGAGAGGTTTCAAAGCAGAGAATCAGGCATTTAGATCACCCACCACAGGAGTAGGCCCCAATTTAATGGGACCCCGGCAACCATGTCAGATGGCACAACCATCAGCTTCATATCAATCAGCACAGGAGAAGGCGACTTTGAAAGACTTTGACCCCTACACCCAGACGGAGGAGAGAGGTTTCACAGCAGAGAATCAGGCATTTAGATCACCCACCACAGGAGTAGGCCCCCATTGAATCAGACCCTGGCAACCATGTCAGATGGCACAACCATCAGCTTTATATCAATCAGCACAGGAGAAGGCGACTTTGACAGACTTTGACCCCTACACCCGGACGGAGGAGAGAGGTTTCAAAGCAGAGAATCAGGCATTTAGATCACCCACCACAGGAGTAGGCCCCAATTTAGTTACTTTG